>NC_139723.1:48440395-49000395 GCF_964211835.1 Anser anser
GAGAATCAGGAAATAGAATGAGCTCATGTGTCCCTAGCAGGCAACAGTTTTCAGAAGAAAGTGGTTTAGCTCTTTTTGATTTCAAAGTTCTGTTCAAATACTAATTAGGAGAATATTTACTAAATTAAATAGGATCACCACTTAATGTCTGACTGGTTAATGATAGGGAATTATTCTAGCGCTCTAGCCAGACGATTCAGAATGTTAGCTTGCTAACAAATCACCATGAGTCATTTGACTCTTTGTTTGTCCATCATTAACAACAATTTACTGACCCTAGCATGGTATTGCATGTTAACCTGTACAAATGTAACAGCAAAGATTTTTGCTAATTAAAGACAAATTAAAAGAATCAAATTGTGTTCATAATTATTTTTATTTAAGACTGTACAATCCAAAACCAGCTTCAATGCCTTCACAACAGGAGCAGTAAAGACTACAAACGTAACCCTTTTTGTTAAACTAGCATTACCAAATAATCATGTTGAGGGAGCAATGCAAGATTAAATTTAGTGCAAAGCAAATGGAGCCTTTTAAAGCATATCTGTATTGTTAACATAATAACACTCTTTCCACGTCACTCCTCCTCCCCAAACCAAACAACAACAACTTTAACAACAAATAAAAACAACTTGACAAACATATTTAAAAAAAAATAAAAATAGTAAACAGTGAGCTTGATACACCTCTGGCAGGGATGAAACAGCAGAACAAAGCTGGTGTCCTCAAAGGCAGTAGGGTAGTAGTACCACACAGTTCAAAAACCATGTCCATTCAAATGCAGCATAAACAGCTTAAAATTGCAGGCTGCTTACAGGAAACAGCAGGACAAAGATCACTGCTGCAGAAACAACAGTTTCACAAGAGTACTATATACTTATAAGTCCACTGCTTCTTGGAGAAGAAGCAGCAGAAAGAGTGAAAAAATATTTACCTGTTTAAAGGATACAGCAATCCTTTAGCTAAGTAATATCACGTCTGCTAGTGAAAGTCAAGTCAGCTCTGAAGGCATTACTGAGAGTCCCTTACACACAGAGCACAAGTGCATAAAATGCTTCTTTTGCTGTTTTGTGAAATGCAAAGCTTAAGAGCTGTTGCTGTGAGACTGTCAGAATGTCTTTCTGAGATATTATTAACATGATAGCATAAGGAGGCAAAGGTATCCTGTTATGTGATGCATGTCTTCAAAAGACAGCTGTGAAGTCCATGTTAATTTGTCTTTGATATCACTGATGATTTTTTTATCCACATATATAGAAGGCAAGATAACGTATTCCCACTTCTAATTCAAACAGCAATTGGAAATGATCATGTTACTGTTAAAATGTGCATTAGGGAGAAAACCTTATACTAACTTGTTTACGTATCCTGCCCTAATTTTCACAAACAAAAGGAATCTATCCTGGCTTTTGTACATCTTTTTATCTGTCTGGCCACTGGCCACTTCCTGGTAAGAATACGGAGAAATAACTCTTACGTGCATTTATCCCACAATGCTTACACAAATCACCAACTCTTTAACTCCACACTTAGAATAAAAAAGCTGCTAGATGATTATGCAATATTCTGCCATACTTCAAGCAGCTGCTGGAAAACACTGTTATCTATAGATTTGTAAAAGAGAAAACGGAGAACTCTTCTCTCCCTACACTATTTTTTTTTAATAGTTAAGTAGAAACACCTGTTACTGTGAAGTGACTTCTGTTTATAGGTATTGAAGGAGATTAAGGTATCTGCTACCTGGAAACACATACTCTGTTGAGAAAAGCACACTGCAGTTCCACATTCAAAGTGCAAATGAAAAATAAAAACTTGATTAAGGTCAAGCACTCCAAGCTATTTCTCTCTTCTGACATTGTAAGTGTTCGGATCATTGAACAGGTTTCACCAGAATTTTTCATAAGATGCCTTCTGCCATTGTTGCCTGGGGATAAATAGTTCAAAATTCTGGAATGCTAACAATTTAGTCATTTCTCATGCTCTTCTTATACTCTCAACATTTGCTGCATGATACATAATTATGTTTTCTTCAGAAAGGAAATAGATGCACAGCAAGCACACAACATCCAATAAAATAAAATCAGAACTGTAATAACATATGATTTAAATTCAATTGTTTAAAAAAATAATTAGCAAGCAGAAGGCTTGTAGTCAACAAGCACCTCTTACATATCATAGTACAAACCTTGATGTGCTGTAATAATCTGCCATGTCATTTAAAACAAAATGTCATTTGCTGGCTGTAGATTAAATTGGTTTTGCACCACATATATCTTCTACTCTAAATATTCAAGTAAAATTCCTTTTTATTTCAGTTAAGGCTTTAACAGAGGTTAGATGTCATGCTCTGGCTTTGATTGTAAACTTATTTTTCTCAGCAACCAAAGGAGGAGAGTTCTTTGCCACTAATGGTATTGCTGTGTTCTGTAAACTACTAAATGACAAGTGATACATAAAAAGAGCCAAAAACAACATAGCAAAGTTTCCATTAAAAATAAAAAAATCCACTGAGATTAAACAGGAAGGGGCAATAGGTTTTCAGGTTGTGGTAAGCTAATTGATTCCTTGGGATTTTAGGTCTAGCCAACTCTTTCTGTTTATCTTGAGATATCCCCAGGAAAGAGTTTTGTTCTAATTTCCATTACAATAAGCCTTCAAACAATGGGTGAAAATAAATTCTTTGCACTGAAATCTGTGATTAAATTCTAAGTCTTACTTTGTCCATGCTGTAAACACTGATCAAGCCACTCAGCCAAAATTAAAGTCAGTCATGTTGTATTGCTTATCTGCTCTAACATAGCAAAATCCACAGACCTTTGCCATTTTAAATAAGTCACTTGGAAAACTGCTATCTTAAAATGTATTTCCAATAGAATTGCTTATGCGCTTTTCCTGCATAAGGAAAAGGTAAGGCATCTGGACACATCAATAATGTCTTGGTTATCCCTAACTACAACTACAAGAGTTTTAGGGAAGGTAAAGATCATAAAATAACTGAGTGCTCTTCCCCCTCTTTTTTCTCTAAGTACGTATCAGTGCCCACAGTGTCTTGACTTCTGCTTTTTATAGTAGATTCTCTTGGACAAGTGGAAATCCAATTAAGAAGAATGAATGTTGTTAAACTGCACTGTGTTCTGAAATTAATAAAGAAATAAATTGAAAAAAGGTAGGGAAATAAATGTTCTTTCATTTCCTTCAGTCATAATGAGAGCACTTATATAAGTGTCAGATACAAAATTATCAAATAAAAATACACCCATACACCTTCAGGAATCTGGGCAAGGAGTCTACACATTAGTATGCACCCTCTGTCAGAAAACTACAACCACAGTTTTTCACACTCAGAGGACACAAGCCCATAGAAAGTGGAACTACAGCACTCTGAGACTTTCCCAGAGAAGTAAACAAGCATTGTCTTTTATGAAAAAATCAGTATTATCTACACAATTATTAATTTAATTTTGCCAATGCATGCATGCCTAAAGCATATCTGCAGATGGGGAATTTAAATTATGTTCCAAACAACAACTTACAGACCTTCATGGTCTACTGTGGCATGTTCTTAGCCTTCAAGAAGGACAAATAATAACAAGCCATTCCAGAAATCAGGCTAGCTTCAGTACAGGTGAGATGTTCGCTTGATGTTTGCTACTACCACAGATCCTAAGGGGTTATCCAATCTACTGGGATTTAAGGCAAATCAGCATGTATAGAAGCCAGTTTTTACATCAGTTGCACAACACCTAAATAAGGGTGTAAGATGCTAGAAAATATTTGTGATAATATGTATTTTGGATGCAATTTTCAACACATACTTCTTCTTTAAGAAAAGTTTCAGTTATAAAAGGATACTTTATCCAGACACTCTAAACTGAGGGTTTACATTTTCCCACTAGTTATCTCTTGCTTTCAATGATCTAGTAAGAAAAGAAAAAGGAGACTGTAGACAAAATAAGAACCATAATAAATAAATTATCAGTTGAAGACATAACTATTTTTACAGGCCTTGAACCAATTCAAGTATTCTTCCTGGGAACTGGCTAATGGAGTTGCCAATCCTCTCTCCATCGTATTAAAAAAGTCCTGTCAGTCAGGTGAAGTCCCTGGCAACTGGAAAAATGGAAATATCACTCGCAATTTTAAAAAGGGTAGAAAGAAGGACTAGGGACCAGTGAGCCTCACCTCTGTGCCTGGCAAGACTGTGGAACAGATCCTTCTGGAAGCAATGTCAAGGAACGTGCAGGGCAAGGAAGTCATCTGAGACTGCCAGCATGGCTTCACCAAGGGCAAATCGTGACTGACCAATCTGGTGGCCTTCTGTGATGGACTGACTGCATCAACCAACAAGAAAAGACCGACCGATGTCATTTACCTGGAATACTATAAGGCCTTTGATACGGTCCTACATGACATCCTGATCTCCAGATTGGAGAGAGTTGGAGTTGAAGGGCGGACCATTCAGTGGATAAGGAATTGGCTTGAAGGTCAAAACCAGACAGTACTTGTCAATGGCTCTTTGTCCAGGTGGAGGCTGATGACAAGTGGTATCCCTCAGGGGTTTGTCTTGGGACCTGTACTGTTTAATGTTTTTATCAATGATGTAGACAGTGGAATTCAGTGTACCCTCAGCAAGGCTGCAGATGACACCAGGCTGCATGGTGCAGTTGATACAACAGAAGGAAGGGATGCCAAACAAAAGGACCAGGACAAGCCTAAAAAGCAGGCCTATGTGAGCCTAATGTAGCTCAGCAAGGCCAAGTGCAAGGTGCTGCACATGGGTCAGTGCAATCCCAGATATGAAGGCAGACTGGGGAAAGAACTCACTGAGAGCAGCCCTGCAGAGAAGGACTTTGCGATTCAGATAGGATATTTAATAGTTTGAATGGAGGAGTTCTGTAATGGCAGTTGGAAGCAAAAAAGCCTTTCTGACTTATTAAGAAGATGTTACTAGGCAACATGTAAGGAGAAACACTTTCTCCCCTCAAAAATTATGCATCCATATTCCCAAACATGGATGTTCCCATGTCCTTCTCCAGGAGAAAAAAAAATGTTATCCAGATAAGATTTCTATAAATTGCATGTATAATTAAAAATGTGTGTGGAATGTTCTGCTTGACACCTTAGAAAGGCTTTTTTTGTTTATATATAACTTTGCACCTATGCATATACTTCTATTAATTAGTTCCTCACAATTTCTATTAATATATGAAATACAGTAGTTGTAGCTCTCAAGATGCAATTATAACTAAATTCCATCAAATGCAGACATATTACAGAAGCTGCCATATTGTGCTTACTTCAAGTTTATTAGCTTAAAGTAGTTCATTTGACAAAAGAATATCTAAATTTGCAAAAGTCTTCAAAGTGGATTGTATTTTCAGTGCAATAGAATTCAACATAAGCACACATATAATAATAATAATAATAATAATAATAAAGTTCTAGGAATATTAACAACTGAGTTGGGTTAATTCTGTTAACTTATGAGAAATTACTGTATTTGAAGACTACAGGAACAGGCACAGTTCTCCAAAATTCTGATCTGGGCAGAAAGGGTTCTGGAAACTCTTCCAAAAAATGTTTGCATGCATGTGACTATTTTGTCCAATAAATCTTTGAATTCTTCTATGTAAAAGGTGGAAAATCATATCTGCCTTTCTGGTGACTGTACCATAATCAGCCCAATACTTTCTTGTTTGTTTTTAACATTTAACAGTTGAATTTGTTTGCTAAGATATTATCTCTAGCTGTAAAATTCCTAAATAATGTTTTCTGTATTTCAAGATCTAGACGAATTAGGTTACTTCTCTCAGAGTTATTCTGTTAGGCTGTCTGTAAGACCGCAGAGATAATATTGGGTTCACTTGTAATTAAAGTATGATTTCTGTTACTAGAAATACTCCCTGTTATTTATTAGTCAGTATGAGGTTAATGAACCACCTCTATTAGGGCTTGGTTATTTAACTCAAGACAAAGGCTTATCAATCTAATGTTGGTGATCCCAAATTAAACTTTTAATGGTGTTATCTATCACATTGCTACTCTTGCAGTAGTTACTCTTGCTATACCAAAATTTTCAGAAGAATCTACCCCAAGGAAATAAAGTTCTTCTGATTTTACAGGCTATCTCCATGTTTTGTTTCCTTCAGCTATTCTAATGTAGACAGAGGTGGGCTCAAATCCACTTCTTTAATTTTTCTGAAGGGTTTCCACAAACTCTGTGAAACTTTGAGAATAAAATTGCAGTAGTGAATATGTCAGGATGTCTAATTCTATTGCATAGTTATAAAAGTACTTGGATTTTCCCTTCATGTGGTACTCACAAAGCTTTAATAATCCAGTAACTTCTTAGATCCAATATTCTGGACTTTGTCGATCATGCTTAAACCAACAAATACAGTGAGCTCCTGAAACAAGATACTTTTCCGCTGAACCAGTACCTTTATATAACTTGTTTCCCCTAATCCCTCTTTGGACAATCACACCTAGTTGTCATCAACGCGGAACTTAAGCTGATAACACAAAAAATAAAAATATGCAATTATGGCTTCAGACAAAAGATGTAAACTTGTGGGCTGAAAAGAGACAGGAGGCAACTGGTTTGCACTCCCTAAAATCATATGTGGATTTTCCCAGAGCATCAACACTAATTATTGACCAAGAAAGTGCTTATTTATCGGTAAGCATATGTCCTAGGAGAAATCACTTGCAGCACATCAGAAGTATAAAATGTGTAAAAGGTAAGCATACCATATCAACTAAATAACATCCTCCCTTGTACTACCAGCATAACATAAGATGATTTTTTCTTTTGTACCTTTGTTGATAAGAGTGAAACTTATTGGAAAAACAATACATGTCACCAGTAAATCTTCTTAGGGAACAGGTATATTTTATCTTACAAAAACATTGTTTGTATTGCATGCCATCTAAATTACTATCTCTGGTTTGGATTTTTTTTTTTTAAGTTCTCAAAAGATACTAAGCAATTTCAAAGAGAAATTATTTAAAACTCATATTTCCATTCTGTAATAATGTGAATTCTCACATTTATTATGTAGGACAAAAGCTCATCATTTGGATGCATTTTTGGTCTTAAATTACAAACTTTAACAGAGCATAGCTATTGCAGAAATTTTTGTGCAGATTGAGGGGAAGCATTGTGTGGCTAGTTTTGACTGTTTCAGATGAACTACCCAGAAAAGAGACAATACTCCAACTAACTAAAAATTTTAATAGTCATTTTCCCTAAGAATCTCAGTCCCTTAACACACCATGAAACAGGTAAAACACTGCCAGGGACGTAAGTGCATGATCAACACATCTACCGAATGTGTCAGGATTGGAAAAAAACACCATAGGCAAAACTGATTTTGACGGGCATTTATCCTGGCATAAAGTGGCACAAAAATGAACCCATTCTCAATACCAGCATGGAGTTTGACATGAACTGCTGTGCTCTGCACCACAGTGCAGAGAAGTGCTCATGCCACTGGATGCTATGTAGGGCACAAGGGAACAGAAAAATCGATGCAACATGAAGTTATGTCATCAGAAGCACCATTTCTGTGTAGAAACCCTTGGTGTGAGGCACTGTGAAAACCCTCAATTCCCCCTCCCAAAACTGTTTTACCTTGAAAAGTATGTGAGTGGAAATTCAGGTGTTGTGGCTCACCGGGAAATCCACATGCCAGAATTTTGGTCCCTCATTCAATTTACATTTAATATGAAAGTTATAAATATTAATTCTAGTCTCTGTAATTTCTAGGTGGATGCATTTCATCAAAAAGCAAAGTATATGTTTTTCCTCTAGTTTTCAGTCCAATCAAATACATCACTATTTTTCCCTAAAATGAAATTAGTTTATCAAGAGAAAATGCAAGTTAGTTTTAAAAGCTTTATGCACATTAAAAAATAAAAATAATAAAAAATCAGGCTAACTCTGAGTGTATACGTAATTCCTAACAAAACATTACGATTCAATTACTTAAGTTTTTACCATTTATAGAGAAATATACTGGATGTAGATTAGTTGATTGCAAAGATTTAGAAAAGGATCCTACTGCAAACATATTGAAATTTAAAGCTCTTTTCTTCAAAAACTTATAAACTGAACTACAGCACCATAAAAAAGAAATATATATATTTATATATGTGTATATATATATGTATATATATGATGACTACTCATTTTGAAGCAGTACACAAAATGCAGAGGGCAACAAGATTTATTCAAAAAAAGCAAATTATTAGCATGAAGAGACTGAAAACATCTAACAGGAGGATAAGCCAGAGGGCCAGGATGCCTAACTGCACCTTGAATGGCAGTTGAGTTCACTAGAATTTCTCACTATTAACATTCTCCACCTGTTGAAAAAGCCCTTAAAGATTGTGTTCCCAGCTGTAAATATATAAATAAATGTACATTTGCATTTTAAAGTAAGATG
Source organism: Anser anser (assembly GCF_964211835.1). Lineage (NCBI taxonomy): Eukaryota > Metazoa > Chordata > Aves > Anseriformes > Anatidae > Anser > Anser anser. Next base: position 48,448,843 of record NC_139723.1, read on the forward strand.
ACATGGCATAAGTAAAACGGAAATTAAAGAAAAGAAGTCTAAAACAATAGAAAGTTGCATTGAAATGAATTTCTGTTTGGCTCATCATGAAAACAGACCAAATAAAAACATTTTTCAAGATTAGAAGGAAAAGGCATGTATGTCCTTATTACATAATATTGAAGAATGACACGTTTAAGTGAAGTGTGGGAAGGAGACAGTCACTGTAATATAAAGTGACAGCAGGCTCTGGTAAAAGCAGGAATGGTGCCCACAAGCATGCCAACAACAGATGTATGTGGAGGTTAATGGGTTCTGAAACACAGGTTGTAATGCTCTACAGCAACACACGGAGAGTGTAGGAATTAAGAGGGTTGCTCTGTTACTTAATATGCTTATCAAGTAGTTGAATTAATTACATTTGCACTATTAACCAGACAAAAGAAAAATATTCCCAAAGTGTAAAAAAAATTTCATATATCAAGATTTGCAAATGATTTCATACAAATCATTGGAATTAAAAGAAAACACAACATATATTGTTTGGAAAAGGTAAAGTTAGTTACATTCTGCTACCAGTTTGCAGTGGCTAGCCTCTCAGGTCTCCACCAACAGCTGCAACAAGAATTTGCCACAATACTTAATGAAAGTAATAAGAGTTTATGAGACTGATCTATCCTTCTTCCCATGTGAGGCACAAGGTGGACAGAGATAAACTATACAAATTAAGATTTCCCTTCCTTCCCCAGGTACTCCTACTGAATGTTTTTCCCTAGTTTTCAAGGAAATATGACAGCCTAGTTCCTTCAGCCCATATTTCCTTCCAACAGTAAACAGCCACTCACATGTTAACTTTCCTATTATATCTGGCTAGTACAAAGCAGGAAAGAAGACACGGAATCTGGGAGTCCAAAAATACATTTGCAGCAAGATGGTGCTGGTTCCTCTATGTGTAAACACAAGTTAAGTTTCAGGAAATCACCAGGGCATGAAGTGTCTCATTTTTTTCATCAGATGCATTGTACAGGAGTTCTTGTGTAATTTAGGTGAAATCAGCATATGTCCACAACCAAAGATATATGTAAATGGTAACCTCAGGTGAGAGTAAGCATTTATAAGGACACTGAGTATTAGGATCATTGAATCATAGAATATCCCGAGTTGGAAGGGACCCATAAGGATCATCAAGTCCAACTCCTGGCACTGCACAGGTCTGCCCAAAATTTTAGACCATGCGACTAAGTGCACAGTCCAATCTCTTCTTAAATTCAGACAGGCTTGGAGCAGTGACTACTTCACTGGGGAGCCTGTTCCAGCGTGCAACCACCCTTTCGGTGAAGAACCTCTTCCTGATGTCCAGCCTAAACTTCCCTTCCCTCAGCTTGACACCGTTCCCACGGGTCCTGTCACTGGTGATAACAGAGAATAGGTCACCTGCCTCCCCACTCCCCTTCGCGAGGAAGTTGGAGACTGATGAGGTCCCCCCTCAGCCTCCTCTTCTCCAGGCTGAACAGGCACAGTGACCTCAGCCGCTCCTCATATGTCTTCCCCTCTAGGCCCTTCACCATCTTCGTCGCCCTCCTCTGGACACTCTCCAACAGTTTAATGTCCTTTTTGTACTGTGGTGCCCAGAACTGCACACAGTACTCAAGGTGAGGCCGCACCAGCGCAGAGTAGAGCGGGACAATCACTTCCCTCGAGCGACTAGCAATGCCGTGCTTGATGCACCCCAGGGTACGGTTGGCCCTCCTGGCTGCCAGGGCACACTGCTGGCTCATAATCAGCTTGCTGTCAACCACAACCCCCAGATCCCTCTCTGCAGGGCTGCTCTCCAGCGTCTCGTCGCCCAGTCTGTACTTATAGCCAGGGCTGCCCCGTCCCAGGTGCAGGACCCGGCACTTGCTCTTGTTAAAGGTCATGTGGTTGGTGTTCGCCCAGCTCTCCAATCTGTCCAGATCTCTTTGCAAGGCCTTTCCACCCTCATCCGAGTCCACAACTCCTCCAAGTTTGGTGTCGTTGGCAAATTTGCTCAAAACACCTTCTAGTCCTACATCCAAATCATTTATAAAAACATTGAAGAGGAGTGGCCCTAAAATGGAGCCTTGAGGGACCCCAGTAGTGACCATCCACCGGCCAGATGTGGCCCCATTTACCACAACCCTTTGAGCCCTGCCCATCAGGCAATTGCTCACTCATCGCATGATGTTTTTGTTTAGGTGTATGCTGGACATTTTGTCCAGTAGGATCCTATGGGAAATCGTGTCAAAAGCTTTGCTGAAGTCCAAAAAGATCACATCAGCTGGTTTCCCTTGATCGACTAGACGGGTGATCTTATCATAAAAAGAAATGACGGATGATGGATGGAAAAAGGATGATGGAATCCATTTCCCCCAAGATTACAAACTAGATGAACCAAGATAAAGTTATATCAGCAACAGACATAATGTCTTGGCACTTCACCCAGCCTTCGCTGAGTTTCAGTGTGCAGAACTATGTTGTGAGGACTGCATAACCAGAATAAAATCATTGAGGGAAAAAAAAAAAAGGAAAAGAAAAGAATTAGTTTGATCTCATTTGAATATTCTATTAAAATTGTCGTGTGTTATGCGTATAGGTGAAAAATACAGTCACTTCACATGAAAGCTCATAATTGTGATAATGTGAAGACTTAGGAAAAGGACAGCATTTTTAATCTAATTATTTTTATCTGCAATATGACAGTGCCTGGCTTGAGCATGCCCCGATCATCATTTGATCAGACATTTTCTACTTATTCCACAGTAGTGATTTAATGCTTAATATTTAATTTCAATATAAAACAGGAGGTTGATAGCATAGTAATATTACAATAAACTAAAACAGACATACACGCCAGACTGAAGTGCATCCTTGTGTTTCCACTCCCAGCAATTAAGGGTGTGTGCATGTAGATCTCCCCGGTAGTTCAGAAGTTCACACATCAGGTTTGCACTAAATATGAAGGTAAAAACACAATCACAACCCAAAAAGCTGAGCCACACCTACTATACTAACTAAATGACAATCAGATAATTAGATAATTGTGCTTTGAGTGCATTTTTTTTTTTTTTAAGAATTTGGATATCCTTATATTTTGTATTATGTTAATAGAATTGTCTTCAGTGTTATATATTACTTAATAAGTAATTAATAAGTAAACCTATGAATGGGTAATCTGACCATCAGAAAAAAATGTTTTATGGGGATTTGATTCATTTTTTTTCACCCATATCTGTGTCATGTAATTTTGGACTATAAGAATCTATGTCCCTACAGACAGATAACCATGGAATTGTGTATTGTGAAAGCATTCTACAAGAGATTAACTAAGGAATACATTACCAGAATGATTAAAAATAGGGTAAATTTTTACTTAAAAGAGGCTTTGCAGGGGAAGTATTATAAGAGTTACTGCTAAAAGACTTCAGCTAAAACTAATAAAAAGCATAATGACCATAAAAGTACTCTCTGTCAAGTACTAACATTTAGTGAATCAAAGCCTAATTATGCAGTACATTATAAGGATGTCAATCCACAACAACAGCAATGAATTTAATTAATTGTGGCACAGCTCAGTAATATCAGTAGAAAATTAAATTCTCCATATTTAAACTTTATGGTAATTTACCAAAGTTAAATCTGAAAAAAGTGCAAATTACACATTTGCACTTTTCACAATGTTTCTAATTTAATTCATAGGACTACTGAAATCCTAAAAAAAAAAAAAAAAGTTTTTACCTTTTCTTTCAAATATTATGAAGTATGCATTTTAGAGTCAAGAGAGATTGTGAAATTATACAGTATTGAGAAAATGAATCTCTTCATCCTTTGAAAATACTGAATTCCCAAAAAACCATGTGAGCAAGCACTAATGAAAAAAAAATAAAAAATGAAGACAACTCAAAATACAGTAAGAGTTAACTGAATAAATATTACATTCAGTATGAACTTCTAACATATTAATGTCCAAAATTTTCTAAGTTGTGGAAAATACACTTTAAACATAATTCAGAACAATCTAACCATCATATCACCCCCTTGCTGATATGTAAGGAAAAATCAGAACCAGAATCTGGAAAAGAAAATACGTGGCATACTACTCATGGTAGGACAGAAAAGTAGTACTTAAAACAGTATGAAGTACATGCACGCAGGAAAACTGTTAATATTTATTTTAGGCTTCAGAACCCAACCCCAACACTATCTTTACTTTGGGATTGATCCACCACTTGCAGTAAGACAGGACTAAAACAGTGTTTGAATGGACCTCTTTCCAGCCAATGAGCCAGAGTCCAACAGTACACTGGGTTTTGAGAATTTAAATTCTCAGTCCCTAATCTATTCTCAGACTTAAGCATTTACATCAAGTGCAGTAAGGGTCCCCTTCTTTCCAACTGCAAGAGAACATGCAGAATGCCATGGGACCATGACCATAGGGCATTTCCTTCACTCTGTCAGTCCTTCAGAATGTAGCAATGTACTGGGATCTGCCCCAGACCTAACTTTAAATGCAGCTATAGAGAACGTAACCAGCATTATCACCATATTCACCACAAAACAGAAGTTTTCTAAAGTTTGCAAGACACGAATTATACTGGCACTTGTCTAGCAGGAAACAAGTACACCATCTGTAGTACAACATGAAGCATTTATGTATGAGATTAAAAAGGTAATTTTCCAGCTGCTTTTAGATTGCAGACATTTGCATATAAAATTTACATGGATGATAAAGAAATGAGATTTCTTAAGAAAGATCAATCTGCTTATTTACAAAGAGTGTAGACTCAAATTAGAACAAATGATCACCCTGGAGTTAATGTTCCTCCATGATTGTTTACATTCTGTAATTCAATATTAATTACCTTCAGGAAGTTGTTGAACATTACACAACTATATGAGACTTTTAGAAGAAATTGACTTTTAAAATAAACTTAGAGACCTCAGTGGCTCTAAAGTAGCAAAATGCAATCCAAAGCCCTACTTACCCAAGAAAGAAAAAAAAAAAAAAAGAAAAAAAAAAGCAGGCAGCAGACCTGTATATTAAATGCTTCCAAGTAAGGTAAAAAATATATATATATATTTATATATATGTACATATATATATATATATTTCTCAGGCTCCTTGATTTAATCTTTTTAGCCAGAGGTCATCCTTTCAGCAGCCACGGGCTGTGAACAACAGGAATTCACTGTGAACACAGCGTACTAACTCAAACAGTTAGGTCTTCAGCATTTTTGGAAAAACCAAAACACTATTGTTGCCTTTTTGTGTGTTTTACAATGTTTATTATCTCAGCATTAAATATTCTAAAGGCTTACCTTTGTGCTATGGGCATACACAATGTGGGCACATTAATTTTCAGGGCTCTTCAGTTCACTTTGTAATTACTGGGTTTCACTATGTTGCACTCTGTGGCACTTCACAGGCATTACAAACACCCATTTTTTAACATTTTTTTCTTCATAACCCACTACTGAAGTACTAATTAACTCAAGATGCTCCACTACATGCTTTTTATACAGTTCTAACTAATCCTGCATCTCAAATCACAGATTCTAGAGAAAGAATTCAAAACACTGCTCAAGTGAGCATGTACCTCTTCCTCAACTGAGTTCCCACAAAATACTAATTTTGATATCCATTACAAGCTGAGACAAATTCTGTATTTTCTTCAGACTTAAGTTGCACCTCATGGGACCACATCATTTCTTCTGAAAAGTGAAAGAAAAAAAAGTGAATTCAAAAGGACGTGACTGCAGTCATGTAAACATGGATACATAATAGATTACACTTCTGACTGATTAGCACATAGTATCAGACGAAACTATTGTGAAGCTAACAAATTTAATAGGTCTGTCATTGACACCTAAATTGCCTGAGTTCAGTGGCAAAGTAAAAATTATGTTTTCCATTTACTAGAAATACTTTATTCAACCCAGCATTAATTATTTTCCTTCATTTGGGTGTTACAAGACATTTTTAAAGTTGGTTTTGAAAGGCATATGAAAAATACAGCAAAAATGTTTAGGTTGTCAAAATGAAGTGATTTTGTAATTTAAGAATATATATTTAATTTGACCTGAGCTTGTTAAGTATCAGCTTCCCTAGAAACTTTGTTTTTCCTTAGCCTATTGGAGCAGGGTGAAAAAAAAATAAAAAAATAAAAAAAAAAGATTGCCTGACATAATCATATGTCAAAAATTCAGCTGCAAATGTTACAGTTTTGTATGCTGCAGCATATAGAAATACATCAGTAATTACAAGATCATCTAAAAATTCATCCATTCAGGACATATTCTCATTTCCATAATATTCTGAACGAAATCAAAACAAAAATTAAATGCATCTTTGAGAAAGTAGAATTTTGTCTTCTGTTTTTCCTATAATTGAAAGTATTTATACTCTTGTGGCTCTTTCTTCTTCCTCATTTGAAATCTACAGGGGATTTCTGTAGGAATCTATAGGGTGTTCTCCTAAATAAAAATTCAGGGTGGGCTCGTATAGATAAATGGTGAGGATATCATTTATCTGGGTATCATTTAACTGAGTGGGATTATGCAAGCGACTGTCTGTATCTACATCAGAAAGAAAATCTAGCACAACACATTTACAGTATCATGATCAGATGCAGAGAAACAGCTGTCATTTCAGAAATCAAAAGGTTTTGGACTTCAGAGCAATCACTGCATTACACAACCAAAAAGACCAAAAAGAAAAACCCTAATAAATTCAGTGCCATCGACATATTTTCTTTTCAGCACAGACTAATATTTATCTCACTACACAAAAGAGACTTTGTCTGGTTATCAACATGTGACCCCAAATATCTAGTAAGTCAACATCTGACAGTGAAGTTACTCTTTTAAAGAAGAATCTGCCACACTACACTAGAATAAGCCAGCACAAAACGATTTTATTGGGAATAGACAGATAGATCTTATTCTTCATGAGATCTCACTGTTTCTTTTGCAGACAACAATTCCTCTGCCACAGAAAAGCATGTTAATATGGGTTGTATTTCTGCCACAGACATAAATGTCTACACTGAGTTACAGCAAGACTCTTAAGAAACTCCAGTAGGAATAAGAAAAATCTTCCAGGAGTAGGCTTTCCTTTTCCAGGCAGTTCATATGAAATTGGTGCACTAGCATTTTGCATTGAGATTCTAACAGATTTTGTAAAAATATTCTCAAAATACATCTTTTCTAATTCAGCATAGAAAAAGAAGACAGAGGGACAATATATTCAAGTACTGGAGAGAGATATACATGCATATACATTCTAAATTTCAAGTGCATTTCAGTGTTTCTGTTTTCACGACAGCATCAACTGAGTCAGAATTTCAAACCTCCCAAGATACTTCAGTAGGCATCTATGAAAGATTTTATCTGAAATATCATGGGAACTTATCTACATAGCTGGGCACTGGAACACGTTGCCCAGGGAAGTGGTGGCGTCACCATCCCTGGGGGTGTTTAAGGAAAGGCTGGACATGGTGCTTAGGAACATGGTTTAGTGGGTGACATTGGTAGTAGGATGATGGTTGGACCAGATGATCTTGGAGGTCTTTTTCCAACCCTAATGATTCTATGGTTCTATGACTGTGGAACTATTCTTTTTATTATGCTGTTTAGATATATCTAAACAGAAAAATAGACACAGATATTCAATGTTAAGTTTATCTGATACATGTTGAGATGGTCTGTGAGAGAGTAAGGGAAAAGGAGGAAAAAATAACAAAAAGGAAGAAAAAGCAAGATGGCTAAATGTTTGCACTTACAGACTTGTGGAGGTTGCTTCTCAGACAACAGTAGGGAAGTGGGTGGGTACAAATGTCAATCAAAGGCTCAGTATCAGGTATAAAACAGCATAAACAAGAGAGAACGAGGGTATTAGGAGACTTTGACTCAGCAGGAGGAGGCAGAGAAACAAAAGGTGGATATTTAATCATGCTTATTAACTCTGGATAGGATAACAGACCTGTGGGTGAGCCACAAGCACATACAGCTGGTGCACTTCTTATACGCCTACCCAGCAGCTGACAAGCCTGAAAGACTGGCAGAGTGGTCAGGATGGAGGCACCATAAAGCTGGACAAGGGGAGTAGGTAGTAGTAAGCAGCAGTGCTTTAAATGTTGATCACTCTGCAAGCTCCTTACTCCAAGAACAGTTAGGTATGCATTGGAGTAGCTGTGAAGGGAGTCAGAAGTATGTACAAAATGGAATATAAAGAAAAAGGCAACAAAATAAAAATGAGAGTTGAGAAGGACAAGGTGCTATTTGATAAAGAGCAGAAGGTAAATTACTCTAAATCCTATAAGCAAAGCCATTCAAATATAAAATCATTTGTTAGAATTTGAGATTCAACCCATATCCCTTTGTGTTCTGTGTGATGTGAGAATGTGTTCCCTATGATGTGAGAATATGGATACTTCAAATGTTCCTAGAGGTTCCCTTTATCCTTTTTTCCAGCCCTCCATCCACTGCAGAGCACAAAGCATATTGAAAGAAGGTATAAATAAATGGGTTGTGTTAACATCTTAGAAAGATACAAATACTTTTTCTGATATTAAATAAAAATAAAATATATACATCAAGTACCACTGTTTGGGAATTTCCATATTAATTCAGCTCTTTCCCATAAATACTCTATTCCAGTACCATGCCCAAGAGGGGACCTGGGAGAGCTGCTATCCAGAGAATTGCACAGTTTGATGCTGTGGAGTCTGTCAATCTCTATTTATAAAGGTTTCAGAGACATGTTTTTCATTCAATGATTTGTACCATTGAAAGCAACCAAACTTCATCTTCTGGTGCAGATCTGAATTAGTCTATGTTAACCTTTCCCTGTATTTTATGCGATAATTTTACCACCCACAACAGAAGTTTATATATTGTGTGTAGGTACAGACAGACACACAGATACACACAGTACATATCTACCTGAAAATTAGCTGCTTTAAAAAAAAAAAAAAAAAATCATCCTTTTACAGCCTCATTTTTCATGTCACATCAGGCAAAAAGTTCAGTTTAGCTTGAACCTCAAAATAAGTGTATATATCAGCATTTCTCTGTAAAACACAAGCTTCAGCAGGTGCTGGGACCTAAGTGACACTTGGTTGGTCAAGCTGACTCGTTGGCTGGTTAAGACCAGTTCCTACCCTATAGGACCTATAGTTCCCATGCCGCAGGTACTGTACATGGGACCTCCTGTTGGAATTTCATACATCTCAATTGCACTTGCTGTTGGGCTCAACAGCTGCGACCATGCTACAGAACAATTCAAGGAAAGCGCATAAATTGTTAGAAGGGACAAGTTATAGTTGCAATACTCTAGAGGTAACAACATGCTAGTGTGGTGCCAGCATGGTAGTTCAGGATTTCTGAGCTGGAACAAGAGGTGGTGGTGAAGTCAAGGAGGTACATTGGCTTATTACTGGAGAGAAGCCTGCAGCATAGACAGGCTCTCAGACATCTATTTTCTTGTAGATATATTCCCTGAGCTTCAGCCACTCTCTTCCCTCCTCCACCTAAAATTGTAGACAAATCTACCCAAGCCAGATTTCCACTATTAATAAATAAATAACTAAATCTAGAGGTAGCACTGGTAGAAACAGTTACTACCTGGCTATCTGAAGTATCCAAAATACTAAGAATTATTATGAACAAATAAACTGTACCCAGAAGGAAAAACTCCTATTTATCCCAGAAAGATGATATGAAAATTTAACTTCATTAAAATGCATTGATGACAAGTGAAGTGTGAGTCCAAAACCATCCAAATTATATCGTTCAGATTACATTACATTGTGCCTTGACTAGACGAACTCCCAGAACAGTTAGTCTCTAGTTAGTCTCTAGTTAGGACATTGTGTATTCAGATGAATAGACCAGAGCAGGAATCTTTAACAGAATATTTGACAAAAAACATCTGTTAAAATTTAACATGTGTTCATGTAATAAATAAATAAATAAATAATCTTATAAGCAAAACTCTGTTAGAGCTATCAAAGTTAATGCACACTTATATAAATAATGACTACTTCGAGTCACTGTAACACAGGCAAATATTAGCCAAAAGAATTTCATCTTTCTAGGCAAGCCAAAAGATGGCGTAAGCAAAACTAGCATGACACAAAATCAGACATTAACCCTTTTCTTATGTATATACAATACAAAAGCGGTATCTTTTCTGAAAAGAAGGTATCTTTTCAACTAGAAATTGAATACATGCACACATACATACACACACAAAAACGTTTGTACCTTGTCAACTTTTTTTGCATGACAGCTTCTCCAAGCTGTTTTTAAACAGGGTTGCTTGTATTTTAAAAACAATCCTGTCCATCCTTATATCAAATGATTTGATTTCACTTTCTTTTTTTGGTGAATTCAGACACATATTCTAAAATGCTGTTAAGATTCAGGCTGTTGTTTTTTCTCTTAACAAGCAGGAGCTGCTCAAGTGAGCCTGTACACAAGACACAATTTTAGGCAGCCTGAGCTTCTTCAAATTATTTAGTAAACAGCTCATGAAGTCACAGAGGTTTGAAGACATTGGCCACCTTATCCAAATTTGTGTTCAGAGCCAGGCCAACTTTAAGGCTAGGTTACTCTGGTACTTGCACAGTCAAGTCACTATTTCTTCCTAGAAAGCCAGTGAATTACTGAGGAAGCCATGTTTACTTCCTTTACTTTCTCCCCACTACAAAAGTTAGGAAAGGCAAAGAGACACAGTGAAACAGCCAATACTTGTTTAAAACCCTAAGCAGCATTTCTAGGAGAAATACAGCTGTCTGGGAAAGGAGAGGCAGAGGTGCTTCTGACCCAACAGTGTTCTCAGTGACACGTGCCAAATCAGAACACCTTCCAGAAGAAATGTATGAGATCACTGAAGACACTACTGCAGTAACTATGACCATCACTCTCATGCTTGTTTTCTGCAGTTTTGTGTTTTCTTTGTGAAGCCACACTTCCTCCTTTTCCTGCAGAGGCCTTTAATTCCCCTGACTTGCCACAATCATTTCCTGTTCATACTGATTCATTATGACACACGCCAAGAGACATAAAGTCCCCATGCACTACATCCTGCATCACCATTCCCACTGTATCAGCAGCATTCAGAAAACTGACAAGCACTTCAAGATACTCAGTCACTAAAAGTCTTAAACTATTGACTACTTCATTATGGAAACATGCTTTTAGCATCACTAAGCACATACCACCTCACAGGACCATCAGTCTCAGCTACATTTATATGTGCTTACAGGTTATAAACTGTTCTTGCAAGACAACTGTATGCTTGAGATTAAAACTCAACTCCCTGTTATAAGAAGAATGAGCAAATGGTGCAATATAAGTTTCTGATTCTATATGTTTTTACCATAAGACATCACCCAGAAGAAATCTAAGCTTTGAGCTTTTTTTGTTTGTTATTGGTTATGTTTTAATCTCTGACAAGAAAAATAATACGGTGACTAAAACATTACCAAAATTCCTTCTTAGCTCTTGTGTTCCTTGCAATTCCTAAGCAGAAAATAAATGTATACTACAACAGTATATTCAGGATGCACGTTGTCAGCAACTACTGCTACTATTTCATCACAGTTCAACACAAATAGTTTTGCTGTCTTAATTTGTACATTAAATTGGTTATTTTTGCTCATTTTCATTTTTAATATGCTTTTTGCTTTTAAATTAAATAATCTATCTGTTATTACTGCAACAAGTACCCAACATTTTCTGTATTGTATAAAACACCAGTGGACTATTCAATTAAAACCATTTTACAGGTCTGAATCATTTTAAGCTTAGAATTTAAAAACAGTATTTATGTTTTAAAAATGCCTCATGCTTGACTCACAGAGAAGTTACAGAAATAGCCAGTGGTGTCACATTTCATTTGAGAAATCTTTCAGGGAAAATGAATAAATAAATAAATAAATAAATAAATATTATACCTTTATACCTTTATATTTTAAATATTATATATTTAAAAGGTAGTGTAGGACATTATTAAACTCTGGAAAAGAACTTTGATTTTGAAGTTTAAATTTTACTGAAATACAAGCTCTAGTTCACATAAACTTAATATAATTCCTTAATAACATATATTATTTATGAAAATATTTTCAGAAATTGTACTACAGAAATGCAAGTTCATATCTTTCTTCACTAAAAAAGTAATTCTATCAACTCTAGTTGCAAGGTGGAAAAATCAAAAAACAGTTCTAAGCCATTTTTAATCACATTTTAGTATGTTGCAAACAGTAGTTTTTAGAATACAATTGTATATTATTACAGGCTCAGTTCTCACCTTCTGGAGCTCTGTCGTGGTGATAAAGAAATGAAGAAATGCAGAGACTAAGCTGCAAAAAGCATTTATTTGCCTTTTTTTTTTTTTTCCTTTGGAAAACACAGGTTTTAAGGTATAGATGTTACAGGCACTGAATGACAAGGTTCAGTAAAGTTAGAAATTGTTCTCACTCTCCTGAGCAAACACATGAATTGCTCTGCTGGCTGAACTATGCTGTTTCTGAGACAGCTGAAATAGCAGGGCATATTATAGATTTCATTTGGTGTTTTTTTTTTTTTTTTCCCCAGATTTCTTCTGGGCAATATGGGTTCTGATGAAATAAAATTGCCTTTTTTTTTTTTTTTAAGGAGATCTACCTCCCTCATTGAGCTAATTATTTTATTCTTCTTTCAGAAGCTTTTTTTTTTTTTTTTAAATATAAAAGTATATGTCTAACATAAAGAAGGAATGTTTATCTCCCAGTGCCAGGTGGAGGTAGAACAAACCTTTGGCTGTGTTTCTTGGTAAAAATTTTGTCAATGACTTTCAGAGTAGACACAAAAATGTGACCTTCATCTGGTTAAAACAGATGACCAGAAGAAAACATTAAACACTACTTTTTCACTATATAAAACCTTAGTTTGCCCACTTCTTGAGTATTGCGTTCTTTGAAACTCAGCAAAAATAATACTAGAGTCAAAAGATGTCCAGAAAATGGTAAGAGAGACAAAAAGACAAAGGGGACAGAACTGCTGCCCTAGTAGGATACATTAAACAGGAAAATACTATTCTTTTAGAAAAGAGAAAGCTGAGGAGAGCACGGATTGAGGATTACAAAATCCTGATAGCTGTGGATGCAAATGATCCATTTGTTGACACCAGTGTGTATGGCTGTGCTTGTGTGTTGTCTCTCAACAGCATTGCCTGCTGCCACTGGCAGGGACTGAGGCAGGTGCACAACTGATCAGTCAAGGTATCAGTCACTCAGATTTTCAGCAAAGGTAAAAACTCACAAAAAAAAAAACAAATGAGTACAAGATTTCATTTTTCCTACGTGTATTCTAGTTGTGAGTGTGTGAAAGTGTGCATTTGTATGCTCTCATAAAAACAAATAAAATTGAGATACCCAAATAAGAAAAGCATCTACTAAAAACGGCTGGGGGGAAGCTTATGTTCAGCTATCTATCAGGAATAACTAATCAATAACTGAGTATAGAAAACAAAGAAAGCCAAGGATCTTCCCAAGTGGCCAATTATAGCCCATTTTACCTATCTTTTGTTACATAAAAACCCATTATATGATAAGGGGATAAAATACACATATTAGTCCTCAGTGTTTAGATTCTGTTTCTACCCAAGACTGTTCTTATTGAAATAGTTTCATTTCCTGAAGAAATTATGAGAAGAAATGGAAAAGGGAATTAAATTCCCATGACTTTGAAATACAGCTTCATTGGTACAGCTCCCTTTCCCCTTTTCACCTTGAACAGGTGAACAGTTTAACGAGCTTTTTTTTTTTTTCTTCCGGCAATAACAAATTATTAAATTAATAACAAATTGTTAAATTAAATTATGATTCTTTCATCTACAAAGTTTAATTAAGCATGTAAAATCTCATCCATCAAAACGTATAATTTCAGCACTTGTTTTTCTTTTCTTTTTTTTTTTGGGGGGTAGCATTACTTAGTTTTGACAGGTTTCACATAAAAAGAGAGAAATATCAGCTGTTTACCACTGCCAAGTGGAGTTGAAGGACAATGACAGGTTGCAGGAGGAAGCACCCTGAAGTCTGAGACAGTCAGGATGCACTAGAGCTATCCAGTTGATTAAGCAAGGTCTGATATACCCCAGCCTTACTCTATGTATATGAAGACAGGAAATGTCCATCAAGTTTGGGATGCTGCAAAGTCCCTTCTGAGAACAGCACTGTCTCCACAAATTCTGACTGTCCTGGCAAACACATGTTATATAGCAGAAGGAAAAAACAGATCAACTACTTCAGAAGGCCTTCACAACATTTTTTAGAATGAGATCATTAAGAGTCTAGTCTGCCTAATCTGCAGATTAGATGTATCCTTTGTTTACATATATCCATCAGGAGGGCACTACAGTCAATGTAAACTCATTCCATTGGATAAAAAAAGCACTTTTCTTTGCAAAGGAATGGCACAGGTGTTAAAGGAAGCTAGAGATCATGTCAACTGACTCAGTTTTCATGACGCACATTTTTGTCATCTATACTGAAATTCAGACACCTGATTAATCTGTGGAAAGAGTGTCATTCTGTCACTGGAAGGGGTCGCAAACACCCTATCTCTGACCGAAAGCCTCTGAAAAAGTATCCATACTTTTCCATCCACAATTATCCATCTAGCTCAGTATGCTGCTGCCAGCATTGGCCTTTAGAACCACAAGTCAGTTGTTACTGAGTTTCAGATCACTATAATTTACAGGATTTTATGTGATTGCCGTTCCCTCATCCCATCTTATATTTTCATACAAAATATGTTGTTTTACTCCATACAAAATTACAATGCTTACTTTCATTTCAGTAACTTCAAATTTCATTAACAAGTTCCTTCAAGGAAAATCTTCCTAATTCTAATGATTCCCATTTACTTAGGGTATCTTAACCCATGTACCACGTGACACCCTTGTATATCCTTTAGCAATTAATCAGATAGTGTCTGGTCAATAGTCTTTAAACAGAATATGAATTTCTTGGGTTTTTACACATAAGAAATTATATAGTTATTCGACATAAAACTATCTAAAATTGGCTGTCAACAACATGGCTTTCGCATGGAAGAGATGTCAAGATCATACACTCCTCCATTTTGCCACCTAAGACTCACAACCAAAACCTTTATCACAGAGCAAATGATGTTTAAGTTTTCAGCTATAGAAAAAGAAATAGGAAACAAACAAACAATGTACTGGGTTTTGTTTTCTTGTCTAATTTTTCCTTTCTACTAGTAAACAGCTAACATAACAATCTGTAAACAGGAAACTTTTGATACGTTAATAGAAAATTCATGGCTGTGACTAGATTGCAAGAAATCATCGAGACTTTATTTTTTAAGTTAAAGCAAGATTTAAATGGAAATGGAAATGTAATGAGATAGTCTATTCTACCCTTGGAATCTTGGTAGCAAGAGAAGGTTTACAGGGAGACAAACTATGTATTTGAAGAGTTTTTATGAAGTTGGAAGGAAAGACAACCTTTCAGACAAGAAATATAAACATTTTCCCTCTCAAAGTAAAGACACACCCTCAAACACATAGTAACTTATCTTCGCTAAGTTACTATGCCTGCTAATGAAACAGCTTCTGTTTCTTACCACAAGGATATCACCTACAAAACCTGTTTCAATGGGAAAAAAAAAGCTCTCCTTTACACTATATTATTGACTGGTCATCACAAAGCTCACCAGCGAAACCCATAACACCACAAAAATGCTCTGGTAATGTGGCCTCACAGAATCACAGGATGGCTGAGGTTGGAAGAGATCTTTACAACCTCCAGTTGGTCCAATCTCCAATTTGTCATGCAGGTTCTCCTAAAGCCCAGGACTATGTCCAGACTGAAGAACCTCTCTGGCACCTCTGGCAGTGCTCCTCACACTAAAGAAGTGCATCCTGATGTTCAGACAGAACCTCCAGTGTTTTGGTTTGTGCCCAGTTCCTCCTGTCCTATCACTGGGCACCACTTAAATAGAGCCTGGTTGCATTCTCTTTGCACTGTCTCTTCAGGTATTTATAGACATTGGTGAGGTCCACCCACCTATCACAAGATCTGATTTCTATAAGCCGAACATTCCCAGCTCTCTCAATCTTTCCTTCCAAGTCAAACAGCTGGCATGTACAATTCCCCAAATAAATTTACTTGGATATGTTTCATATGATTCTCAGAATACATTTTTGAATACATGTAATAATATCCAAATTATGAATCCAAGTGAAGGAAGCCAAACTGCTTTTACTTGACATTCAGAACGAAATTAGGTATCAATAAGAGGATGAGAACCCCCAATTCTGTTGGACAACTTATACACAGACAACTTATTCCACCTATGATCTCTCAGTCCTACAAACTACCTTCAGAAAATGCACCTGTAAACCAAAATTCTGTTGGGAAGAGCTGAACTAAGACAATTGCACTCAATACTGAGCATCGCAGTAGTAGTAGTAGTTATACTACTTTCATACAAAGCTATATTTTTCTTATTGTTGGCTCAATGCTATTTAGGTCAAATGCCTTGATACCTGTCTCACAGGGATAACAGGCTTTATCAGCTTTTCTCTTGATAATATTTTTTGCCTTCCCAGCCTCCCAAAAATTATAAGTTTTTTGATTTTTTTTCAAAATTTCTAAGTTATTAGCACAATCACTCCTATAGTCTACAACAAGTCATTAGTTTTATTGTTATTATTATTATTTAGCTACTTCAATTATTCTTAGCTACTAATTACTATTTATTATTTAGCAACTTCAATTTCAAACTTGAAAATGGGCAATTATGCCAGGAACCGATGCTACTTCCACATGTCCTTTACATATTCATGTGCCTATGATATAAACTCTTCTTCCAGTAAACACTGAATAGGTCCTTAGATCACTACAGATTCTGCAGGATCACTGCATATTTATGTTACAGAGTAGTTCATCAGTTCATTCAGCATGCATTCCCTAAAATGTTTCAAATGTTATAATAAAAAATAATAATAAATAATAATAATAATAAAAACCTAGAATATTTCTCTCATTAATTGCAAATGGATGCAAACACATCTTGGTTTCCTATGCATTCATAGCTGTAATTTCCAGAAGTTATCCAGAATACTTAGGAATACTAAATACCCTTCTCAGGGGTTTGAAATGTATGTCTGGCATATGTTATGCTTATCCAAATTTCTGGTTTTAGTTCCTTTCCTTCTGTGATGCAGGGCTGTTTTAAGAATGTACTAAATCAAAAGTACAGGTTCATCAAAAGCAGTTTATTTCAGAAGTAATAACTACCAAAAGGATAATTATCTTTCAGTTTTTAAATGTTATACAACTTTTTTATGCAACTAAGACAGACTATACATTTCAGAAACATATCAAAGTGATGGCAGCAACATGAGTAATTTTTATGAAATAGAATCAGTGGATTCTTACTGGATGCTTGTAATTGCAGTAAAATTAAAGACATCATCTGACAGATAAACAAGTAACAGAATTGAGATATTACATATAAACTGATTAAAAATTTGGATATGCAGAAATATAATGTCTGTAGAATTGTTGCATAATATGTATTTAGCCAATATTCACAATCTTGCCTTCTAAATAGTCTTAATCAGTACTTTGAATTTGCTACTGCAATCCACTACATCTTCATAAAACTTCAGCTGAAGGACAAAAATTTCTTAAACATACATGAAAGTGTAAACTTTCTTATAACTTTGGGATGATAGTCATACATTGCTAGACCAGACTGTACTCACAATCATCTCCACCAACCTCCTGCACAAGTGGTTGGGTTGTTCAGTGAAGGGCCCCCTCCGCTCTGAGGTATGCTGGTATGCTACGTGGGTGAGAATGGGAAAGGTGCTCCTTCACAGTAACAGAGGCCTCTTTGGCACTCTCAAAATTCAGACAGTTTGCATTAATTGGAGACGGATGTTTGCACTGATATATTAGAAAGATTACTTTAACATTGGTAGTATTTAGAGTGTGAACAATTCAAGTGGCAGAAGAGTTAAGTCTCTCTTTTATTTTTTGCAGTAGAATATTATATGACTCACCAATTAATGTTAATTATTGCTCCTAAAGAGCTAAGAATAGACACTGCTCCTGCTTTTAAGGAGGGGAAGTAACAAGAACATCAGCCAAGGAATGACATTTAAACAGTAGGTTAAATGCATCTATGCATAAGAAAATACTTCCTAACATATATCCTATGCTAGAGATGACAAAAAAAGTTCAAAGAAATGATCATTTGCTCTGATCCACATCTCACATTTTGCTTTCAAAAAGCTCATAAGTTAATGGACATATTATTAAACTAAGAATAAGCACATCACCGGAATGTGTTTATTAAATTTTAGGTTAGCACTGATTTCATCAAAGGCATTGATAAGCAGCATAAACAAACAAATAACTAAATAAATAAATAAATATCTTGATTGCAATTTATTTGCTTCTATTTTAGGGATAAAATATAAAACCCTGAAGTGCCTTTTTCATCTACTGGAAGAAATTACTTTTTTCTAACTGAAAATTTGAATTGCACTTAGTCCCCCTTTCTAGTAAGTAGATGGCCCATTCTCAGCTGTGCTGTATCTTTGCTACAACATTGCTGAAAATAGGTGTTTTCCTTTCTGTGCATTTAGATCTCAAAAAAAAAAAAAAAAAGTCATGTTTCCTTCCTATACACCCACAATTGCCCTGAGTCTTTTTTTCTTTTATTGTTATTTTGCATATTGGGGACTATTGAAGAGCAAATGACTAAAAGCTAATCAATAGAAAGTCTTGTTTACGTTACTTTCATTGAGACATGGCAACTTGTGTGAAACAGGAATAAAAACTACTGAAATTTTTCAAGTTATTAAAAAGATATTTTCCTCCCACTTGTTTCAAGTTGGAAATATTTGTTGTATCAGTACTTTCAACTGAAATGATATCTCCGGCAATAGTTAAGATTGATCATAGAATTGAAATACACTGAAGGTAAAGAATGGCATTAAAAAATTAATTTGTAATTTGAAATGATATTGTGTAATCCGTGAGAAGTAAATAACTCCCATATGTCATCTTTGAAATATTAAATTTAAATTTCCTTCTTTTTACATAAATCCCACTTGATCTTAACTTTTCTGAGTATGGTCCACCATCTGCAGGAGTTGTTAAGGTACTTTATGGACCTAAGCCAACCCAAAACAGCATCTAGATTGTCTCTTGGTCTTGAATCCTATCAATCATATCCAAAATGATGCTTTGATGCAAGAATCTGAGCTCCAGCCTCAGTCAGAGCAGGTATTTCACTTCCTGTGAGACAGTTCTTAACTTCATTTAATTTTCCAAAGATGCAGGAAATCAATTTAAAAGCCCCATCCTCAGTATTGTCTGTTTTTGTCAGGCCTAAATATCTTCCCTATAGCTGGGGAATCTAATCTAAGAATTTCTAAATACAGTATTCATATTAAAACCTCTACTCCTACATGCTCCAAAATGCAAAAATTTGAAAGTGAAATCAGGAAAACTGGAAACAAAATTAATTCATTTTGAATTTTCTGATTCAGAGGGACAGTATCACTGCTGGACAGTTATAATAGCTCCAGTGGATGGATTAATCATTTGATTTTAAAATACAAGCTCAAGTATTTATAACCAGGATGTTATAATAAGAAAGTGTTTTGGCCTATAAAAGCATGATGCAGAAAAGTGTTGCCAGCAGGTCAAGGGAGGTGAACCTCCCCCCACTACTCATCCCTGATGAGGCCACACCTGAAGTATTGTGTCCAGGTCTGGTCTCCCCAGCACAAGAGGGACATGGAGCTACTCGAGCGAGTCCAGAGGAGGCTGCAAAGATGATCAGGGGACTGGAGCACAACTGGGGTACGAGGACAGGCTGAGAGAGCTGGGCCTGTTTAGCCTGGAAAAGAGAAGACTGAGGGGAGACCTCATCATTCTGTATAAATACCTGAGGGGAGGGTGTCGAGAGGATAGAGCCAGACTCTTTTCAGTTGGGCCCAGTGACAGGATGAGAGGCAGTGGGCACAAACTGAAGCACAGGAAGTTCCAGCTGTATATGAGGGGGCACTTCTTTACTGTGAGGGTGACAGAGCACTGGCACAGGTTGTCAAGAGAGGTTGCCGAATCTCTTTCTCTGGAGATATTCAAAACCCTCATGAATACCATCCTGCGCAATGTGCTTTAGGTGGTCTTGCTTGACAGAGGGGTTAGACTAGACAATCTTCAGAGGTCCCTTCCAACCTCACCCATTCTGTGATTCTGTGATTTTAAATGCACTAATCCTAAATTGTAATACGTGCTTGATAGCAGCCTTGCTAACTTAGAGATTGTCACTGTAGCACTTCCATTTTTCAGTGCCTCATGTCCCTGCATAATTCATTACAAACTATAAAATGGATTTAATTAAACTGTAGGTGCTTGGTGCCAGATTTCTCTCTTACGTGCGGGCACTGCCAAGCACGTATTTATTTTTAAAACCCCAGAACACCAAATATTGTACAAATACTAGAGGGCTAGTTTGTCCTTCCCCACAGAACATATGGTCAGAGAAAATCTGAGAAATGGTAAAATAAAAGACACACATTAAGTAAATATATAAAAATAGGAATTGATCTGTCTATGTATTTATAAAGATCCAGATGGAGAAAAGACTATAGTTGTGTCTGAAAGCTTGAATACTATCCTTCTAAACTAACTTGGGAAGAAGATTTAACATAGTGTGGTCTTTGACAGAGGCAGAGAAACATTTGTGCTAAAAACAAGAGCAGCTTGTCAAATCCTCATGAATGATGCGAGAAGGCCTGCACAAGGTTGATAAAAAGTAAGTAGGTGAGATAGTATTCATGCAGGATGTTAAAACTGTTTCATTAGATTAAAAAGGAGAGGTGATAAATACTGTCAGATCAAACTATCTGGAGTTATACTAATGAGTTGTACTACATTTGAACAGAAAAACGGGAATAATATGCAGAAAGAGGCAGAAGGTGTGAAGATAATGAAAGACAGAAAATGAACTGCTGAAAGCAGCAAATAGGCCAAAAAGTGGCAATATTTCTGATGAAAAGAGCAGGATCTGTGTATGTGATAAATTTCTCATGTTACAGACCTGAGAAACAAACTGATGACATCATGAAGCCTCCCCAGACAGATTGCCACAATAAAGAATTAACCCATAACTTTAATCTAGGCAGACTGCATTAGGGCATATAAATAGAAGGAACAGTTTTGACTGATAAACATTATGAACAATTTCCCGGTTACAAGTATTCTAAAATAGCAACCCAAATACTGCTGAGGGATGAGAGCTGAAATTACTACATTTACAATTAAACAGAACATATATTTTCAGGAGAATGTGATGTTCTTCTCTGAAGAAGCTAATAACAAAAGAACAAAAAATGCTTAATCAATTTAAACACGCGGGAAAGCAAATGCTTTTAATAAATTGATTTATATGTATCTATATTTTTATATGATCTCACTCTATTACTGTACAACATAAGCACTATCGAGCATAAAAATGCATCAGTATAGTCTGACTATAAAATTACTGACTTCTTTTAAAGGAAAAACGTCAGAGAACAATAGGAACAATTACCTGGTATGGCTGCACAAAGTCACTCTTCCCTGTATATATGTTTA
The DNA here is from genome assembly GCF_964211835.1 of Anser anser. Taxonomy (NCBI): domain Eukaryota; kingdom Metazoa; phylum Chordata; class Aves; order Anseriformes; family Anatidae; genus Anser; species Anser anser. The sequence continues at coordinate 48,470,517 of NC_139723.1, forward strand.
TCAACAGATAATTAAACAACCTGTTTTGTCATATGACATGAAAATACCTTGCATACAAAGCATTAGTAGAAGTTGGCAAAGCAACCACTAAGTAATTTTTTCTTATTTTCTTCATACACTATTGAGCTTTCAGTAGTTTTCAGTTATGCTATACTCATGTCATCATGTAGGATTATACTCCGGTATTGCTATAATCTGACACAAATTGATTACACAGTCATTACTATCTCAACACAAGTCAACGTTACACTCAGTGGGTACTTTAGTGTCCCATCCCTCCCTCAAAAAAACGTAGGAAAAAAAGACTTTTCATCTCCTGTTCAAATTTCAAAAAGGATATACTGTATTCAACCATCTCAGTGTACCCAGTGGAGGTTGAACACATTCAGCACTTCCAAGGAGGGTATCATCCATTCATATTCCTGAGCCTGTATGTGCTTTGTGTCACTTATAAACGGTTTTCCATAAGGGCTTCATGCTGCAATATGCGTATACACACACATACATACATATATAGACACTCTCATGTCTTAGTGAAGTCAACATTAAGCAAACATCAGGATGCACTCAGCAGTTTATAAGACTGGGTCATTTTTCTGCACTAATGATGTGTTTCTTCTGCAAAGTGAAAAAATTTGTATTTTAAAAGTGACCTCAACTATCCTGGTTTTCTCCTGAGAATATTAAACTATAGCTGAGGGTTGGTTGAGGAATTTTTATTTTTATTTTTAATTTTGCTAAACCATAGCAGAACACAGAATCACAGAATGGCCAAGGTTGGAAGGGACCTCTGAAGATCACCTAGTCCAACCCTGCTGTCAAGCAGGATCACTTAGAGAACATTGTGCAGGGTGGCAGCCAGGCGGGTTTTGAATATCTCCAGAGAAGGAGACTCCACAACCTCTCTGCAAATAGCATAGATGACAACTTGAACTTCTCTTCACCGTAATCAACATACCAGTATTAAATTTTATTTTCTCCTTCTCCATGTCTCAAATTGTAAGTCAAATTATTTCTTTTTTCCACGGGGAGTGTTTTTACACAACACCTTACGTCATTTCTAGGTGATAGCATAATATAATATTTCAGGAATAACAATGTGACATCTGAAATAAAAGATTACCTTTCAAAATGTGACAAATAATTAAAATCCCTGTTTAAATTAAGTAATAATAGATTCATTTAACTTTCATTTGTATCTCAGTGGTCTACACTACAGGAGATGCTGAGTCACCAAGTCATGCATAGTCTAAGCTGTGCTACAGGGAGTTTTTATGCTTTTATTGGCAATGTTGGGGGAGAGGGGGGTGGGGGGGCTGGGATGTTAGACCTATACCACTCTATGCAACCCTTTATATATGCTTAAAAGCAGATTAAGAACAGGGTGGCCGAGGCACCCTTCCAAAGGAAGGCAAAAAATATATACTATTGTGTGTAGAAAGGATATTAGCAACAAAGATCGTCATATTACAAGTCAGACATTATTGTATTACAAAGTGAAAGTAATCGTGGGATCCCTGCTGCAACTCATGGAAGATACTCTGGACTATATTTAAGTAGTTTCCTGGTACTCAACATACCACACCAACAATGAAGGGCAGACAGAAAAAGACACCTGGTTCTGACTGCTAGATGCTAATCTGGAAAAAGAAAATGAGAAGAAACAAAAAAAAGACAAGAAAATAAAAAAAGAATAACACACACACGAGCATTTAGGAAGCTACGCTCTCTAGACAAGAAATGCATCCACCTATTATTTTGCTTCAGTATTAATTAGTGCATATATTTGTGTGCAGTACTTGCAAAATAAATCTTTTCTGACAATTACCATGTTCTGCAGTTGCATTGTCTCCAGCTGTTCTGTACTACCTTTATCAGCAAAGTAAAGCAAGACTATGTCTACCAGCCAAGCACTAAGATCTGTTATTTAAATTTATATTATATTAAATTAAATTTCTCACTCATTAAACTCATTAAACCAAAACAAACAAACTAACAAACAAACAAGAAAAACTCCTTTAAGCCTGAAATAGGACTATAAAATTGTAAGACTATAAAACTGCTATTATTCCACCTTGATTCAAGTAATTCAATACATTAATTAAAATACATGACTCTTCCCCTCTTCCCCCTCTGTTTTTTAAGCAAGTATCAAGGCATGAATTACATGACCCTGGTAATAAAAGTTCATGACTATGTTATAAAGCTCCTAAATGACCTTCTTCTCACCTATCAAAGAAATGAGAAAATAGCAGGAAAAGAAATAATTTGCAGCATCTGATCTGGATGTCAATTTTTTAAAGGAAAATGTGACGTGACTTCACTTGAACAAATGAGCAATAGTACAGAGGCTGTCCAACAGCAGTGAAAAAAGAAAATCACGATTTATGAGTTAGAAAATCTGATTAAAATCTTGCAGAGCAAATGGGGTCTTGATCCCACACAGCTTCCACTTAGCTTCTCATGGCTAGGCAGCCATGGCCTGGCACCACAGTACTGATACAGGGTCAGAGAAAAAATTAAAATCCCCAGACATTTTGTGTAGAAAGTTAGATAACAAAAAAATAATTTATGTTTGTGAAAAAACGATGAATGCTTCTAACTATCTGGAATCAAGGCTGCCAGAAACTGAAAACCAGAACTGGAAAAGCACCCATTAATATTCCAAATAGTGTGATAGAGTGATATTAAACTGAAAAAATATCTTTGCTATCACCTCCATATTTCATAGCAAATAGATTTTTTATTTGTTTGAAACTTACTGAATGGCATTAAATAAAAATAAATAAATAAATAAATAAAAGACATTGTTTTTTAGTTGACTTCTAAGCACTCCAGAGTATCACTGCCACCTCCAGAAGATGGCACCAGCCACCTTTACTGTATTGTGGAATAACACATTTGCCACTTTCATGCTTTCTCCACTCTAATTAATGCACAAAAAACCTGTCCATTGTCTTGATAGATTCATCTGTTTAGTTTTCGGAGATAATTCTGTAGGCTGCAAATGGTTTTCTCAATTTACTTCCACATTGTAATGATTTACATGTTCTGCAGCATTCCACTTATTTTATTAAAATGTACAACATCTTCATTGACTCTGTAATTTTGTCTTGCTGTAATGCCTATATAAAGCAGACATATCCTAAAGGTAAGAGCATCTGGTTTACAGGCTATAACACAATTATCTTAAACAGCATAATGCATCTGTAGTACTATTAGCAAAATATTAGCTTTTACATTTATACACTGAATAAAACAGCAAAATATTTAAAATTCTTCCCATCCCCTAGATTTCAGTGAATTGCTTTTAATTCTCAGTGTTTCTACTAAAAACTGAAAAGTTATTTCATGACTAACTTCAGGACAACAGTGTTCTTTTGGGGTATTATAAAAAAATGTATCTTGACAGAAAGGACAATGTAATGTTTATTCTGGGATCACATTTGCAATTCCAATTTATCTCACATCAGGACCATGGAGACCATGCATGTCTTAGGCCTTACTATTAAGAAAACCTTGGCAACAACAACAACAAAAACACTTCTTGCAACTGTAATTTTCAGATTTGAGAGACTTTCCTTCCCTCACTAGTTGTTACCTGAAAATCCATACAGTCATGATTATTTTTTTAACTCATCCTCTCAACCTTACAATGCACTGGGATGCAGCTGGGCAACAAGTTCCTGTCAATTACAGTATCTAATCTTGATATTTTTTGTGCTGCTGTATTCCTCCTTCTTTTATTCCAATAATCACAGCTGGAAGCTTTTTCCCTATTTTCCCTGCAGATAGAATAGTTGTCAACAAAGTCAAATAACGGCATTGATATATGTTCTAAATTTAGGGTTAAATATTTATAGTCAGGAGTTGCCAGTACCTGATGATACACTGAAAGTTTCATACTTTCCATTTAACTGATTTTGATTCAGTTCAAGAAGATATTTTGTTTATTTTTACATTACTTCTAACAGGACAAAGGAAAAAAACATATCTTTTTTGTTCTTTTCTTCTGATTTATAAGTAAATAATCTGGCCCTGGTTTCTATGAGAATTTAACCTGAGTTCTTGAAAATGATAGTGAGATTTTGGGAGTTCCTTAAACTCCCAAAGGAAGACCAGAAAAGGGACCAAAAGTCCTCAAGAATGGTGAATTTTATCATATTTAGAATTTCTACAACCATGTTAATTAAGTATCAGCCTATGGTTCAAACTCACAATGGGTACAATACTCACTCAAGACCCTACTTACGCTGTAATAGATGCTGTCCTCACTATGATAAGGTCATGTACAGGACTCAATTCTCTCTCTGTAGATTTAAGTAGGGTTCCAGTTTTTCATAAGTTGCACAGGGAAGCCCCTTAAAGATTTGAGATGTTTCCTCAAAGATGTACAAAGAGAAAGAGAATATACAGAAGGGTTGGAGGCTGTTGTGCACATTTGGAGGGCTAGTGTGGAGAGTGAGTGGTATTAAACACCCAGCGAGTTACACTGTCCTTAAGCTGTATTGAAATTGGAACTTCAATAAAAGCCTTTACAGGAGTCTGGCTGCACCCTGTACTGAAGGCAGGAGACCAGACTAGCCTGCTTTCCTGAAAAATTAGCATCAGTGCTATAATACTGATCTGTGTAAAATCCTATATCATTTTATATTGAATGTGCAATATGTCTGTAACAAAAATACCATGCAGAGAAAGCAGGCAAATACTAATTATAAAAGTAGTTGGAGGTTTTCAGTCATTTTATTCTAGCTGTGAAAGAACCAAAGATCAACATGACAAAAAGGCAATTTAAATAGCAGGATTTACTTTAAAATTGCCTAGACAAATTTTGCATACACTTCTATAAATTAATTCAGTTCAGCACTGTAAATTATCTTCTCTTCCTCACCAGGAATGAAGTATTAGAGTATCACTTTTATTTTCAATGAATGGAAACTCATGATACAATAGCTCTCATCTTGAAAGGAAGGATGCGACCTGAGCTTTCCCTGAAGCACATCTCAAGCATTTCCAATGAACATTTCACTGCAAGTTAGTTAAATTGGCCTAGATTTGTTTATTTGAAATGAAAAGGTGCAGACTTTGAATTATGAGAAGAAACAGAAATAAAGACCACTAAAACACATTTTAGTAAAAACATTTCAAACTGAATTGCAACATCTTCCTCTAGTGTAAATTACTGCAAGACATGTTTTCCCCATTTCATCTTGCATATGCAATACGAAAAAGAATTATTTTTTTTCCAAAAACATATATTTGAATACATTAAAAGATAAACCATAGGTATCTTACAGCTGCACAGTAAGGGTTGTTCCACTGTTTTCTTAAAATAGAAGTATTTAAGTTGCATCCATATCAAACATTTTCATCCTATATAATAAAGAATTAAGACTTTTTTTTTTAATAAAAAAAAAGCCTTTGAAAATACAGCTATTTCATACAGCCTGTTATAATACAACAAGCAACCAAACTCAAGAAAGAAGATAATACATTGGCATTCATGAGACTATTGACAACAAATATCAGATTTCCCTCTCAGTCTCTAACCTGTATGATCTTAAAGCACTCATTTACCAGGGAGATCTGATAGCAGGGAGATCTGTTAAGTTAGTTAATCAGTCTCCTGGATCCTTTGAATATTATTAATAATTTCAGATGTTAATTGACCATTTGATATTCAAAGACTTTTGAACTGAGAGTGGAAGGAAGATTGGTGGTCCTTCATAGCACAGGAGGTCATAGCATCTAATAGCCAGGGCTGATGGTATTGACAAAGTCAATTTGTAGAAACAGATTAGCAACATCACAAATGGAAAGCTTCTATTTTGGGAAGGGAAATAAAGTGTTCTTCATACAGTTACTCCTAGCAAGACAATTAGTTTTTGTTTGATTGAATGATTTTGTTTTGTTTTGTTTTATTGGGGGGAGAGGGGGGTAGAGCCTGCTTGTCCTTTAATTTTCAGATAATACAAACCTGGGAGGAGTGACTGTTTCACCAGAGAGTTGTGCTGCCATCCAGAGGGATCTGGACAGGCTGGAGAATTCAGCTGCTAAGAACCTCATGTAGTGCAACAAATGGAAAATTCAAGTCCTACCCCAGGAAAGGAATAATGTGAGAACCAGCTGGAAAGTGGCTTTTCAGAATAGGACCTGGGAGTTCTGGTGGACAACAAGGTGACAAAGTGCCAGCAACATGTTCCTCTGGCAAAGACCAACAGTTTTCTGAGCTGCAATACGGAAAGCATTACTAGCAGATTGAGAGAAGTGCTCTTTCCCCTCTACTCAGCATTAGTGAGGCCACACCTGGAGTGCTGTGTCCTCTTCTGGGCTTTCCAGTACAAGGGAGACACAGACATACTGGAGTGAATCCAGTGAAGGGCCACCAAGATGATGGAGGGCTTAAAGCATCTGTCATTACGCAGAAGGTGTACTGGGTCTGGCTGGGATGCAGTTCAGTTTCCGCATAGCAGCCCACACAGTGTTGTGCTCTCCAATTGTAGCTAGAACAGCGCTGGTATCACACCAATGTCTTGTCTATTGCTGAGCAGAGCTGGCACAGCATCCAGATTCCCTCCAACCACCCCAAAGCCAGTAGGCAGGGTGTGGGCAAGAGGTGGGGAGAGAACACAGCCAGGGCAGCTGACCTAAACTGACCAAAAGGACCGTATGTCATATGACATCACACCCAGCAATAAAAGCTAAAGAAGGGGAAGGAGAAGGTGTGGACCCTCATTATGAAAGGGTAACTGAGTAACTGCTATGTATATTGAAGCACTGCTTCCCAAGACATGGCTGAACACTGCTTGCTGTTGGAAAGTAGAGAATAATTGTTTTCTCCTTTTGCTTCCACACAGCCTTTTTTCTTGTTGTTGGTGGGTTTTTTTGTTTGTTTTTGTTTGTTTGTTTCTTTGTTTGTTTTTATTATTTTCTTTTGTTTTTCCTTTAATTAAACTGTTCCTTATCTCAACCCATGCACCTTTTTTCATCTTATTTTTCTCCCTCTTTCTTTTGAGGAGGGGGAGTGAGAGATGTGTGGTGGAGCTCAGCTGCCCATTGGTGTGAAACCACCACAGAAAGGTTATGAGGCCAGAGAAGAGAGATCTCAGAGGGATCACATCAATGCATTGAAATACCTGATGTGGAGAATAAAGAAGATGGAGCAAGGCTATAATCAGTGGTGCCTAGTGACAGGACAAGAGGCAATAGGTACACATCAGAATACAAGAAGTTCTACGTAAATAGAAGGAAATATCTTTTTAATTGGGAATGTGGTTATACACTGGCACAAGCTGCTGGGAAAAGTATTATTTGTGTGTCCGTGCTTAGAGATACTCAGAAGGTAACTGAATATGGCTCTAAGGGGTAGGTAACTTTGCGCTGAGCAGAGTTGGACTGGGAAATCTCCAGAGCTGCCTGTCAGCCTGAACATCACTCTGGCTGCATCATCTGTCACAATGACTTTGGTAACATTTCATCATTACTTAGGAAATAACATTGTGTCCTTAGCCAATGAAAGCACCATGTCACTGAATCAACTTCCACAAACTAATTCAGGGGCTATATTTGCTCAAAAAAAAAAAAAAATAAAATAAAATAATAATAATAATAATAATAATAAATCTAGAGTAAGATGAAACTTTGGCCCTGGGAAGGGCTAACATCTTATGGACACACAATGGCCTGTTCCAGTAAGACTATTAAGCTTTTTGAGAGCCACAGTAAGCACTAGTTGGTGCCCAGCAATTATTTCCTGCCAGTTTCCCTGCTATGCATTATTTAAGGATAGAAAGATATTCTGCTATTTTGTATCCATGTAAATTGAAAGAAAGATTAACCTGTTAAAAACTGGTGTTACCGTTTAAATCTTTTGAGGGTCCTTTTGCAAACTCTTAATTCTGGAGTATATTAGAAGGAGAGGTTCAGTAGTGATGAAGATTAGGTCACAGTAAAGTTGACTAGGGCCTCAAAGGCAGCCTGATTTATTCACAAAGTTTTTCCAGACCCTACAAGATCAAAAAGTCTCTCTTTAAAATGGCATAATTTCAGATAACAAGTCCAGAGGTATTCTTCAAGAACCCAATTCCCATTATGTTGAAGCTATAAAAAACAGCCACTGACCCATCTCTATCAGGCAAGTTTTAGGTTTCTAAAGCCACTCTAGTCTAGTGTTAACCTAAAATGATGCGTCTTTTCCCTGCCCTTATTGCAAGTCCTGTGGTTTAAGACTTTAACAGCAGAAAAGATTAGGAACACAATCTCATTATGCCATAAGTAAAACTAGTTCATCAAAATTGCACAAAGGGGCCCATTATCTCTCTTAATAGCTTCAGAGATCCCTGACCAGAGGAAGCCCATGCCCAACCACACGTCACTGTGGCACAGCTCAGAGTTACACTCCCACAAGTTCTTTGTGGGGGAAACAGCACATCAACTTGTACAGTGGGGTTTGGTTTCTGGAGCAACGCTGGCAGAATGAAATGCAGAAATGTTTTTGGGGGCCCAATCTGTTCACATAAAGCATAAATGACAGGTCTGTCTAAATACATCTGTGATTGTGAGCCATAATGCTGAAAACCATAGTCACTTCCCTCTTGCCTTCATGTGCTGAGTGGAGGTCTAATGGTCACAAGGACCCTGGCACATCCTTTTCCACCTAAGGAAATCAAAAGGAAGAATGCACATAGCAGGAAAATCCAAATAGCTAAGCCTTTTCCTCTTGGTTTTGATGTGGTTATGTAACTCATATCATCTATGCAGACCACAAATATATTGCTAAAATATTTTTCCTCAGAATGAGCGGATACGTGTATACATTATTGATATCCCTTTATGGGGATTTTTTGGACCCTAAAAAAAAAAGTGAAACCCACAAATCGATAAGACTTATGCCAAATCATCACTACTGTCAAACTGCAGAAGGTTTAAAAACAACACCAAACGATGAAGTCTACAATTTTGTAGGAACAGATTAATAAAGACATCTGCTCCATGTCAAGATTCTTGTCTCCTCTTGGAAGGATGCCAGCATTTTAAATCTCCTTTTGAATTTTTGCCCACTCTTTTACATGGATAAAGCATCCTTTCTTATTATAGAAAGAAAAAGTTGGTATTTAATAATTAGGGGTGAGACAAGAAAACACCAATAAACACACCCTCCTCCCCCGTATTCTTCAAAATAGCTACAATATTACAACATAGTTATAACTGGAGCACTTAGCTGCTTGGAGAAACAACCTACACAAAATGACCTAGTCTATACTTTTACACTACAGCTTTAGCCTTCAGCTATGGGGTTTGTTTGTTTTTTTGTTTGGTTTGGTTTAGCGTTTTTAAATTACACATGTGCAACTAGTTTTCAGAGGTTCTTTTTGAAGGATGACGGGATAATGTAGCAGATTTTTTAAAAAATCTTTAAAAAGCAACACTTTAATTGGTTTTGATATTTTCCAGTGCTGGAACATCGATTTTATTTAGTAATAGTATTGAAAGTCTTTGCTCTTTATTCTTTATCCAGAGGAATATTTTGTCTTCCTATTATCTGATTACTTTAAACTTTGTATCTTGGCAGCTGAGCTTCCTGAAATCAGTTGTAAAGTCAGATAAATATTACTTGCAATGCCAAGGTAAAAAAGATGGTTAAATTAAACTACATAATGCTCTGATGAGCTCTTTCCTTGCAACGAGCCCTCAGTAGGGACTTTCTGCTCTAGAGAACAGTGCTAACTTATTAATGTTTATACACAATTTAGTAACACAGCTACTAAATACTCTTGCACAAAATGTCAGGCCACAGATTTACTTTCCAGCAAAAATATTAGAGCTCAGTATGCAACAATGCTTAATTTATATAACTTTTTTTTTTTTTTTTATTGACTAAGCTTTATGACTGCAAGCAGCTACAGAGAGGAAGCTTAGGAAACATAACCATTGCCCTAACCTTTAAAAGTTCATCTTTACTCCAAGTTCTATAGCTTGATGTGTCTAACAAGCAGTATGCACGTGCATCACAATTAAAATAGTAAAGGAAAATTTTAAAAGCTCCTATTGAATAAATAAGATTTTAGTAAGTATAATAATTTTTGAAATAAGAATCCTAGCATTTTCTCAGATCTATTAGATTACCTGTTCATGTGCTCAACCCATTCCCTACATTAAATCCATTCAGTTCTATTTACCATTTTGGTAAAACTACGAAATCACAGAATCACACATGGAGGAGAAGGAGTGCTAAGGAAAAGATGCAAAAGGTAAATCGAGAAAAGGTGTAAACAAATAGCTTTGGTTGGATATTTTTCTGAGATAATTCTGTTCACCCATCTTGCACAGATGATAAGGTAACAATGCAGTGATAAATTTGCCCTCAGAATAACCTCTGACAGCAGCCATATTTTTTTTAAAACACTGCTTAGTTTAAAAATCCTCATGAAGAAGTTTTGTTGGTGTTCCTACACAGTAGTCAAATTATTACTTTGCTCTTGATTCAAAATGAAGGCCTGAGCACTAATGAGAAAATTTATGAGTGTGAGAAGCATAGGAAAACATTGGAAAGAAACAGGGAAAATAACTGCATGCAATATTACAAACTGTAGTTTGTAGCTGTGATTGTTACTAGGATGGCTGAGGTGACAATGAAGAAGCCAAGTTTTAGATTTTATTCCACACAGGAAGTATGTAGAACCTGGAAAAATGTCTGGTTTAACTTCAGCAAGTCCTCAATGTTGGCATCTTCCTGAAGTGGAAGGTCTTACAACCAGCAGCAAGAGCCACACAGGCATATGCAACATCCTACCCAGTCAACAGCAGTGAAACAGCTACCTTGCTTTCTCTTCTCTGGCAAAACAAAGCAGTTTTAAGAAGGACAAAGAACATAAAACTATATAGTTTGCTATGTATTTATGGCCTACAAAAAGACTAATTTTTTTTTATATATTTGTCATTTGGATGTTCCTTGTCTTTTTTATGGAGATTTTGAAATATTACATAAAAATAAAATACAAGATACCCTCAAATGGTCGTCACTCTTCAGTAAGAAAGAGGCAGTATGGCTAAAAGATTGCATCTGGCTCCACAATTCTGATGTTGCCAAACTTCTTAACAGGACACAGAGTGAAGAACAAATTATGCATATCTGATATCTGGTAACACCAGCATTTCTGGTCAGCACTAAAATTTAAATAAAAAAAAAAAAGAAAAATTAAAAAAAAAAAAAGGAAGAAGACTGTCAAGTCTGAAGGATAGGCCTGTGGAAATGGTTTAGCTATATGCAGTGTACCCTCAAAGGTATCAGACAGAATCCTTTGCAGCATCTAAATCACATCACACAAGTCATTTCAAGGCGGATCCATGTAGTTCCAGATCCACATACCAAGGTCTTGTCCACATACTGATCTTTGATGTTGTTCAACTATTGTCATAATTCTCTGGGAAGGCTTCTCTCTTTACCTTGTGCACATAGACCTCCTTTGCCATATGGAAGGTTCAGCTCTCCCATTTTGAGCTCTTTCAGCTGACCCCATCGCAAACTCCTTTCTCAGTCTCCCTGACCAGAATGATACTGGTATCTTTCCAGGAGTCCTCAAAACAGAAAGCAGGATCTGTCCCAAAAGACAAGATGGGAGCCATCCTCTGCTAGCAGAATTTATTTGTCAAACGTATTCAGTACTTACTGCCTTTGTTTCAGAATGCAGATTCATCTAAGTTGTCAAACTTGCATCAGAAATGATGGTGTCTGCCTTTACAAAAAGTCTGGCATTTTATGTAATGGCACTGTTTATTCAAGCCAAATACATGTCAGGTTTCAAGACTATTTTTGAATTATAACTTGTTTCAGTGGAAGAAGAGGAATCAAGAGAAAAGATGCATGTATGTGGGAGTCTGTAGACATTTTAATGCAAATGGCAATCAAAAGGCTTCTTGGACAACATAAATGCCATGTCTCGTTCTTGTCTGGCCTCCCTGGTTCTTCTCTTTAATAGCATTATACTTCCGTAAAACAGATAGGTGCTGTCCTTCTAAGTGCAGGACTAAACTCCATCAGCAACACTGTTAGCTGTTAGTACGATTCATTGTTTTCCTGAACCTCTCAAGCCCCGCATCCAATAAATAAATAAATAAAAATATAAAGATATAAATCCCTAACTTTTTCATACAGAAAAAGTCTTTTTGTGCAGAAAGAGCAGCTAGTTGTTTCCAATATGTTCAGGACTAAAAGTTTCAGGACGTTTGGCAAAAGAAGAACATGTTAGCTGGACCAAACAGCCTCCTTAGATAAAAAGTGCCAGACTTCTGAACAAAGTGTAGTAAATTTTATCTGTTTTGAATTTAATAAAACATTTGCTACAGTGCAACAGAGCAAGGGATTTGATAAACTATGGGAGAATAGGACTATTAAAGAAAGTCAAAACAGGCACATGAAAGGGTAGCTAAGAATAAAAATACACCAGACAAGGGGAAGGTAACTAGCAGATTTCTTCACGAATCACTCCAGAGGCCAATCTTGTTCCACAGCTTCATTAGTTGCCTTTATCAAAACAACCTCCATTGTTTTTGTTTTTCAGTAATCACATTTACCAGTGACAGAATTTTTGGAAAGCACCAGTCACACACAGAAATACCTGTAGGACATATCCATCTCACTCAACAGCAAGAAGATCATTTCATAGTACAAAATACAATACCATACACTTAACTCTTAAATGACAAAGGGAATTAGATGGTAAGACTATAAGCCACAACATCTTAGGATAAAATCAGGAAAGATACTTCCAGTAAAGAAAGTAATTTTGGAGTTCTGCAGCAGTTCCTGTACACTTTTAACCATATATACTAAGAAGGGAAATATATATACATACATATATATATATATATGTTTGCTTAGTTTTAAGTAAGCACAGAGAAGGGCTGTTGAGGGACAAAGTTTGAAGTGGAGAGCTTGGTTAGCTTCTACCTGTTGCTTACTAATAACACAAACAGGACAAACTTATCTCATCCTGGTTTTGTTTTGACTGACAACTAAACAAAAACAAATACAAATACAACAAAACAAAAACAAGGTAATGAATAAATTTAGACCAGAACTGAGGAAACTAATGGCTAACTGCTTGGTAAAATGCCCAACTGCCTTTAAAGTGGAGATCAATACAATTAAGGAAGGGACATAATGTAGTGCTTAAATTAAAGGGGAAGCAGACAGAGAAATCCAGGAGGCAGCTTCCGTACTTTCAGTGAATGCTGGTCTCCCATTGGCTTCATGGGAGACCACTGGACCAGCAAGCATAAAGGCATAAACAGTCTTCAAAATCTATAGCTGATCCCTCTCAGATTTCTGTGGAACAGTACAAAGTAAAGTTTGTCAGGGAAAGAGGCAAAGTTAGTCCCAAAAATTAAAAAAAAAAAAAAAAAAAAAAGAAAAGAAAGGAAAAGAAAAAGAAAAAACAAAAGTGTTTAAAATTTTTGTTCTCTCAGAACTGATATTAAGTCAGCAGAGTTTCTATTAGCTCTTTCATAAAACTACAGTTTCTAATACTAGTAAGCACAAGTAGTTGAATTTTTGTCTACACTAAACAAGCTCTCAGCAGCTGATATCCAGCAAGCCCCTAAAAGGAATTCTGTAATTGTGGAAGTTACGTACTTAAATTAAGCTTCCAAGAAGACCAAAATATGCTTGTGCAAGTGAGCTCTTGGGTCTAAACTGAATCACAGCACAGCTGTTAGAATGACAAACAGCTATAAATTTGCCAAATCTTCATTGTACGGTTATATGTGAACTGGGAAATTATAAGAAATTTCTTTCTTATTCACCAGTAGATTGTTAATGAATACATCCAAGACCAAAGGACATGCCTAAACCACATTACTCATAGTCTCGTGCACCAGCCATAGTTCTCTTGGTTATCTAGAACAGCTCCAAGCATTCGCTATACACATCTCTAATACATTTCCAGGATTAATAAATATGACACAGTCAAATTTTGTATAAAGTAGACTTTGTACTGTTAGAACATAAAATATAGCTGAGACCAGAAATGGCAAGTAATTTTTGGACTTCTGTCTTCTGACTCTAACTTCATATGTCTATACTCGTTAATCAGTTCTCATGTGATACTGTCAAATGTACTTACATTTCAATATCTGTTATATACAAAAGTCATCATGTATACTTTTGCACAGATTCCTTCTATCATTAGATTCATTCTATCATAAAGAGCTCTACGATGTAGAGTTGAAAATTCTAAGCTAATATTTGACTTAGAAAGCACATTGGGTACTATTTTTTACCTACAAAATTTCCACTTCCAAGTTCACTTGCTGTAATATGTAGACTGTAGCCTGTCTACATTTTGTGTTTTTCTGCAATAGTAATCAAAATTTTCAATATTTCATTGCTAGTGTTCTCCAGACATGTCTCACAATAAGTCTGGCAAGTAGATGACTATATTAAACAAGTATTCCAGTCCTCTTTGTTCAGAGAAAAAAGAACGGTGATGTGAGGTGCCCTTCACAAAGATTAATTTTTTATGTTTCTTTTCTTTTCCAAAAGTTATAGCACTTTTTTTTTTGAAAGGGCAGATCTAACTAAGTGTTGAGAACAGATTTATTGGATTTTATTTCCTTCTGTTGGCATTTGCAAATAGGTTCCAAAGTCAATGGAGATTTCTGTACTAAATATTTCTAAGGCTACAAATGAAGTACTAACATCAGTAAATACTAAGAGTGACTTTTTATTTAAGCACTTCTTTTTTAATTAAGTCCTACATCCTTTTGTAACATTTGTACACTAATTGTCCCGACTGTTAAAGGACTCATTGGATTTTTATGTCTGAAGTTTATTTATTATTTATTCAAGTGATTATTGCCTTTCCCAATTTCAACTTATCTATCTATTTAGTACATCATTTTTAACCTCCATTGTACTGAAACAAGGGAAACGATTAGGACAGAATTTCTGACCTCCGGTATTCCAGGTACCATGCTGGAGCAGACATGGAAAAAGCAGATGGTTATCTGCACAAAAACATATTACAAAAGCTACTTGAACATAGTGAATGGTGTTTGTCTTGATCTTTAAATTACCCCAAAATAAAAATAGTACTCTTGTCTCTCAGAGCAAGTTTTAAGAAACCAAAGAGCAGGGTCAGTTTGGTTTCGTTATTGCAGCAAGGCCTCAAAAAAATTGAATCAACTTTTATGTGGAAAACTCCAATCACAAGAGATTTTTCGTTCAGAAACATCAACCAGGTATTTTCTCAGCTACTAATCTGATCTTTAAGCTTTGTTGGAATTAAGTACTTTGAATAAAGCTCTTGTAAATCTGTTTAACCTCCTCCACCCCCACACCCTCTCACCACCATCACCCACCCCCCCAAAAAAAAAAAAAAACGAAAAACAAAACAAAACAAAAAAACTTTTTTTGGAAGAATCTTTTAAAGAGAAGTCCTATTTCTTCAAAGTCACCATCAGTCTCCCAATAGCTTTAGAGTAAACAATGGGATGGATTTTATAATGTATGAATGTACTACTTAAAAATCACTTTGGGAAATAACAAAAGGTTCTTTCTTCAGTGAGAGCTAAACCCTTCAACATTGTTGATCCTTAGATATAACCAATCATAAGAGAGGTTTCTTAGTGGCATACTTCTGATACAAACTAAGATGTTCAATTTCTAAAGACTTTATGTGATGAAAGATTGAGTTTGCACAGGAAGGGTATGGAGGACGGGTGCTGAAGCTTGGCCAGCTCAACCAAGGAGTGATGGTATCCACCTGACAGAAGGCCACAGCTTCTCGGATTTCAGCACCCACCACAACCAACGCAGCCTCCCAGACAGAGATCCTGGGGAAACATGCTGCCATCCAGGTATCAGGCTGCCATGTGTGCCCTACTCTTACACCAGTATAGGACAGCAGTAGCAAGCACTGCTGTGGGAAGTGTGCCTAGGCTAAAGAACTGCTTCACCTGGTAGCAGAACTTCAGGAGGAGGTGGGTAGGCTGGGGAGCATCAGGGAGTAAGAGAAGGAAAGTGACTGGTGGGGTAGTGCTCTGCCATCCCTGAGAGAGGCTCCTCAGACAGTCACTACACAAGAATTAAAGGTTCCCCTATCCTCTCACCACCAGGCAGAAGGAAGGGACCTAAGAGATAGGGGGGAGTGGAAGTAGGCTCCTGTTCAGCGCAGCAGGCAAAACCCCTACTGCCTACCTCATCCTCCCAGGTGCCCCTGCACAACAGGTATGAGGCTCTGGGACTTGATGGGCAAGCAAATGACAATGTGGACAAAGGTTCCTCCACAGTGGGGGAGTTGCCCAGGGCAAATCATCCTACACCCTGCATCAAAATAACCCCCACCAAGAAAAAAAAAAAAGAATGGTTATTGTCATAGGGGACTCTCTTCCAAAGGGAACAGAGGGCCCTATTTGCCATCCAGACCTGACCCATAGGGAAGTCTTCTGTCTCCCTGAGGCTCGGGTAAGAGACATCACTCAGAAAGTCACTCACCTGGTACAGCCCTCTGATTATTACTGTTCATTGGTTTTTCATATTGGCAGTGATCAAAAGGGGCATTAGGGCTTTGGTTGAAGGATCAGGTGCACTGGTACTGTTTTCCTCCTTCATTTCTGTAGCAGGAATCAATACTGAAAGAAGCAGGCAGGCTCCATAGGTCATTACGTGGCTCTGAGGCTGGTTCCACTGACACAGTTTTGGGTTTCTTGATCATGGGAAGATCTACATGACACCAGGCCTACCTGCTCCTGATGCGGAGCACCTTTCTATGATGGGGAAAAGGATTTTTGCCCAGGAGTTAGCAGGGCTGATTGCTGGGGCTTTAAACTAGATTCAGAGGGGAAAAGGGACAAAAACAGGCCTGTCAGTGATAAGCTATGTTTGGCCCTCCTGCATTGGGAGTTGGCTGCTAGGGCACACTGCTGGCTCATGATCAGCTTGCTGTTGATCAAAACCCCCAGATTCCTTTCTGCAGGGCTGATCTCCAGCATCTCGTCCTCCAGTCTGTACATATAACCAGACTTGCCCCTTTCCAGGTGCAGAACCCAGTACTTGCTCTTGTTAAACTTCATATTGATAGTGATAAGCACATCAATAATTGAGGGACTGTGTACTAATGAGATCCTTCAGTCTGCCCCAAAAGGGGCTGGGTTCAGTGAAACACATATGAAATATTTCTATAAAACACACGCAGCTTGAGAAAAGAGCAAGAGGAGCTAGAAGCCTTGGCCCAGTCTCAGAGCTACAACATCATTAGCATAAGTGAAACTTGGTGGGAAGCGGCCTGTGACTGGTGTCTTGCAATGGACAGTTAGAGGCTCTTCAGAAGGGACAGGCAGGACAGGCAAGGTAAAGGGGGTGCTCTATATAATGGAGACACTGGACAGTACAGAGCTTGCAGTCAGTAACAATGCAGTTGAGAGACTCTGGTTAAGGATCAAGGGACAAGCAAACAAAGGGGATGTCATTGTGGGAGTCTACTATAGACCACCCAGCCAGGATGACAACACTGATGAACTATTCTTTAAAGAACTGAAAGATACTTCTAGATCATCTACCCTTGTCCTTATGGGGGACTTTGACGAGGCAAATGTCAGTTAGAAATATCACAGAGCTGAGACAAACAAGTCCAGGAGATTCCTGAAGCACCTTGATGATAACTTCTTGGTTATCTAAGAGAACCTACTAGGAAAGGTGCCCTCCTAGACCTGTTGGTTGTGAACAGGGAGGGTCTTGTGGGTGAAGTGGTGACAGGGGGCCACCTTGTCCATAGTGACCATGAGGTAGTCAAATTCAAAAATCTTTGGTAATAGGAGGAAAACTGCCACCAAAATTTCAACCCTGTATTGGGTGTTGAAATAGTTAATAAGGTCCCCTGGGAAACTGCTTTTAAAGTCATTGGGGTCCATCAGTCCTGGTTAGATTTTAAGCACCACCTCCTGAGAGCATGGGAACAGGCAATTCCAAAATGGCAGAAGTCAAGCAGGAGGGGCAGAAGGCCAGCTTGGCTGAACATGAATCTTCTTCAAGAGCTAAGGCGGAAAAAGTGTATGGCAGCTGAAAGCAAGGTCAGGCAACATGGGAGGCCTACAGGGATGTTGCTCTGTTGCTCGCCTTTGTAGAGAGAGAATCTGTGTGGCCAAAGCTCAGAGTTGAAGTTGGCCATCAGTGTGGGGAACACTAATAAAGGCTTTTTTTTTTTAAGTATGTTAATGGGAAAAGGAGGACCAGAGCAAACATTGGTCCGACTCATAGAGGACAGTCACCTAACAAACAGGGACACAGACAAAGCAGAGACATTTAATGCATTTTTTTTGTGTGTCTGTCTTCAGCACCAGTGATGGGCTATGGGACTCCAGCTACCCTGAGCTGGAGGGCTGTGACTGAAGGAGCAATAAACTCCCAGTTAACCCCAAACTTGTGTGGGATTTGCTGCTCCACCTGGATGCATATAAATCCATGCAGCCTGATGGGATTCATCCCAGGGTACTCAGAGAGACAGCTGATGTCATCACAGGACTTCTCTCAATTATTTTTCAATGGTCTTGGGAATCCAGAGACGACCCTGTTGACAGGAAGCTGGCAAATGTGGTCCCAGTTTTCAGGACAAGCAAAAAAGAGGATCGTGGCGATTACAGGCCTATCAGTCTCACTTCAGTGACTGGTAAAATTATGGAGATTATTCTGGGAGTTATTGGAAAACACCTAAAGGACAAGACAGTCACTGGTCAGAGCCAACAGCTTCCTCTAGTGAATTCCACTAGAGGAAGGTCAAGTCTAACAGACTTAATTTCTTTCATGACAAGATCACCCAGCTAGTTGACCAAAGGAATCCAGGCGATGCAATCATTCTGGATTTCAGTAAAGCTTTTGATACTGTCCCTCACAGTATCCTTCTGGGCAAAATGACCATAATACAGTTAGATAAAAGCATAATAAGATGCATGAACAATTGGCTGATTGTTTGGGCCCAGGGGGTTCTTGTAGATGGGGTAAGATCAAGCTGGCAACTCGTCACTAGTGGGGTTCCCTAGGGCTCCATTTTAGGAACAGCCCTCTTCAATATTTTCATAAACAATTTGGATGAAGGACTTCAAGGTTTTTTGACCAAGTTCATGGACAACACTAAAACTGGGTGGAGCTGTTGACTCCTTTGAGGGTAGTGAGTCCTTGCAGAGAGATCTGGGCAAATTAGAGAGTTGGGCAATCGCCAACAATATGAAGGTTAATAAGAGCAAGTACTGGATTCTGCACCTGGAAAGGGGCAAGCCTGGTTGTATGTACAGACTGGAGGATGAGATGCTGGAGATCAGCCCTGCAGAAAGGAATCTGGGGGTTTTGATCAACAGCAAGCTGATCATGAGCCAGCAGTGTGCCCTAGCAGCCAGCTCCCAATGCAGGAGGGCCAAACATATCCTGGGGTGCATTAGGAACAGCACTGCTAGCTGGCTGAGAGAAGGGATCGTCCCAATCTACCCTGTGCTGGTGCAGCCTCACCTTGAATAGTGTGTGCAGTTTGGGGCACCACATTATAAGAAAGATATAAAACTGTTAGAGAGTGTCCAAAGGAGGGCAACAAAGATGGGGGGGTCTAGAGGGGAAAACATGATGAGTGGCTGAAGTTACTTGGATTGTTCAGCCTGGAGAAGAGAAGAACAAAGGGAGACCTCATCATGGTCTACAATTTCCTCATGAAGGGAAGTGGAGGGTGAGTCGCTGATCTCTTCTCTCTGGTGACCAGTGATAGGACCTAAGGAAAAGACTTGAAGCTGTGACAGGAAAGGTTCAGGCTGGATGTTAGGAAAGAGCTCTTCACCGAGAGGGTGGTTGGGTACTAGAACAAGCTCCCCAGGGCAGTGGTCATGGCACCAAGCCTGCTGGAGTTCAAGAAGTGTTTCAACAACGCTCTCAGACACATTATCTGATTTTCTTTTTTGGATGGTCCTCTGGAAACCCAGGAATTGGACTCGATGATCCTTGTGGGTAACTTCCAACTCGGATATTATATGATTCTATGAAAGTATTTCTTTCTACCAGGACACAAATTCAACTCAATATATTTCTTAATTGTTTGCAAATTGCTGCTATGCAAAGTAACTGAGCACGCAGACTTAGAAGTATTTCAAAGACACATGCCTCTGTGAGGTTGCCATTTATTTGCATCTCTGTATTTCTCCAATATCATGGGGGCATAGACTTGTTTCTCTCTGTGCAAGAAGACAGACAATATCAATGTGTAAAAGTATAATGATAACTGTACAAAGATTGCATTTAAATGTGAAAAGCAATTATGTTCCTTAGAGATGAAAAAGTCAAGCAGCAAATGCAGTTTACGAGTTTCAACTAAGGTTATATTTTTCTTCATATTTTCTTTGAATTCCACACATACTATTTCTATATTGTTCAGAATGTGCTCTGAAAATCAATAGGTCCCCTACTGTACCTATGAAGAAATCCAGTGGCTTGGAAATTACAACAGCTTATATTCTAACATTAATGAGTTGAATAAAGAAAACACTTCACACAATGAATTTGAGATCATATTCCCAGTGTATTAGATCAGTTTATAAAGCTATTGGCATTTAATGTAGTCAGATTGCTGCAACATTGAGATATCCTCAACTTTCCTTGTTTGACTAAAAGTGTTCCATGCAGTACAATAAATTCTGCAATGAGATAAGCAGCTACTAGTGGAATGCACCCAAGCTTCTAGCGATAAACTGTGATCTTGCTAACTGCCTATGATGACAATATCATACTCAGTAAGGTGACTAGCACAGGAGGCACAAATACCTATAGCTTTCTAGTGCTGTATTGGAAGGGAAGGGAAGGGAAGGGAAGGGAAGGGAAGGGAAGGGAAGGGAAGGGAAGGGAAGGGAAGGGAAGGGAAGGGAAGGGAAGGGAAGGGAAGGGAAGGGAAGGGAAGGGAAGGGAAGGGAAGGGAAGGGAAGGGAAGGGAAGGGAAGGGAAGGGAAGGGAAGGGAAGGGAAGGGAAGGGAAGGGAAGGGAAGGGAAGGGAAGGGAAGGGAAGGGAAGGGAAGGGAAGGGAAGGGAAGGGAAGGGAAGGGAAGGGAAGGGAAGGGAAGGGAAGGGAAGGGAAGGGGGAAAGAAGACTACAAAACTGCGTGTTTTGTTTTGTTTTTTTGGTTGGTTGGTTTTTTGTTTGTTTGTTTGTTTTGTTTGTTTTCTTTTCAAGTCACTGCCTCCAGGAAATTAAAAATATTTTAAACTTTATGCAAAAGAAATACATCTGATACTTTTAGCAGGAAAGTGAAGAATACCTGCAAAAGCATGGCATTATATAACATGTACTATGAGGCTAGCTCATATCAGAGACCATCTCAGTCTCTGTCCAGGCATCTGAATCATCTCACTATTGTATTATAATATCAAGCAAACAGTTGGAAATAGTCTAGGAAATGTCATTATAAAAATTCACCTTGACATTTTTTTAACTTTTGCCAGAAGTCTTAATAAATAAATAGATAGATAAAAAGGAAAAGAAAAGCCAGACTCACATATATATATATAGACACCTTTGTTAAGCCTTGCCTCTATTTTCAACATGATTTTTTTTTTTTTTTGTCATAAAACCCATGAATCTAGAGGAGCACTAGATGTTTCCCCTAGCCCTGTCAATTCTAGCAGGCTGGGTTTTTTGCAACACTGGTCTCCAGCCCATGCTACAACTCACCTGATTCACAAAGAGCCATGTAACAGAATCAGTATCATAATACTAACCACACTGCTGTTTATAAGAAGGAGAAACAAATGAGGAAAGGATGTGGGAATCAAAGGAACAATAGTGGGTAGGAGACAGGGAATCAACTGTTGCACAGAATCATGGTTTCGAGCACCTGGTACTTGCCTACAGATCCAAACCCAATGAAAAAGTGGGAAGAAACCATTGATGCTTTTCAGTAGAATAGTACTTTAGCTCATTCTCCCAAAATAGCTCAATATAAACACATTCTTGTGAACCATCTCTCAAGAAGGAATTTACATATTTATATATATTAAATTTATATATATGTATTAATTTGGTGATGGAAGAGAAAAATGTGCATAGAGATACTAGCCTCTGCATTAAAGAATGTTTCTGTTGTGGGGAAGAGTACAGTTAACACATACAAATATGAGGACAATGCAGGGAACACATACACAAATAAATCCCTGACTTGCAAGACATCTTCAGATTCAGTGAACTCTGAAAAGGGAGACTAGACTGGGAAAGGTCCTTTGAGTCCAACAGCTGAGGAAACAGGAAGAGTGGGACAAAGCTCTTATGATGGTCACAAGAGAAACAACGATTACTTTGGTGAGTGGAAAGAGCAATCTACAGAAACTGCATAAGCTTCATATTTTCTTAAGCCAAACAAGTCTCAGCGGATAAGGATCTTTAAAGGGTTTAAGTATCTCTTTAAATGAGAAACCCGTCCAACAGAATGCACCAGCAAGGATGTTCATTGTTAACCTTATTTTCCCTTTTATAAAACAGAACAGATAGCTAAGGCAAATCACAAAATTTTTTGTAGAGTTCCCTCTTTGCTGTGGCTCCCCCACTTGAGGTACCACAACCAGATTACAATACAGCATCCATTAGATTGCAGAGATGCAAGTAGCAACTTCAGTTTATATCTCATAGCCATTATTTACTTGGTCTGCAGCAGTGAACTTTAGATTGTACTGAAACAAAATCCAAAACAGTATCTCTGTAGCCTAGAAGCATCTTGTTCATATCAATGAGAAAAACGTTTGATGAACAAAAATAGTGTTTCCTTAATAACTCAAAATTCATCCCTTATTTGGGAATCTGTTAATCAGCTATAAGAAGGAAATTTGTCAATGAGATTTTGAATATCCTTCTGTGAGTGATCAATAGCACTGTGTCTCAGTTAATGAAACACCTGTTTTCTACCATGCCATCATTTACAAGAACATTGTAAACAGTGATTCACATATTGTATTCTGCACATTTTTTAATTAGCTTAGATTTTCACCAATTTATTCTGCAGTCTGAAAAAGGCCACCCTGCTTGGAACACAAACTGGCATCTGCACAGTAACAAACAGGCACGAATAGCTATTGCTGTACTTGCATCATAACTCAATGCAATAGCATGAAACAGGACGTCTCTGAAGTCTTTTTGGTACCTCAGAGAGGTACCTCCCATAAGAGAGTTTTAATTAGGTTGTCAAATCTGCTGCCAAAGGACACACATAACTAAAGCTTGCTTTTCTAATGGCTTGTAGGAATTAATTTTCAGACTACAGCATCTTAAATCCTTTATATTATCCCTAGACTTTTGCATTCTCCTATTTAATGTTTTCATATACCCAGCACTAGGGCAGGTAACGCCAACTTCAAATATTCAGGAATATATCTGAGTTTAGTAGTCCTGGTCCACACAAGCTGAAAGCTTGAATTCTGACTAAATTGTATTTGCATACAACAAAATCTGTGTTATTCTATTGTCAATGTAAAGGATTGACAGATGCCTTTTAATAGGAAATTTTATGATAACTCTAATAACTAAGTTCTAAGGATATATCTTTTTAAAATGAAAATACATAATAAATAATAGTAATAATAATAATAATAATAATAATAATAATAATAATAATAATAAAAGGATGAACGTCTTCAATGCAGCTATATTGAATCAAATCAAATCCTGTCACAATTTTGATAACCGAGTGGGAGAACAGATATGCTCACCTTTGCAAGGTGGACCTCACTGTACCTATCTTCTTTATTAAGTTAATTAAAAGCTCTTTTTCTTGTCTGCCTTGTTGCTTCAGTAGCTGTCTATTTTCGCAACTTTTATCATGAAGCATGGCCTTACTCATTTCCACTGACAAATTTTTGAGACTCAGAGCTTCCCATCAGACACTTCAAAAATTCTAAGTCATCCAGACACATCCAGAGGTTGCATTTCCTTTTCTATCTGTTTCAAACCCGTTTTTGTATGCCTGTCTCTTGGGGGACCAATAACAGAATTCCCAAGAGCACATCTCATAGCAAAATACTTCTGATGTCTAGGAATCGTGTAACAAGAAAGCACTGGAGGAGAAGGAAAAAAAAAAAAGGGAGAGAACTGAAGTTACTGCAGATTTGGACTCTCCATAATAATTCTTCAAAGTTAAAAGAAAAATGAGGGCAAATATTGAAACATATCACAACCTCTTTCAAATTTTTCAACAAGAAAACAATCTCAATTTTCCAGGCTACATATGTATTTTCCCATACTTTTTTTTTTTCTGGAACAAAATATAAACACATTTTTTTTCCATTCTTTTGTTCTTGAACATAAATCTATAATAGGATTAAGCATAAATACTCTGACATCAGTGATGCTTCACTTGTCTTCTCAAGATCTTAATTTTTCCTGGTCTATAAACCAGTTCAGCTGCTAAAAGTAAATACTTTTCCATGTGTGTTCACGAAAAGATAATTAAATACATGAGTTAAATGCTGAAAAAGTAGTCACAGTAAACAACATGCTAATTCCATTCAGGGGAAATAATGAGAAATAAGGACATAATATAAAGCTATAATGAATTAGCACATTACTGTCAGATATTTTTTCTCTTACTTTATTTCCAGAGAACAAGGACTTAAATGTCTGGCAATAAAAGGCAGAGAGTTTTCATTTTCTTGTTTATTTAGCCTTTTTTTTCCCTTGCACCTTCCCAGTCCTTTCCTGCACCCCTGTTTCAGAGGGTTTTATAACAAGACAGCTTCTTTGTAATTCATGGGAAACTTCAAGAAGTTGCAATGGGAGCTCACCTCCTTTGTATTCTATTATTCTTTACACAAAACTTCCATTATGTCATTAAAGTAAGCATATTAATTAAGAACAAAGAGAATATAAGAGGGACAGAAAAAGCCTTCCTGTACTGGAAAAGAATATGATTTTATTTTTTTTTAATTTCTATTTTGAAGGTAGAACTCTAAATGAGCAGTTTTTGTGAAAGTATTATTGAAGTGCTGCTTCAGCAGAAGAAATAAGTATGTGTCTCTAAAGTGTTGCTTTTAGCTGCAAACACAGCAAATGTGTTACGATAGGATAGTTATATCACTTTCTAGTCAGTGTTAGACTAACAAGTGCAATTTATGCCTAAATGTGTTGTTGTGTTCTTAACTGATAGTATCATCTCAAGTACATTGAGAAGTACTTCTCTGTATTATGTTGTGATGAATAAAAGAATATCCCAGTGAATACTCTTTTGGATGAATTCCAAAAGCCTCATCCTTCCTACAGTGAAAAAAAAAATATCATATCACACAAATTAAAAAAAAAAATACACAGATCTCATCTGCAAAAGAGATTGTAAAAGGCAAAATAAAATAAGTTTTCATTGCTCCTTTCTTTATTTCTCATAATTTAAATTTTTGGTTGTCTTTTTAAAGAAATACGGTATTTTCAGACAAAACCCAAGGAAGTTTACAGAATTGGTAATAGATCTGAAACTACAAGAAAGCAAGATTTCAGAGACCTGTTTTGTTTTTTTGGGAGGTGGGCAGGGAAAACAGCATCTCTGCAATACCAACTCTCAGAATAGTAGATTGTTCACAGCATACAATCAGAAGTACTCAAGATTTTAAAAGATGTCTATTGATTCCGGATATTCAATTTGAAATCAGTCTCCTATTAAAAAAGGTCAGCCACTATCTAAAAATTATCAGGCCCCAAAGAAGTAAATGCCATAAAATCAGAAATCCCCAATTATTAATCACTTTTAAGTTTTGCCCATGGAGTTTGACAGTATCATTCTAATTATTAAACTTCCATCTCATTTTGAAATACATGTGCTTTGATTTCAGATACAGAACAGACTTTATATTAATAACAAATAATTATTATTTCCCCAGAGAGAAAGAAGAATACCAACATGATTTCCGTCCTAGTATGTCTAAGAAAATACAATCTTCAATATAATAACTCCGAACACAGTTTCGGGGAGAAAAACAAATGAGACTTGTGGAAGTCAATTTAACCACTACCATTTTATTATTTCAGTGAGAATCTGTTATCCTTACAGCTGCTTGATGGTGGTTTCTTTTTGCTATGTTTTCCTCATCTTCTGTGCTAAAAATCACATCCTAGCTCAACAATGACCTGTATCACAGATGAGTGGACTCAATTACATCACACACTGCTCAGAGCATTGCTCTCAAGAGTAATAGAATAAGTAAGCATGGAAAGACTTCTGAGGATTTTCTAGTCTAGACATCTTGCAGAATTGTTTAAATCCAGAATCTGAAACGTTTAATTCAGCAAATAGGTTAACAATCCTCTGTAAAAATGGAGGATTATGCATGTTTTTTCTAGAATCTAACAAAACTCAGTACAAAACATAAAAATCCTTCACAAAAAATTATAACAGGCAAAAAAAGTATTTTCCCCAGGATACTTCTGATAAGAAAATGATTCCTAAAATCATCATGAATTAATATGTAGAAGTTCAACCCTAACATTATTTAACAGATTAGTCCACACGTGCACTTAAGAAATAATGCACAGAAGAGCGTTTTTTTTTTTTACCCACCAGTAAACTGGTGTAATCTTGAGTAAACTCAAGATTAGCTGTTCAGAGAGGTTTATAGGACCAGTCTATTGGAAGAAGTTTCTTGTCAGTTTTCCTTATTGGCAGCCCACAGTAGGGAGACACTAGGCAACACGTTCAGGAGAGAGTCTTAACAAAATGATATGATGTTGAGGTGCGGGAAATTGCTTTAAAACTGAAATACAAGTAGTTATCTTTTTTAATTTTTATTTATTTTTTTATTAATTGATCTAAATAAGCAGTTAGCAAAAGCGTTAATCCAAAGTACTCAGAAACACACTAAAAACAAACAATTAAAAAATCTCTTCAGTGCACTATACAATTTTTATTTTTTTAATCTCAAAACTAATTGGCAGATGATATTTCAAGTGTTCTCTCTATGAATGGATAGTAATAAATGCCCTTCCAGCCCAGGCTATAAAAGTTGAAGATAACTCTTCCACTGTTATCTACTAGTTTATTCACTTTGATTAAGTATACAGAAAGTATTAAGTATACAGTTAGAAAGATTTACAGTTTTCACCACTCCAGCCAAAAAGCCATTTAATAGATGTCAAATTAAAAAAAAAAAAAAAAGTGTTGGTAACCAAAAGAAATGCTAGACATAGACGAAAGTCCAACCTGTCATACTTGACAAAGTATTTGTTCAGTAAATAATTTCTGCTCCCTTTAGCTAGTAAGAACTTACTATCTTATTTTATCCATGATAAAAATACATCTTTCATCTGACAATGGCAAAATAAGATCAGAAGTAAAATTGTTTATAATCCATCTTAGGATGTGAGGTGAACAGCAGTACACTGTGTGACCTGTGGCCCAGGCAGACACATCTTGCAGGCTTCGTTCATTCAAGCCCTCATCTTTCCTCCCAGTCACGCTGTTGACAGAGACCTATTGTTTCCATTTTTATTGGATCTTTTATTGCTATACTTTCTAGACATTGAAAACATCAGAAAAATATTATGTACAAATATAATGGATGAAGAACAGACACCTGCTTTTAACAAGCCCCTGCAAGCTAAATCCTCCAGCCAGAGCAGGCAGAGGAGCTGGGCTGGAGCACAGGGCTAAAGGGGCAAACAGGTGCACCCTCTTGCCAGACCACCACATAACCTGTAGCTGCCTAGGAAAGGGCAAGTGGGGGCAGAACCATCAGACAAAAATGTTACTTTGGATTTTAAGTTATAATCAGATCATTTTAGCAATTTCTGTCCTCAGCTAGAACTACTATTTTTGCTTTTGAGTGTGTTTTTTGATAACTATTGTTGGTACTCTCCTAATGTTTACAAGAAGCTATTGAGATTTGCAGAATCACAGAATGGTTGAGTTTGGACCTCTGGAGATCATCTGGTCCAACCCTCTGCCAAGCAGGGTCACCTACATCATGTTGCACAGGATGGTTTCCAGGTAGGTTTTGAATATATCCAGAGAAGGAGATTCCACAACCTCTCTGGGCAACCCGTGCCAGTGCTCTGTCACCCTCACACTAAAGAAGTGCCCACTCATATTCAGATGGAATTTTCTGTGTTTCAGTTTGTGCCTGTTGCCTCTTGTCTTGTCACTGGGCACCACTGAGAAGAGTCTGGCCCCATCCTCCGACACCCTTCAGATA
This sequence comes from Anser anser, assembly GCF_964211835.1. NCBI lineage: Eukaryota > Metazoa > Chordata > Aves > Anseriformes > Anatidae > Anser > Anser anser. The sequence goes on from NC_139723.1 coordinate 48,498,700, forward strand.
TTTATAGACATTGTTAAGATCCCCGCTCAGTCTCCTCTTTTCCAGGCTAAACAGTCCCAACTCTTTCAACCTCTCCTCATATGACAGGTGCTTCAGTCCCATCATCATCTTCGTAGCCCTCCTCTGGACTCACTCCAGTAGCTCCATGTCCCTCTTGTGCTGGGGAGCCCAGAACCGGACACAATACTCCAGCTGTGGCCTCACCAGGGCTGAGCAGAGGAGGAGGATCACCTTTCTTGACCTGCTGGCAACACTATTCCGAACGCACCCCAAGATACAATTGGCAGACTTCATTGGCCACAAGGGCACATTGCTGACCCATGGTTAACCTGCTGTCCACCAGGACTCCCAGGTCTCTCTCCACAGAGCTGCTCTCCAGCAGGTCAGCCCCCAGCCTGTACTGGTGCTTGGGGTTATTCCTCCCAAAGTGCAGGACCCTGCACTTGCCCTTGTCAAACATTATGATGTTCCTCTCTGCACAAATCTCCAGCCTGTCCAGGTCCCTCTGAATAAGAGTCACTGGAAGTGCTACTGGGCATCTGGAAAATTAATCCTCAGAGGAATTTTCAATGTTGATTTGCACAGTCTCAGGGTAATAGAGGCTGGCAGGCCCCTGGAGAGGTCTCCATCCCAGCCCCTGCCCAGGAGCAGGCCAAGGCCAGGCTGTTTGGGCCTGGGCTGTCCTAGTGGGGAAAAGGCTTCTCCTCATCTCCAGCCTGAGCCCCTCGTGCCTCAGCCCATGCCGTGCCTCCCGCCAGGCACTGCTGGGCAAAGCCCGGCCACATCTTCTCCGTCCCCTCCTGATGTCAGGGCTGCTGCTGCATACCCCCAAATCCATCCCTTCTCCTGGTTGAACGGGTCCCGCTCCACAGCCCCCATCCCTGGCTGTGAGGTCCTCTCCTCCTTGAGCTTCACAGAATCACAGAATCATCTAGATTGGAAGACACCTCCAAGATCACCTAGTTCAACCTCTGGCCTAACGCTAACAAGTCCTCTACTAAACCATATCACTAAGCTCTACATCTAAACGTCTTTTAAAGACCTCCAGGGATGGTGATTCAACCACTTCCCTGGGAAGCCCATTCCAATGCCTAACAATCCTTTCGGTAAAGATTTTTTTTCCTAATATCCAACCTAAACCACCCCTGGCGAGCTTGTCACTAGGTACAGAGGCCTGTCATCACCAGCAAGGTCTGCCAAAGAAGGTGGTGAGGACCTCTGCCTTATCTGTGTCTGTGTTCACTGTATGTTCTTATCCACGTGTAGTGATCCTTACTGAAAGACCACAGCACATCAAGGAGTCGGTGATCCACATAATAATTAACCTGAGTATGCCAAGGTCTGTGTTTGGCTTTCAGACTGTTGTGCTACACAAATCCCTTGATAACAGGATAAACTCTGCCAGCTAATTGTGAGAGAGGAGTCTGCAGGCAGCTCCCACTCAGCACCAGCAATTACACCACCTGCATGTCTTTGCCTTTATCTAGCAGTACAGCAAGAAATTCTCCTTTCTGTGGAAATTAGGAATAGAGGTGTTTCCTTGTCAGAAAATCCTATAATAGCTTGAATAAGCAAAATGGGGGAATCTTTTCTGTGTACAGGGTCTGTATGGTGTTCTGCAAATGGATTGGTACTTAATTAATGGATTGGTGACTTGGATTCAGTGCTGCTTAACCTGGGGTTCCCACCATCTGAAGGAACGCAAGACCTTTTCTGTTTATACCGATAGCTCAAACATCTTGAATGATACATTACAGTCCGAGTGCCTTTCTTATTGGGATCATAACTGACCAGTACTTCGTGGTGTCAAACACCATCTTTCAATGCATCCACATTTTCCTTGGTCAGCCTTTTACCACTAATGTAGAGGTAAATCTCTTCTTTCTGCCCTTTACATACTTTGCAAGTATTAACTTCATCTGAGCTTTGGCTTCCCTGACAGCATCCCTACATACTTGGACAATGTTTCTTGTTTCATCTTGCATTGCTATTCTCCCCCATCCTGTACACTGCCCTTTCACAGTGGAGTTTTGTCTTGACTTCGCTGCTTTGCCAGGCTGGCCATGTGTCTCCTTGTTTTTCTGAGTATCAGGACTATTGAGGACACTCTCCTCAAAGGCTGAACAGTTCTCCTGGGTTTGTCTGCCCTTCAGACCTGTCTCCAGTTCTATATCAGTTCCCTAAATAACTTAAAACCTGCTCTCCTAAAGCCCAGGGTCTGTGCTATGCTACTCTTCTGCCTCCCTCTTTCCCCTCAGAAACTTGTCTTCATTGTTTCATGATCACTACAGAGCAAAAGCTGTCATTACTAACCCATCCCCTACCTGTTCTCCTTTGTCAGCGAATAGTAGATACAGCTGTAGATCTATGCATTCCCCTTGTTTGTCCTTCCCAGTAGTAGTATAACAAGAAGTCACGTGACCCCCTCCAGCCATCTCCTGGATGGTTTGTGTCCTGACACGTTAAAGTTCCCAGTCAGGAAAGCTTCATCTACTGCCTTACTTAGTTGGTGGTCTGTAGCACACTCCCACCACAGTGTCATGCTTTGTGACCACTCCTCTGACCTGATTCACAGACTCTTAACCAGGTCTGGGCCCCACACACTGGAGCTGCTCCTTCTCAGGGGACCTCTTCCTTCCTGTCTGTCTCTCCTGAACGGCTTATCTCCATCCATCACAGCATTCCGATCAAGTCAGCTGTCCCACCATGGCGCAGATATCCCAGTAATGTCGTTATCTCTGTGACTATATGATGAGTTCTCATCCCTCCTGTTCAGCTTCCAGGCTGTGTATGAATGTACACATGCCCCAGAGGTGAGTGTCCTTTCACCTTGTTTTTATACACCCAAACTCTGCCTTGTTCCCCCCCCACACACCCTGCACCTTTTTCTTTTTGCCTTTACCTACCATTTTCTCACCTAGCTGGACTGTAATCGCCCTCTTACGGCACTCCCATTTAATGGTCTCCTCACTAGGTTGGCCATCTTCTTGGCAAAGATGTTTGCCACACTAAGTGAGAAGGAAAATGATGGCTTATTTCTTGAATTTACAAACTTGGAACTTCTAGGGCAAGCTAAACTTGCCTCAAGGCTGCCTAACGTGCTTCATGCTAAGTCACTCTGAAATCCAACTCTCCACTCACTGGGTGACACCTACAGTATCCATTTTTCCCAAACCTAAAACATATGTAATTATAGCTTAGCTCTGCCTTAACATGGTTGATTTCCCCCTGCCAATCTTTTGTATGGGGTCCATCTGATTTTAGCAGTCTGGGACAGGACCAATGACCTGACTCAGAGCTGTGATTTCATTGTTGCCAAAACAAAATAAAAAAGTAATATTTTATGTCTTCATACATTACTCACTATTTTTTATTTTTGTTTCTGAACTACTGTAAATACCCTGTGGGAAAATTCAGCTCAAAAATTAATAAAAAAAAAATTTGAACAATAAATTAAATGTTGCTATAATCATAAACTGTACAGCAGAACTGCCATTTAGCCCCTTTTTGATATACCAGAACACTATACTCTTCAGCCCCTATTTAAAAAGGGTTAAAAACACCACACAATTTGGAGGACAAAAGTACAAATCATATTCATATTTTGTTCAATAGAAGCTAGACATTCCTCTCTACAGGCAAAATTTAACATGATTCAAAATGTGTTGTTCTGAATAGCAAAACTTTCACCAACTTGAGCAGGGGGTTCCACTCAGCTTTCCATTTCCAGAGTTACACAAGCAGATGACAGAGAGAAGAAAACAGCAGAAAAGTCTTTGTTTCTAAGGCAATAGCCATTCTTTAAACTCTTAATGTGTAATACCATTACTCAAAGCGTAACCAGGGTTAGTGCACAATAATCAAAGATCATAGCTTCAAGTTAGGGATGGTTTAGAGGTAGCCACCTCTGTGTTTTAGGTGGTCTGACCAAGGCTAGCTCTTGCTAATCATTTCTGTCTCAAACACTCTTCCCTTCCTCAGATCTTGCCAATAAAACAACTCCTGCTCCATCACTCAAGAACTAATATAAAGCACTCAAAAACTAAACAAGCTAAACAAAACCATTGACTGTGTAAATAAGACTACAAATTATTCTTCATGAATTAGCAATTAAAGAAATAAAATAATTAAAAAATACTTTTAGGGTTATGACTTGTTACTTTTTCATTGAGTAAGGATGAAACATTAAGATCTGCAAGTTCTACAATCATGTGAAGTAAGGGCAGGTTGGAAAGCACAGATATTTGTACACCGTAACAGATGTGGAGAATGCAGAAAAACAACATAGCTGTTCTCAGTACCAACCACAATGTGCAATTACTACTTTAAATCTTCTGTATTTGACATAAAGTCTAAATCAAGTCTTTACAGGATGGAAATTAGTTCTTCAAAATGTAGAATTTTCTATTCCTTGCAAGACAATCACAGATACTCAAATAGCTTTGCAAGACATTCAGATGAGATTATTTATGCAGAACAAAAAAGACACACCTTGCTACCCCGCATTTTTATTTTTATTTTTTTTAATCCCCTTTCTAAAGAAATCAGTTTGTCGCATAGGATAAACCCCAGAGACTGATCTAAGGAAATCATATTCTCAGTTTTCAAAGAGGTGCTGAAATACTATCTACATCATCTTTCACCTATCCAAAACTATCTGCATACTGTAGCAGCCTCCCATAAGGCACATTACAAAAGGCTGTTACACTAGCCTGCTTATGGAGTGAGAGAGAGCAAGTCCACAGTTACTGGCCAGTTTCCAGATGACCAATAACAGGGAACAAAACAAGGCCTTTGAAAATAATAGTGATGATGATAATAATAATAATCAGAGAAACCATCTGAGCCCTCTGAACATAGGTATTAAGACAAGATCAGGCAAGACCCTATTCACCACCAGGAGCAAAGGAATACTTGTGCACAGTGTTAGTTATGTCTCTTCAACATTGACCCTCAAAAGGTCTCTTTAGCCCAGTGACAACCTTCAAAAAGTAAATTGTGGCAGAAATTAGAAGTTACTACAGGGAAAACACAACCAGGGAGGCAGGGCTGGGGGAAGGATGTAATAGTAACGCTAAAAGTAATTTAAATTTTACACTCTTTCAATGGATTTGCTGGGAAAGGAGTTGAGGAAAAGAAAGGGGGAGGTGGGAAATGCCTTAAAGATTAGTATGCTCTGCCTTCACTTCAGAAAATATTGTCAAATATATTAGCCTTTGTGAGGTGGAATTTCAGAAATCCTATACTCTCTTATAAAAAGAGAAGAGCACAATTTAAGAAAATAGACACTACTCAATGTCCCCTCACAAAGCCAGTGATCTATTATAAAAAAAAAAAAGGAAAAAAAAATAATAATCAACTTCTCCCACCTGTCCTCCAGTTTATGGCATTTAGAAGTTTAAGTGTAATGCAAATCCAGTAGTATACATACACCACCTTAATATTGCTTTAGACAAGATGTCAGGAAGTAGTTGCTCATCTACCCAGAAAAAAAAAATAATTTTATATATATATATATATATATATGTGGAAATGTAATGATTAATCAAAGACTAATACAGCCCTTCAAATCTGGCAAGCATTTGCAACCTGGATCTCATTCAGCATTCTGCCAGGAGTAAGGATTCATCTCCACTGTAAGCAAAAAGAACCACTGTTTCAAACAACAGAAACTCAACAAGCCCTTAAAAATAGACCTCTGAACTGCACTGTACTTGTTTCTGATGAGTTTTGGTGACAGACCAAACTTAAGGTACCTACTGGAAAAAAAAAAAAGTCAGTGTATTCTGAGAAAAAAGAAAAAAAAAAAAACAGCAAAACCTGAACTATAGTATTATAATCTGCAGGATGATACACATGAATGCAACTCTCTTCCTCTTCCCCCTCCATAAGAGAATACTGTTACTTTCTGTGATGCTTTCTTGTTGCCATGGCATCCTTTCTATTGTAGGTCTCTTTACCCTCATGCTATTTCCCCAGTTGGCACTCAACCTGTGGGCATCTTCCTCCCAGCTCAAAAGCTTATAAATATATGTTTCTTTTTGAAACAACACATTTCATCTGTGCATACAAGGTGCATCGTTCCACACCTCAGAGAGTTAGGTTTCAGCTAGAATGCAGAACACTGTTTCTAAGCACACAAGGACTGAGGTTGTACTTGGACAGTAAGCAGTTCATCCAAAATCTCTGTCTACATTCGTCCAGTACCTAGCACTGGGGTACTGATCACGAGAAGAGAGACCACCAAGCACTCTAGTAAGTACTATTCTTTTCTTCGACTTTACTACTCAATTTATTCTCTCAAGTTGCATGTATATCTCTCCAAGATGTTCATTTTCCTGACATGCAATCCATGCTGTGGCATGCATCCCCATCAAGATGTCTGTCCATCCACCTCAGAGATTATCTGCACATCCCACCGGGCTGGCTGAAGGCAGAAGCACCACCGAGGAAGACACCTTCTCAAGATGAAACCTCTGGTTCCCTAGTTAGTCTACCTGCCTGCAAGTGCTGTGCTTACGAGCGCAGCCGCTCCCCTCCCAGCGTGCGGAACGCAGCCACAGGTCTCCAGCCGCTACTTTGCGGCCCCGCCGGGAGCCGCCGCTGCTCTCCCAGGAGACGCGCTCCGCGTTGCACTTAGGAAAACACCTTCCGCTCACACACAGAAAAAGAAAAAGAAAGGAAAAAAAAAAGGGGGGGGGGGGGGGGCTGCAAAACAGGAGACTTTTGCCTGTCGTAACTACAAAGTCGGATGCACCGCATGGAAAGTGAGATTTTTTGGAGGAAAAGCAACAGGTTTGTTAATACCGCCCCCACCCCGCCACCGGGGGAGCACCCTGCTTCACGAGGGGCCCCGTCCCCGTCCCCGACCCGGGTCGCGGGCACTCACCGGCGGCGCGGGCGCGGAGTTTCCGCTGCGCTTGGCGGAGCCGCGCCGTGAGCTCAGCCGCCGCCAGGACTCCGCCAGCCGACCGCGGCCACTGCCGCGGCCACTGCCGCGGCCGCTGCCACTACCGCTGCCACTACCGCTGCCACTACCGCTGCCGCCGCCCGCCGCCCCCTCGGCGGCACAGCCCCGCTCCGCCGCCCCGAGGCTCCGCCGCCTCTGCCCCATGGCCCGCGGCGGCGTACCCGCTCCGCTCGGCTCGGCTCCGCGCAGCCCTTATCTTTAGCGATGCTGCCGAGACGAGGCGGCGGGGGGGCGGCGGGGCGGGCCGGGGCGGAGCGGCGCCGCCCGCCCCCCATGGCCGCGGGACCGCCCGAGGGGAGCCCCGGGAGTCGGGGCGGCGGCAGCCCCCCGGGGATGGGGCGAGGAGGTGGGGGCGGTGAGCCGGGGGCGGTGAGCCGGGGGCACCCGCCCGGGGGGCTTCTGGAGGAGAGCGGTGTGCGTGCAGGCAATTAGAGCTCGTCGTACCCCACGGCGAAATGAGAGTTAAGCATAGGGCGAGCGCCGCGAAAGGTGCTGTGTGAGTGGGAAAATGTGCGCGGTGAGGGTCGGGTAGCTATGTTCAATTCTGTCGTGACATGTTACACCCTTTCACTTCTGCGTCTGAGTATTGCCAAAATCTTACCGGGGGGCTCCCCTTCATTAGCCTACATTAACTGAACTAGATTAGTGGCTTCCCCGCAATAAAGCATGCTCCTTGTTAAAATGTTCATCCCTTACTGATGTGCGAGCTCCACAAAGCCCACCCTTTTTCTCTCCTGTTTACACTAAGGAGGATGGAAACACGAAGTCAGCAGCAAAAGGCAGTGTGGTACCTGTTGATAGGGTGCACCTTCTAGTGGTCTGGTTTCCTTTCTTAAATATAACTAGAAGCCTCTCTGGAATAAATGCCCTCTCTGCCAAAATGGCAAGGGTCTCCTATAGCTCCTGTCCTGGGGTCAGTATGCCACAGAGGGTGTTTTAGGAACGTGTATATCGGGTTCATCTATTCTACCTGCTGAGCACAGGGTGATGTACCGTGGGGAAAAGGTGCCTCTCCTCTGCCTTCTGAGATCATTGCTAATTCTTCTCCGTGAGGTGAGAGGATGCTTAAGTCTCCACGGCTGAACTAACAAGATGGCTAGTCAGCATGTTAAGAGTACAAGCTCAGACACTAAAAGGTAAAGCATTACAAGGTAAATATTTCTTCTTGGGCAACACAGTCATGCTAAAACCATCCAAAAAAAAAAAAAAAGAAAAAAAAAAAACACTAGATAGATATTCTGTTATTCAAGGATCATTAAAATACAGTGAGTGTTTTGCAGTCACTAAACCATTTACTTGCACTTTTGATTTATCTCTACAAGGATTTCCTAGAAGAATGCTTTACTGAAAAAGTCAGATGTATGCAGTTCTCTTCAGAAGCTGAACATTCTGTTTTTCTATCTTAAAAAGATATGACATTATAATGCACAATATTATTCTAGTTACAGCCACAGTACATTAAATGATATATGAAAGGATATTTCTTCCTCACAGTGTATCATCTACTGCTGTAACAGTAATCAAGAAAGAAAAGGCAGAGTTTCCAAAGAACGTGTTAAATCCTCCACTAAATAAAGGTTGGAAGCAAATGACTAAGGATTTTATTATGGCATCAGGTAGTCTAATTCCTTTCACTCCCGTAATTAGATTCCAGTCTGATTGTTTACCTCCTATTCTGTGGGGATACACATGATCAGAAGGCTCTTTTCCTTCCAATACCTGTAACTATAGCAAATCACTTCATTTGGATGAACTATTCTCATGACTGCTTTTAGCTTCATTTATTCCGTACTGAGGCACATCAGTACTAGGTCAACATTACTGAATAAGTCAATTAGTTTTATCATTTTTATTAACATCTACAGATCAACTCCTCTGGTGTCTCCTCTATCTGCTAGTCATACTATTAAATTTCCCAAAGCAGTGTTTTTCTTTAATTAGGCAGTAGAGGATTCTAATGATTTTCAAATCCCACAGAAATTTGTAAGTGACTTTGTTGGGTTTTGGTGGGTTTTTTTGTTTGTTTTGTTTTGTGTTTTGTTGTTGTTGTTGTTCTTGTTCTTGTTGTTTGTGTTTTGTTTTTATCTTTTGTTTTGTTTTGCTTTAATCAAATTAAATAACACCCAGAACACATACTCCTAAAGAGTCTTTTCTAGGAGAGTGGGGAATCTCTAAAGGAATTCACAGCCAGGATACAAAAATGTTTGTGTTACTGACTTACCAATAGACTTTGACTCTTTGCAGCTAGAAGATGAAGTCTGCTTCCTTCACCTGTTTTGTTTTACAAATTTACTGAAAGTACACTCGATCACCTCATCCAGATCATTGATAAAGATATTGAAGTGGCCCTAGTATTGAACCTAGGGGGACTCCACTAGTGGCCAGCCTCCAGCTGGATCTAACTCCATTCACCACAACTCTTTGGGCCTAGCCACCCAGCCAGCTTTTTACCCAGTGAAAAGTAAACCAGTCCAGGCCTTGAGCAGCCAGCTTCTTCAGGAGAATGCTGTGGGAAACTGTGTCAAAAGCTTTACTGAAGTCTAGATAGACCATATGCACAAACTTTTCCTCATCCACTGAGCATGTCACCTTGTTATACAAGGAGATCAGATTTATCAAGCAGGACCTGCCTTTCATAAGCCCATGCTGACTGGGCCTGATCACCTGGTTGCCCTGTAGATGCTGCATGATGACATTCAAGATAATCTGCTCGGTGAGCTTCCCTGGCACCGAGGGACCTGGCACCTGTCTACAGACAGGCCTGGAGTTTCCCAGATCCTCCTTCCAGCCGTTCTTGTAGATGGGCGACACATTTGCTAGCTGCCAGTTGACTGGGACCTCCCCTGACAGTCAGGACTGCTGATAAATGATGGAAAGCAGCTTGCTGAGCACTTCCACCAACTCCCTCAGAACCCTTGGCTGGATCCCATCTGACCCCATAGTCTTGTGCACACGTAAGTGGAGTAGCAGGTTGTTAACCAATTCCTCTTGGATTGTGAGGGCTTCATTCTGCTCCCTGTCCCTATCCAGCAGCTCAAGGAGCTGAGTGTCTGGAGAACAACTGGTTTTGCTGCTAATGACTGAGACAAAGAAGTCATTAAGAACCTCACTATTTTCCTCATCTCTTGTCAGCTTTTCCCCACACATCCAATAAAGGAGGGAGATTCTTCTTAGTCCTCCTTACCTTGTTTATGCATATCAGTTTATAAAAACATTTTGTCTTTAACAGCAGTAGCCAAATTGAGTTCTAGCTGGGCTTTGGCCCTTCTAATTTTCTGTCTTCACAGCCTCATGACATCTTTACAGTCCTCCTGAGTGGCCTGCTCCTTCTTCCAAAGGTCACAAACTCTCGTTCTTCCTGAGCTCTATCCAGAGCTCCCTGTTCAGCCAGGCCAGTTTTCTTCTGCCCCGGCTCATCTGTTGGCATGTGGGGACAGCCTGATCCTGTGCTTTTAGGATTTCCTTCTTGAAGAGTGACTAGCCTTCCTGGACTCCTTTGCCTGTCAGGACTGCCTACCCAGGGACTCTGTAAACCAGTCTTCTTAACAGGCTGAAGTCTGTGCTCAGGAAGTCCAGGGTGGTAGTTGTTCTCCAACTACTCAGCCCCCTGAGCTGTTAGCTAACCCCGTTCTTTACTTTTCCAAGACATATTTTCCAAACATTTTAGCTTAGCAGAGTTCAAGACCCACAGAGCTGCTTGGTTTGAACTATTCACAGTTCACTATTCACTTGGAAGCAGTCACTCAGGGTCTGTGAAATACTTTCATTTCATCTTGCATTAGTAAGACAGAAGTTATAATTTCAGCTGGAAGAGGCCACTGGGGTTCAGCAGATCCAATGCTCTGCTTAAAGCAGGTCCACTGAGATCAGCTTGCTCAGGGCTTTTTCCAGTGGGATACTGAAAAATAAATAAATAAATAAATAAATAAAAATAAAAATTAAATTAAATTAAATTAAAACAAAATATAAAATAAAATAAAATAAAATAATAAAATAAAATAAAATAAAATAAAATAAATAAGCTTTCACAGCTCCTCTGTATTTGTGTTTTTTTTGTTTTTGTTTTTTTTTTTTCAGTGCTTATTAGCCTCTTAGTGAAACATCTAATTGAAATTTCTCATGTTCACACTTGGGTCTGTTGTCTTTTCTCATTTCATCAAACTCCTTCAAGGATAGTCTGGCTTCATCTTCTCTGTACTACCATATTCAATAGTTGGAGGCAACAGTTAAGTCTTTGCAAAGCCTCTGTCCTTAAGGCTGAAAAAGTCTATTCTCTCAATATCTTTTCATAGACAATGTGGATAAAACTTTCTACAGACATCAACAAGTAGCCTCACATTCTTAGACCCTGGTCCTCACAGGAAGCTTCAAACACCCTTAAAGCTGCCAGAGGAACAACACAGCAGGGTATATGCAATCCAGGAAGTTCCTGGAGGACATCAATGACAACTTCCTGTTCCTCATGAGGATAAATGCTATGCTGCACCTCATACTTACCAAAAAAAAAAAAAAAAAAGAAGGGTGCATGGGTGTTCTGGTGTACAAAAAGCTTCATAATCATCCATCATTGTGCACTTGCAGTCCAGAACTGCATCCTAGGCTGCATCAACAGAGGAGTGGGCAGCATGTGGAGGGAGATGGTTGTCCCGCTCTACTCTGCTATTGTGAGGCCCCACCTAGAGTGCTGTGTCCAGGTCAGGAGCCCCAGAACAAGAAGGATGTGGGTCTGTTAGATCCAGAGGAGAGCCACAAAGTTGATCAGAGGGCTGGAGCATTGATCCTGGGAAGACAGGCTGAGAGAGCTGGTAATGTTCAGCCTGGAGAAAAGAAGACTCCAGGGAGAACTCACTGCAGCTTTTCGATATTCAAAGGGGGTTTATGAAAGAGATGGAGAGCAACTTTTTGCTCAGGTAGCCAATGACAGGACAAAGGGGGATGGTTTTAAACTAAAAGAGAGGAGATTAAGATTAGAGGTTAGGAAGAAATTCTTTACTGTGAGGGTGGTGAGGCACTGGCACAGGTTGCCCAGAGAAATTGTGGATACCCCATCCCTGGAGGTGTTCAAGGCCAGGTTGGATGAGGTCACCTGATCTAGTGGGTGCACCCCACTGCAGCAGGGTTGGAACTAGATGATCTTTGAGGTCCCTTCCAATCCAAGCCATTCTGTAATTCTGTGATGTGAATCCTTTGCTACAGTGACCATGCAATGGCAGTGTTCAAGATTCTGAGGAGAGGGAGCAGAACAAAAAGCAAGATCACTGCCCTAGACTTCAGTCTTTTTTCAGGAATTTGCTTGAAGGAATCCCATGGGATAAATTTCTGGATAGGAGAGGCCAAGAAAACTGGTTTAAGAGTCACCTCCTCCAAGCTCAAGAGCAGTCCTTTCTACCAGGCAGGAGGTCATTCAAAAATGCCAGGAAACCTGCATAAATGAACAAGGTAAAACTGGTAAAACTAAAATGTGAAAGGGAGTATACAGAAGACGGAAGCAGAGGCAGGTCATCTAGGAGGAATATAGAGACACTGTCCAAGCTTGCAGAGCCAATGCCCAAGCAGAGTTGGATCTGACCAGGAACATCATGATCAAAGGCCAGAGAGTGAAGGCCCGGTGGATATTTCATACTTGTGATGTCAGATCTTAAAAAAAAGTTAATGTTCATTAAAATTATAAATGATAAACAACCATGAACACTATGTAAATACATACCATTTTTTGGTGTGTTTTGATGTCCGCTTTCTGCTGCAGAAGAATCAGTTCATAGTTTGTGCAAGTTTTAGGCAGAACCAGACAGTTATCACAGCAGTATGGTGTCAGAGGACTGAGAGCCTTCTTCATGACTGTCATCTTTTCAAGTCTATCATTGCTATGATGTTGTAGGGTATAGGCAACCATGTTTTGGGACAGGGGATTTGAAAGTATTTCTGATTTTGCCCCAGGTTCATAAGAGAAAAGATCATGCTGTAGCTTTTGCTGCATACTTATAAGTCAGGTGGCGGGTAGAGGGATGCAATTTGTCTGGATGTTATCCTGGGAGCTACATGTGTGGGAGTTTCTCATCTGATCGTGCCTGCAGTGAGGTCATCTTGACTACCTCATGAAGGCCATTGAGGAGCAAGAGGTCCTACAGAGCAAACTCTCCCCTCTATCCTCTCCGATGGAAAAACAGGAACAATAGGCTGCAGAGAGCAGAGGCCAGAGGATGTAAACATAGCTAACGTAGTGCAGACTGTGGTGCCACTGCAGAAATAGCATCCTAGGTATATGGTGAGGGAAGTTGAAGTTGGAAAGAGATAATATTGTGAGAGAGGAGAAGCGGGCTTTTCTCAGTGGATGACAAATGCCTCATCTGAACTGATGCTAATGGAAAAAAAAAAAAAAGTTTGGTTCCTTCATTTATGCTTAGCATCCCCTACACTTGGAAGACACTTGCAACTAATTCTTCTATGTTTGTTTATGGGTTATGGAAACAACTGTGAAAAGACACTGACTTTTGAAGATGTGAGAGGATTTTACTCTTTCACTGGAGCAGTAATTCAAAACATAGCATTTCTATGCCTTAATACTTAAAATCTTTATTATACACAGTCATTGGAAATAATTTGGATATTCTGTTGTGCTTACCATAGTATGTAACAAGTATTTTTCAGCTACTTCAGCAACATCAATAATGCCACATAACAAATAAAAGCTTGGAAGTTGATGCTATTCATCATCAGACATAACAGGCCCATTACCTAGGATCTTGCATACATGTTCATAGTCATTTTTATAGTTTTCCTTTCCCTCTAAAAACTAACTACAAGAAAAATAATTATCATTATTATTTAAAATTATTGTCAGAGACTTGTGGGGAAGAGTTTAATGGAAAAATCTTGGTTAAACTAAAAATGCACTGGAGATTAGTAATTAAAATGAGTGGTGACATTCATAATTGAAGTGAAGAAAACTCTTCACTTGCTTTTTTTTCTGTCTCTTGGTGTAGACATACAGAAGAGAACAATAATGTATAGCACAGTCTATAGGAGTGAAGCAGTGCCCAAGGTAAAGGCATGCTCAACCCACTGGACACACAGTCTGCAGGAGCTGATAGAATGCACATTTGGGTGTTGAGAGAGTTGGCTGATGTGTTTGAGGGCAGCCTTACTTTGACATTTCATTGCAATCAGGGGAGGTTCTCCATGACTGGGGAAAAAAAAAAAAAAAGAATAAAAAAACAGATAACACATTACATCCACGTTCAAAAGAGGCAATGAAGACCTGGAACATTATAGACTGGTCAGTCTAACCTCAGTGTCTGGGAAAGTTATGGTGCAAATACTCCTGAAAGCAATTTCCAGGAAGATGATTAGGAATAGCCAGCATACTTTTGTCACAGAGAAACAATGCCTCACTGGCCTGATTTCCTTTAGTAAGGAAATGACTGGCTGAGTACAAGGGAAGAGCAGTGGACGTTGTACAGCTTAGTTGTAGCAAGGCCTTTTATATAGTCTTCCACAGTACCCTTATAGCCAAGCCAAACCAATAGGCATGGACTGGATTAGTGGATTATAAAATGGATGGGAAACTGCCAAACCAGTAGTCTTAAAGGGTTATGATCTCCAGCATATATCCAACAGGCAGCTGGTTACTAGTAGCATCCTTCAAGGGTTGATGCTGTCAATACTGTTTAATTTCTTTAATCATATAGATGGATTCTGCCCTCTGCAAGTTCACGGTTTATATCAAATTGGGGGAAAGTAGTAGATACCTGAGAGCAAGCAACGGGACTGCTATTCAGAGAGTTATCTGTAAGATCTTACATTGCAAGTACGTCACAAGTATGAAATATCCACAGGGCCTTCATTCTCAGGCCTTTGATCATGCTTTCACAACTACCTTAAGCTCCACAAAATTATGCAACTATGTCATAAACTCTGCCAACCCTGTGAAAAGACATAAACAAAGATTACATGTTCTCTTTGATTAACTTTTCATGGAAGTAATCACTTCAAGGGTATTACAGAATTGCAAGAGGGAAGAAAGGTTGTCTATGAATTGTTTTTTTAAGTGTGGGTCATAATATAAAAACACAAGTTTTCAAAGGCAAAACTTCTCTGCCAAGCTTCTTTTTTCTTTTCAGAAAAGAAAAAAAAAAATGAACAAACAATTCTTCATAATGTTTCCTCCTTCCAAAGAACTAAGTAACAATAATAATAAATAACCAAGATCAGATGTAAATTATTCAATTCTTTCAAAATGGGATTGTGTGTATTATTAATTTTTTTTTTTTAAGTATCTGCTGTTGAGTGGGTCATACACATCTGCCTTCTATCACCTGCATCTTGGAAGATTTTTTCATTATCTAGTTTATAGTATTTTAATTAAGAAAGCTATGTAAACTTAGAACAAAGAGCCTTTTCCAGAAACTAGGAGTGGTTGCTGATTATTGTGTGATTGCTTACAAAATACTTGGTTTTGTAATAATAACACCTTCTGAGGTAAGACTATTCTGACTATTTACTATTCTGAGGTAAAAGTCCAAAACAACACAATTTTGATTTTGGAAGAAAACGAGTGACCAGTTTTAATTCCTTTCATAATAAGTGAAAGAAGTCATTCACTTTTCAGTAAGTCAACAACAAAAACAGCCCTGAAACTCATTTAGAATTCATACTCTGGCAAGGCCACCAAGATGTATGAAATATTAGATTTCAGGTAATAAAGATGTCTCTGTATATAATATCCACAGCTCTTTTCTAGAACACAGCACTCTCTGGCTTTCTGGGTTTTGATAAAAACTTTTACATTAAATAGTGTTCATATTCCTGCTCTTATCGGGGAGGGGGGAGAGAGAAGAGGGGGAACACTGACAGTACATACAAACAGGCTTCTGATTACAAAAAGAAAAAAAAATAGATTAAATAGATTAATAGATTAAATAGATTGTTTCATTTTGCTTTTCTTTGCAGAATGAAAGATGCAGAGGTAGATCTTTTTTATACTGAATCGTTAGAAAATGAACTTTAAATCCTTATGGTTACCTTAGTCGCCATTATAGGACCAAAGCATTTGATAGTGGAATAAAGTGAAAAGCACTGTTGGCAATTTTTGTCTGAAAAACAGAGTTTAAGTGACCTCCCACATATCACAACATTGCAACAGAACCAGGTGTTCTTAACCTGTCTCATGCCCCTGATCATTTTTATCCTCTGATTATTTAAATAAGGGAACACTACAAATAGTTAGGTTGTGTGGCTGTTCTTTTGTTTTGTTTTGTTTTGTGTTTTTGTTTTCTACCCTCTGGGTCATGCTGAAAGGGGAAAGAACAGCACAAAAAAAAATATGGGCAATTAATAACATCTCTTTTTAAAATGTGCCTGTACACCTCATTAAAGTATGACAGGACAAAGGCATGATTTTTACAGTTTCTTAGAAGCCCTTAGTATAGTGTTTATTTAAGCTGAAATCCCACTACAGAGGAAAGTTGTTTTGAGCACAGACTGCAAGGATCAAACTTTCAGCTTTTAAGTCTTAATTATGCTCAGTTTTACTCTCTCCCGTCTGTTCACGTCAAAAGGTCACAGTCTCCACTAAAACATTGTCAGAAACATTTGTAATACCTTAGTGAGCAGACAGCATGAACAAATATTATGCAATACTTTTGCTAAGGCTGTAGTTCATTTTATGCAAAAAAATGGGCAACAAATTCAGAACAAAATAAAGAATTGCTCAAATTGGTATTTAGCTTTTTTTTTTTCTGAATTGTTAAACTGAATATTCATTTCAAGACACATTTAGCACTCAGTAATACAGCATAAATAGAACATTTGATGACACAACATATTTGTGCTTAATGAAACTTGCCTATAACACAAAAAAACAACAGATATTAAATATTTTGTAAAGCTTCTCTATAGAGAAGGCACGTATGCTCATTTTACCTTCAGGAGAAGAGCCCTGGCAGTTGAATAAATGTAAAGGCTTGAAAGCAACTTTCTTCTTGGGACCCATGCTTTGGGACCCAAAATATTAATTGCTCTAGAAACACTGTGGCACTCTCACAATATTAATGCTTTTGTTAAAAATATGCAACTGTCAATTAACAGAGACAAAATAGAACTTATGAAGACCTGGTTACAAGTATTGACTAAGCACCCTGGTCTGCAACTCAAGCCAGGCCAAACTGCATACAGCTGTCAATGTCTTTTCTTAGAGAGAGAGGGGAAAAAAAAAAAGAAAAAAAAAAAAGGTTAGTGGAGTCAATTGATTCAAAAAATTCCTTAATTTGAGAACTACAATTTATTTTTACATAATTTTATTAAATCACACTTTGACAATCTAACAGGAATGAAAACCCTAGCCTTAAACTACAAGGCTAATACAAGTCTCCAGTATTTAATCTAAGGCAAAATCATAATGAGACTATTAGTCTCAAGACTATCACATGATATTAAAATCTTAGGTCAATATTTTAAAATTTATTATTTTTCTTCAGTATATGAATTTATGACTGCTTATTGTTCACTGGAAAAGAGGTATGCTAGTTTACCATACACCAAATGGAAATAACTTACGCATTTGTCAGGAGTAGGTTTCATCCTACTGCTACATAATTCATTGTAATTAATCCCTCTCAATCAAAAAAGTATTGAAAACTAAGATGTTCCTGTGCAAATTTACCTTAGTTTGTTTTACAACTGATTATTTTAATTATATATTAGTAAATGTATGCAAAATTTGGGGACATATTAACCTTAGACAAGTAATAACGCTGGACTACATCTTGTGACAGTTTTATATTGCTGAAGTAATATTAATTTAAATTGCAAGCAAGGGATCTTCTTTGGTTGTATGGATGATTGTCCGGCATAAAACACTAAAGCACCAAGGGCAACAAAGGGATGCCAAGGTTAATTCACTGAGATCAGAGATAAAAGTCCTTGCTCTTATTTTGCCGCTTTGTTTCCCTGTTACATTACTAGTTCCCAAACTCATAACTAATTTGCTGGCCTACAGCAGTTCTGTACACTGGAATACACTTTTTTATTTATCTAAGAAAAGCGTAGAGATATTTAGTACAAAACTTCTGGAAAGGTTGATAAACCTATACCTTTTTTTTATTATTATTTTATTTTTATTTCTAAAAGAGAATTCCTTGTGAGAGACACCGTACTGTCCTGTTCCATAGAACACCTCCATACCCTGAGAGACCCCAAGCTTGAATAACATCTATGTATATCAGAGAGAGAACCGGTCTGTCTCACGTATTAAAATTATTAATTCCCCTTTCTATATAACATCCTCACAATTTATTCGGTACTATAGGTTTGCCTGAATTTTTCTAGTCTTTCTACTAGACTTAAGGTCAAGTAGAAAGACTAGATCAATATTGAACTGGTATAGGCAGCACTACCAATTACATTTAGTTAAGAGGAATTTTGTGCTTGTTGAGTCTAATTTTTATTTCTGACACCTGGCAGATGGGAGCTAAATAATTTATTATTCACATATGTAAAGACTCTGACTTTTATTAAGTTCATTATCATAACATTTTGCTTCATATAAAATTAAGATCTTCAGCCACCAAAGCACTTAAGCCTATATTTAACTTTGAAGTCAGTAGAACTGTCAGTGATTTTTATTGAAGCTACATGTCTGCTACATGAAGTACTGCTGAATGCATAACTACTACTATAAAAAATATGTAAGTGCCAACTATTAAAGGTTTGATTTGCACATTACTAACATTGTAGATAAGAAAGCCGGACGCCTATGTTTCACTCTGTAATAGTGTTATTAGATATAATGCCAAAATGCAGAGGTTACGGGCTGGGTATGAATGAATTTACCTCTGGAACTATCTACATATGTAAACAGATAAGCAGTTGGACCTTTACAATCCTTTACAAAACAAAGCAACAGACATTATAGTATTGTATTTATTCCTCTACTTATAGTGTTTTGAGGAAATTTAACTGAGTAGATGGAAAAAAATATTTTATGCACATATAACAGTGGGGAAAAGGTATATAGTGGTAGTTTCCAATCAGTTAATGAGTGAACTGGTTAGTTAATTAATTTATTGTATTATAGGAGTTAAACTATCAGGTGTCACCCTGCAGTTAAAAGTCATTAGTCTTTCAACACAGTTACAAGTAAAAATATTTTTTGGTAATCTTAAGCATATAGACAGGGGATTTTCTCAGGAATGAGTTGAAAAATAAAACAATGGAATTTTTGTGCTTTATCCTTAGCCTCTACAAGACATTTCCAAAAATAATGATAGACATTTTAACTCCAACTGTAGTCTGTAAATTCTGGAAAGAATAGTTACCATGGTACCCCAAGTTCTTTTAGCAGATTAATTCTTTCCCAGAGTTGTTGCTGTTATGTCATTTAATGTGATTGCATCCTAAGATTGATTGATGATTTATATCAACAAGAGAATACTTGTTATCACCTAACATTTTCTTTTTCTACTGAAATGACAGTCACCTTGATTTTATAGCAGAGGTATTTGTTAGATTGAAATACAAACTAATGATTTTTTTATTATTATTATATATTTAAGACACGGAATATACAATAGAAGGACTTCAATAGAAAAACATTCAATATATTTTTTTTTCCTAAATACTTCACTTCTTGATGCTGTAGAGGTTTGTATCAGAAATATTAAGGTTGATGTACGAAAGCAGTATCTATGAATGGAAATACCTGCAAGCCTACTTGGACATATACATCTTGGTGCTTGCGAGTATGTACATGTGTGAGTGAAAAAGTGAGTGTGTGAACACCATAAAAGAACACATGTGAATGCATAAAAATAACTTGCTTAAAGATTTCATAATCTTCAGGTGAGGTGATGAGGCACTGGAACAAGTTGCCCAGAGAAACTGCGGATGCCCCATCCCTGGAAGTGTTCAAGGACAGGATGGAGCAAGCTGATCTAGCAGAAGGTGTCAGTGTCTATGGCAGGGGAGATGGAACTTAATCTTTAAGCTCCCTTCCAACCCAAACCATTCCATGAGTCTATGATTCTATGATAACAAAAGTATTGCCTTCTCCTTCCATAAGATCCCATACTGGGTTTTATTACACTACATTTTCTGTAAGACATATGGATAAATCTCAAAAGTGGATTGAAAATGAGAAAGTGGAGCTCAGAGTCCAAAACTTACTGGATCCAGCTGGAGGTTTGGACTGGAGACAAAAAGATGAAGGACACAGAATCTGTACAACAGTCCTCCATTTAAAAAATACATATATATATATATATATATATATTTATGCTAAAACTTAACCCACTCAACCAAGCAAATTCAATTTACAATGACCAGTCCATAACAATGTAAGGATCTGTTTCAATGTACCTACAATACAACTGGAACAAGACCTTCTGGCAGAGGATGTGATAATGGGATTATGGCCATATTTTATTGAAAAACATTCCTTTTGCAGATATGGAAATAAAAATGTACAGTGTGAAGATTTTCTTCCAGAGATCATCAGAAAAAAAGCTATAGCAAATAAGAACAATTATTTAGGGTACAAGTTTTCACAAAGACCACAGAACCAGGAACATCTTAGCAGAAGTTTTTAAATATTTACATTTTATAAACAAGCACTGATTATTTAAGGGAATAACAAACTGTGTTATTTTCAGATCTGATCTTGTTTTAAATCTACTGTAATGAAAAGGTACGAGTGAGACAAAACTCAGGAAGACAACAGTATTTTAGCCTAACTTTTTGAGAAAATAGCTTGGGGAGGAAAAAGGAATGATAAACTGAAGAAAAAAATAAATAAAAATAAAATTAAAAGTGTGTTACATGAGAAAAAAATGGTATGCCAAAGAATATTTACCATAAAAATGTGGTGTATATTGTACAGGATAGATTTCTTTTTTTAGACTTTAAGGAGATTCATATTCCTCAGAATGCCTATCATAAAAAAAAAAAAAAAAGAAGAGTAGAATATAGGAGAGTATAATATATATTTACTTTGAATTAGAGATATTAGAGGTTCCTGAAATTATTTGTGATTGAAAAGACAGTGTACTTGTGTCAATAGATACTCACATGTTCTACTAAATGAAAGGTGATTACCGTAACATAATACATAATATAGTGTATGGCACCATCACTGATATTCATATAGCAGGTGTTGTTTTTGAAAATCCCTTATTTGTGGGTCATAAGTTTGATTTTTATTTTAGTGACTGATTTTTCAGCAAAATGCAAACCAATATTTACCTATAAAAAGTATACATTAATTTGCCACCAGCAAAAAAAAAAAAAAGACCAAAAACCAACCAAACAACAAGAACAAAAAACTTTAAAATTGTATTGGTTTCCATAGCTCCCTAGCATCTTCCACTATATATATATTTTTTTTAATTAGCCACCTTCTCTTGTTGAGCATAACATCTACTTATAATTTTGCAGATGAACAATTCTAGGAAGTAATGATAGCGTGAAAAAAACATAGCTTAGTTTGACCTCTCCCGCTCCCTACCAGTACCCATAAAACAAATTATCATGATGATCTCAAAGGCTGCTGAAGCCCTCAAAAGAAAAATAAACAAGAAAAAAACAAAAACAACAACAAAAAAAGCCAACAAACCAAACCCAAACCAACCAACCAGTCAAATGAATAAGCAAAAACAAATGAACAACAAAAAACTTATTTTCTGTGAATATGTTTGCTCTGTATACTTAAGCAAAATAAAGTTATTCAAACATTATTTTCCTGGATACTGTTTGTGTTGCTGCAGCAGAATCAGTAACGAGAAATGTTAACCTATTTAAATGTTATGCATGAAACAGATTTTTTTTATATATATAACTCTCAGAAATAATAATTTAAAAATCTAACTCAGATATATAAGAGTAATAAATCAAAACACTTTTGATATGCTTCTTAAACTAAAGTTCAGGAGGTATATTACTAGACACACTGGAGAACCTCATTTCTAATTTCTCTGTCAATGTGACATAATTCATATACTATAAAAAGACAATCTAGTAATACTTTCTTAACTTAATGACTCTCACTAAGTTTCAGAAGATAAAGAAAAAATCAAAATTTCTTACACTAAAATTCTCATTCTTCTTGACAACTAGTGTGTTCTGTTTTTGTTTTGAAGAAGGAAGAAGTTTTGAAGAGGTTTACGTAACTTTTTCAAAGTCTCGAAGAGTTAAACTTGGAAAAGTAAAAAAAAAAATGTAGAGAGTAATGCCTTCTGCATCTCTCAATATTTAAAACAGAAAGGAAGAGGTAAACTGAAATAGGGATAGAGTCACTGTGTCTCCTGTGAGGAGCAAAGAACTTCGTATCAAGATTTAAACTTTTTACTTCTCACAAGAATGACTTTACCAAGAGGCAAGATCCAACAACATGTTAAAAAAAAAAATCAATCCAGTGAAAGAAAGTGCCCTACACCAGAGGAGTCTGTGACCTCAGATTAAAAACTGCAGAACAAAAATATAGAGGATAAGACTGTTATAAGACTGTTATTTCACAGAAAGCTACATGAATAATTTTGATATGCTGGACATGAGATAAACTTTTTATTCATGCATATTGCACTGATTCTTTGTGTCATTCTTAAGTACACTGAAGGGGTAATAAAAAAATCTATACATACTTATTGGTATCAGTTGAGGGTGGGTTACAAAAAAATGGAGATTTTTTGAAAAGTGTTTAAACCTGTCTGGAATTACAAGATATGGACAAATAATATTAAATTTAAGCCTGGTATGATTAAATGTTCCTGTATGTTTGTGTGTTATTCAAAGTATTGGGGATGTTGATATACACCAGAGTCTATCTGAGCCAATATTTATTGTACAGGCAGATATCATGAAATTGACCTATCTTCAGGTGTCTTCTATAGCTGTTTAATGTAAAGATGATGTAAAGATAATGTAAAGCTGTTTAATATAGGGATGAAACACCAGCCCTTCTTAAATGTGTTAAGATTGTATTTATGTACTTTTTAAATCACTACAAGACTGTTTCATTTCTCCACTTTCTGCAACAAATACAACTTTTTTAATTTGTGTTAGTTAATTCAGAAGAAAACAAACCTCACCTATATAGCCTGAAGGCAGTTGAAGGAAAGAAAAAGATAAGACGCGTAAATACAAGGAAAATACAGGATGAGAAAGAGCATTTCAAAAACGTAAAATGTAAAAACCACCACCCATGCAAAGACCTTAGCCAATATTCTTCACAGCTAATACATTTTGGATGGACTATAGACACAAAAAGAAATGTATATTTCTGTTGTATCTGTACAGCTCAATTCCTATTAGAGTCCTGCTTGCTTATTTGTAGTGTTTCTGACTGAGATTATTCTTCCTGCAGCTGCAGAAAGAGAAGAAATGAATGATCCCCAAGGCTAAACTAAACAGAAATTGCATACATATTGGCTTCTTTAGGCTCACAGCTGAGAAACAAGTGGTGAAAAAAAAAATACAGCCCTGGTGACGTGCAGTTTCTTCTGCAGAGCCTGCCTAATGACGCAAAATGTATCTTGTAGCTTCTCTGCTATGATTTACATCTAGTTCTGGTAAGTGTGAAAACTTCCCAACTTCCCACAACTTTCCCAAAACTACTTCAGAGGTCAAATGACATAGGGAGGGGGCAATACCAGGGCTTATGGTCAGAGTAAATTCTCAGTTCTGTTCTCAGTAAGGACATAATTCTAGGAAAATCTTGCTGAAACAATTAGAGGTTGTGGTTAGGCCATTCCATGTATGCATTTGCTTGTCTGGAAAGCAAGAATTTACACAGAGAAATTGTATTGCTTATAGCCTCTTGGATCTGTTCTGAAATGACGTAGAATATGCTGTAGAAAAGCAAAAGATTGGATTTTATAGCTCAGGTCTCCTCTAAGTATCACATTCCTGGGTCTGCAGGAAGCCTATCTGGTACAGGGACTTCATAAACACACCAGGGGCTGGTTTAATCAAGGCCTCTAGCAGGAGCAAAGAGCCTGATTGATTTCAGCTAGGGGCATTTCCTCAGGTGGAAGGAATGGACAACTTTTCATGCCAGGCTTAAACAGTATTCAATATGGAAAGTGTTTTGCAATGACTGAGACGTTCTAATGTAAGGCATAGGTAGTTAATCCTTCTTATTTGGATACCTTCAGGACAACCCCAGTGTTTGTTGTTATTGTTCATTACTCATATTTTTTTAGAGATAAATTTTTTTAGGGACAAAACTCTAAATGTCAAGTACATATTAAAATCTCCCAAGTTTTGCATACTTAAACCTTTGCTCTCCTAAGATATCTGTCCTCATTTCAAGGATCTTAACAAGAAAGGAGTGAAATAAATGTCACTTATTCTTGATTAAAGCAGGAAGTAACATTTATGTCATGGGTGTCCTTCATACTTTTCATACTGGATAAGGAGCTGGAGGACAGTATTCTTTCTCCTTTGAAAGAACCAAGAGCTTTTATCCACCAAGAAACACAAAAGAAAGAAGGAAAAGTACACCTATGACTACCTGAGGAACTCCCTGAGCATTCTCAGAAAAGTTCACAATGAGAGTTCCACAGAGCTGAATTCCACAGAAACCAGAAAGTCATTTAAGGAAAAATCCATTATGTCCACCTTGATATCTCCTGGTTGAAAGAAAATCATCTCAATGGGTTGCAGTGAGTATTTCCTACCTTCCTCGGGTCATCTCCTCTAGGTGACATTTACACCTGGATCAGCCATCAGGGGAGTGAAGACATTTCAGGTTTGTCTCTTTCCAAAAAAAAGTTGCTTTTAAAGATTATCTTTCCATATTGAAAATTCTGAAAATTTAACGACCTCTTCTGAACTGTTTTTTTCATGTTGGCACATGCAACATAAAAAGCTACATGCCACTTGTCTTGCCAGTGATTACCTTTCATCAAAAAAGTTGAAAAAGATGCATCAAGGGAAGCTGAGCAGCAGCTATATTGAGTTTACTGAGACAGTTCTCCCTCTACTGGCATGAAATCAAGGACATGGAAGAATGTAGATAAGATATATTCACTGTCGTTAAATATACAAGTTCACTTGTCCCACAACATTAAGATTGATTTAGAATATCAAAAATCCAGAGAATTCAAACAGCTGAGCAAGTCCTAACCTGAAGAATCCATTCATGCAAAAAGATGAACTTTGAAAAAAAAAAAAAAGTTTTTATAAGACCTCTTCCCTAACTTTTCATTAATAAGAGCTTTACTATAGCAACTACATACAATTATATTTGCTAGACCTCTAGCACACATTATTCTCATGCCAGTCAGTCAGACCCAATCTTATAATTGGTGAAAGACTAAAAAGAAAATTATGCAGCTAATTGCATAACCTTGCATACAGATTAGATGCAGATACTAGAGTAATCAGAGCAGGAGCCAAAGAATGAATCAAAGGGTATAAAATGGTTTTATAGTAACAGGTTAAACTTGTAGTTTGAGTTGAAGACAGCCATATATAATACCTAGCTTAAAAGAGTACTCAGAAACCATAAGAATTAAACAGGACCAAAGTTAGCCAGGTTTAGCCCACTGAAAGACTCGAACAAGTAGAGTTGCCTGTAAGCACACACTGACTGACAGCTACCACAACCCAAATGCCTCTCAGTGGCTATGAAAACAGATATGCCAGTATCAAATCTTTGACTGGAAGGACCGAGGACCTTGACATATGACACATGTAGACAGGTATTTCAAGTTTCAACACTGTTACAGTGACAGCCAGTTTTTTTTTTTTGTTTTGTTTTGTTTTTTTTGCCATAGCCACATGAATATTTCTAGACTAAGTCAGTACATTCATGTCAATGATTTTCTTTGTCTTTGTGGTTCCTAAAGTATGTGTCAGGAAATGGAAACCTTTATCAACCACAGAGCTATCAGCTTGTCACATAGGTGAGGTGTTCTTTTTTTCATGCCAGAGGCCTCTCCTTCTCTCTCTCTACACCTCTCCTGAGAAAAGGAAAGGGACTGTGGTTATTCACTCTTTTGATGAGCTGAATAAGTTCTGTGCTAAGCACGAAGTTAGCAGAAATAGTGGATTCAAGAAAGACTAGAGCACATAATGCACCCACAAGGCATCTTCCTTAACAAAGGGGCCTAGAAAGGAAACAATGAGTTGGGTCGTTAAATAAGAAACAAAACTGTCTCTAGCAAAGAGAATCATGACCCAGGAAATATGTATCAGTCAAAAATGCTACTCTCTCTCCCCGTTATCTCCAATCAATGGCAAATGGACAGCACTCAGAAGAAGGAAATAAAAACAAGAAAGAAGCTACCTTATTTACACATTATCCTACCAGGTCCAGGTATGGAGAATCTACACACATTAAGTATTGATGGTAAAAACGTGTAACGTGATGTGTTGTTTGGCAAAAGGGCCTTTAGCTACTGAGCACAGTAATTTTTCATCATAAGAATAAATGCAGCTTGATTCTGGGCAGAGAATCATAAATAGGCAAATTTGCCAAACCCTTTTCTGTGTTCAGACTGTGTCTGCATGAACCTGTCAATATAACAAACTCAATTTATATTGCTATGGTTAAAGAGTCCCATGTTGATACCGTCCTTTATGTGGTAGGGAATGGACTTTCATGACTTTGAATGTGGACAAACATCTCATTCCCTACATAGTCCTCCTGGTAAGGAGAAGAAATTTTGGTTATTTCCTATTTGATGAGCAGATTAGTATTGCTACAGTCTCCTGGCTTTGCACAAATCCTAGGTGTGAGAAAAAAAAGATCACATAAATACCTCACATCAATTTTTCTTTCTGAAGTCCCTGGGCAGTACACAGAGGATTTAGTAAGAGTTTACTAAAGGCACCTCACAGCTATTTCATCAACTGTGTTGTTTCCCACTTCTTTCCTTACTTCATCCTCTTGTACAAAGATTGGAGCAAAGAATTGTGGGGGGGAAGGGGTGCAGGGGAGCAGGCAGAGCCCCTCAGGTGTCTTCCTGCCCAGTTCTTATTACGAGTGTGGAAAGTTACAATGAGGCAGAGCCAAGCTGCACCCACTCTAAGGTGCCCTAAAACTTGGTCTGTCCCAGGAAGAAGGATGTGAAGTTAGCTCAAAAATCTGGAAGCACGATTGTCTGTTAGGGCTTCTCTGCTAAGCCGTGCTGCTTGCTCTGCACCAAGGCTAAGGATGAGCAGGTGATGCCCTGCTAACTCAGTGCTCTTAGGCAGGGGATGAAAAAAGTCTCCCATGCAGCAGGGAATGGGCACTCCCAAACAGAAAAGAGCTCCCAGGAATAGCATGTAAGAACGTTCACAGTGCCTGTATTAACCTATTGGGATGTACAAGGCAGAACCTCTGACTTCTTTTCTATCTCCACCTCAGTGCTAGCATTAATATAAAGTCATCTAGAACAGAAAAAAAAAAAAAAAAAGACTTGCCTATTTTTGTGAGGCAACTGCATGAAGCTCAATGTTATGAGAATTAGTTCCTTGAGAGATGAAACATTCAAGGACAAACAAGAAAGCAAGGATAGAAATTGTGTTGACTGCCCTACATCATGAGGGATTACTGAAGGAAGAGGAGCTGGTAAAAGGCTCCAGACACAGCTTTCTTTTTTCAAATCAGCAGAATAATTCTATAATAAAGTAGGAGAAAACTGAGAATAAAGTCATATTAGGGAAATTTGTTGTGTGTATGTGGTATCCTTCTGGATTACACAAATATGTTTTATTCCTTTTCTAGGAGACAATTTTTTTTTTATAGAATATATATCCGTTATTTCAGATGACATGCAGTGATTAACATTTCTTTGGTCATTTCAGAAGAAGCTGTAGCTGTATATCATTAAATTGCTTCTGATTATGACAGAGATAAAAGATGCTATTTTATAAACCCGTACTTGCATTGAGATCTGTAGATGGATCTACCTGTAGATCACAGTATCACAGATTTCTAGGTTGGAAGAGACCTCAAGATCATCGAGTCCAACCTCCGACCTAACACTAAGTACTCCACTAAACCATATCGCTAAGCTCTACATCTAAACGTCTTTTAAAGACCTCCAGGGATGGTGACTCCACCACCTCCCTGGGCAGCCCGTTCCAATGCTTAATAACCCTTTCGGTAAAGAAGTACTTCCTAACATCCAACCTAAAACTCCCCTGTCGCAACTTTCGCCCATTCCCCCTCGTCCTGTCACCAGGCATGTAGGAGAACAGACCAACCCCCACCTCTTTACAGCCTCCTTTAAGGTAACTGTAGAGAGCGATAAGGTCGCCCCTGAGCCTCCTCTTCTCCAGGCTGAACAAGCCCAGCTCCCTCAGCCGCTCCTCGTAAGACTTGTTCTCCAGACCCCTCACCAGCTTGGTCGCCCTTCTCTGGACTCGCTCGAGCACGTCCATGTCCTTCCTGTAGCGAGGGGCCCAAAACTGAACACAGTACTCGAGGTGCGGCCTCACCAGAGCCGAGTACAGGGGCACAATCACTTCCCTAGACCTGCTGGCCACACTGCTTCTTATGCAGGCCAGGATGCTGTTGGCCTTCTTGGCCACCTGGGCACACTGCTGGCTCATATTCAGCCGACTATCAACCAGTACTCCCAGGTCCTTCTCGGCCAGGCAGCTTTCCAGCCACTCATCTCCCAGCCTGTAGCTCTGCTTGGGGTTGTTGCGCCCCAGGTGCAGGACCCGGCACTTGGCCTTCTTGAACTTCATACAGTTGACCTCAGCCCATCGCTCCAGCCTATCCAGATCCTCCTGCAGAGCCTTCCTGCCCTCGAGCAGATCGACACACGCACTTAGCTTGGTGTCATCTGCAAACTTACTGAGGGTGCACTGGACGCCCTCATCCAGATCATCGATAAAGATATTAAAGAGGACCGGCCCCAGTACCGAGCCCTGGGGGACACCACTAGTGACCAGCCCCCAACCAGATTTGACTCCATTCACCACAACTCTCTGGGCCCGGCCATCCAGCCAGTTTCTAACCCAGCGAAGCGTACGCCAGTCCAAGCCCCGAGCAGCCAGTTTCTTGAGGAGAATGTTGTGGGGAACGGTGTCAAAAGCCTTACTGAGGTCAAGGTAAACCACATCCACAGCCTTTCCCTCATCCACCAAGCGCGTCACTTGGTCATAGAAGGAGATCAGGTTCGTCAAGCAGGACCTGCCTTTCATAAACCCATGCTGGCTGGGCCTGATCGCCTGCTTGCCCTGCAAGTGCCGCGTATGACCCTCAAGATAATCTGCTCCATGAGCTTCCCTGGCACTGAGGTCAAACTGACAGGCCTATAGTTCCCCAGGTCTGCCCTCCGGCCCTTCTTATAGATGGGCGTCACATTGGCTAGCCGCCAGTCAAAGATCCACCTGTCAAAGGAGCTCTAACTTCCCTTCCATCCCCAGATGATTGGTGTTTCCATGACACCTTCATCCTCTCCATGTTAGCCATGCTAATGCATTGGGGGGGGGGGGGAATCTTTCCCCGTAATATGTTTGTAGAAATCACGAAATTGAAGCAAGCCTTTCCACTTTTTTTCCTGCATTACTGATGTGAAAGTCACCTGAAGCCTATCCAATTTCATGCAGGATTTCAACTCTCCTGCTCATATTTCAAGTAGGGCAGCCACTTGTTATTTTGTTGGTGGTGTTAGCTGTTTTTATATTTTTGCTGTCATTTCAGATCAGAGGCAGAGAGCTGTTCCCTTGCTGTGAGCAAAAAGGACGCGTAAACCACTGATGTGCCTCATGTTAAAAAAACATATGCAATGTTATTCAATAACAAACATGAAAGTCCATGGGCTGTTAACAAATAAATAAATAAGAAAGTGAAATCACTTGCCCTCTCATGTACCTGAGCTACAGGTTCTTTGCTCCTCTTTACTGCACAAAACTCTTCGCCTTCAAGGTTATGTTAGATGCTGTTTTAACTTAAGCCATGGAGGGCCTCTGCCTGCTCTCTGCCCATGGTTAGTGGAGACATTCCTATGTCTTTCATTCTTTCCCACAAGCAGGTAGCATGTAGGCAGCTTATCTTAATGGGTATCAAGAACTCCCTTCCTACATCTCAGTCCCTTCTGCAGTTGGACATAAAAATCCCTGAAGTGATATACCTTGGCTTGTCCCTTCGATTATATCATTGCCCAAATAAGCTGAGTCCAGCAATCTTCCAGAAGTCCTAGTAAACATGAGTTATTCCTGGAACCTATTCTCTTCTGCCAGTAGGATGTCAGAAAGGGGGAAATTTTCCTGCTGAAGGACATTGCAGGAGAGTTGTTGGTCTCATCTGGCCTCAGCAAAAGCAGCAGCAACATTGTTTTATTAACCACCAATGGCAAACTTATTGCTGCTTGTGGGGAAAGAAAAGGGAGAAAAACAAAACAATCAAACAAAAAGCTAACAGCAACAAAACCAACAACTTCCAGGCAAGTTTAACAGGTAGCAGCAAGGTAAGTAATAATTTTCCAAAGCCATGTTTGCTTTTAATTGAAAAGCAAAAAAAAATGCTCAACTGCATTCTTCTTATTATTCATTAGCAGGAGAGCAGAAAATCCTTTTTGCTTGCATTATATTACATAAGTCAAGCTTACATCCAAATGCTTTTAACCAAACCTCTTTCTGTAACACAACCCTGAAAATGATGAGTCTGCAAGAGGTTTCTTCAGAAGGAAAACTGAGCACCTTTAATTAAAATTTTAAAAACTTTGGCCAATTGCTACAGCAAATATATGAAGGACCAAAGGATGACTCTCTTAAATGTAAAACACTGAGTTAAATAAAGCCTTCTTGTGATTCTTTACAATTACAGTCATTGTAGAAATTATGAGAAAAAATCCCAATCCATACAGCAAAAAGTTTCATTGTTTTTTGTTGTCCTTACTTAAGAACTTACCTCAATCATTGAAAGTTAACAGTTTAAATCACTGAATTTGTTGCCATAGAGACTATGACTAGGTTTATTGATACTATTATGTAGGTTTATGACACCACAGTTGAAGCTTTCTACTTTGAATAGTTAATATTAATTAAAGCACAGAGTAGCAGGTAATGTGTTGCCTAGACATATGCTTACTTTTCCTCTTCTGATTACTAGATTTCAGTCCATTCCAAAAGAGTGCATTACACATAATTCTGCTATCTAAGTAATTTGTAAACACACAAATAATTAAACTCACATCATAGCATGTTAATATTGCATCATAATTTGATGTAGCTCACAAAATCCTTAGCATTAACAAAGATAATTGCCTCTTCCACAAATCCACTCGCTCAAGAATTCATGATTTTTAAATCTTTATATTACCTGAAGAGGAAATATTTCTGATTCAAAGTTACTCTCTTGCATCTGGTATTTGTCTAACAGGTTAATGAGTCACAAAAGACTTAATGCTCTGAAATACATTTAAGCGTGTAATTCTGAATATATGCCAGAGCCTCTGTGAAAAGGATTTTATGAAGCTAATAGCAGTATTGTGCCTGGTAGGTTTTTGAAGTTATTAAAGATGAAGATGTCACATAGCATAACACATTCTACTCGTAGATAAAGTCTGTTCCCTGATCATAAAATTGTTTGTACCAGGATATTAAAGAAAAAAAAAATCATTTCTATATAGAGAAACAGAACCACGAAACTGTGAATAGAACAATACCCAGGACAACCCAGATCAGAAACCAGGGCTCTCCCAGCAGCTAGAGGTGCTTGAACCATGTCAGTTTGGGAAGAACAAGAACTCCAACCATGATGGGTGATACTGAGCAGAACAGCCCCTTCTCAGGAGATCACACTTTAAAAGAAAGCTTAAGAATGATGTATTTTGGGAAGACTCTAACCTTATAAGCCTGTTTGAGAACTGCTTTGAGGGCTAATTGAATGAGACCTGTTTGGACTTTGGGCATCTGGAACACAAATCTTGTCCAGTTTGGCAGGAAAGCAGGTTTGGTGTGAGCAAGGTGTAGACAGATCCAGGAACAATTGGTGCAGTGTTCTCAAATCCATCAAATGTGCAAGGTCAGACACCTAGTTATCCACCAAGGGGTAGGGGATTTCTCAGTTACAGTTTTGCCTTTACATGAAGCTAGCAGAAATAAAACTTCAGGCTCTTCTACAGCTTAGTTTCAAACTGAAAAAAAAATAAAAAAAATATTTAAGAGTGTTATTGACGTTAAAAAAACACTCTAAGGTACAAAATATAAAGAGTTTACAGAAGTTAAGTAAGCTACTGTGATGAACTAAGTGCAGCATCAGTCCTTCCTGTTGAGGTGGAAATGGGAAGACATTTCATCCTGGAATCGTAAATAATCTTCCCAAAATTGTCATCCATGTGAGCTTATGTAGGACTGAAGCCATCTCAAAGAGAAATACAGTTAAGCTATTGTCATCAACATGTTTCTATCAGACCAAAGTTTGGTGGGCTTTGTTTTTGTTTTCAGCTTGTTCATGCAACTATTTTGAATTAGGAAAAAACTCTGATTAGCTGAAGAATCCCGAACTCAAAGGTTAAGGGTTGTACAAAACACAGACAATAATTCATAAAAAAAAATCTAGTCTATAACCTACATTAGAAGTAGTGTACAAAAGGCCAAGATGCACAAAAATAATAGTTGTAGAAGAACAAAAAATATCAACATGTTAGGATACATAAGAATCATTACTATTATTGTTAGAGAGTATAACGATAAGACAAAGAATAATGGTTTTAAACTGAAAAAAAAATACATAGATTTAGATTAGATATTAGGAAGTTCTTTACTCAAAGGTCGTCAGACACTGGAACAGGTTGCCCAGAGAAGCTGTCCCATCTCTGGAAATGTTCAAGGCCAGGTTCAATGGGGCTTTGAGCAACCTGGTCTGGTGAAAAGGTGGCCCTGCCCATGGCAGAGGATGGGAAATCAGTGAACACTAAGGTCCCTTCCAATCCAAAATATACTATGATGATTCTGTGATTATACTTTAAAGCAAGTTTCTCCAGGGATCTAGTTATTAGATTGCCATTACCTGCTACATAAATGCCAGCCCTTAATCTAATTAAAATCATTTATGATTGAACAGCTGAGTCATAAAATCTTAAGCAAATGTGTTTCAACAGTTGTCACAGCAAAGAACAGTGAAAGAATTTCTTCTTAAGTTCAGAAACTGTGGTAGAACATGCTGGATGTTGATTTAGACTATGAAATGTAAATGGCTGGTCACAAAACTTAAGTGACTGTCTACTATGGAATTTATTGTTCCTTCCCCATTTTGTACAGCAGCCAGTAGAAAGAAGAATTAGAGTGTTACATAAGAAGTCAGAGGAATTTTCACCCAGATAGAAGGTGCAGACCTTTGTGGTAGAAGGGCGCAAGTAAGCTTAGTCTTCCAACCCAAAGGACTATTACTTGAGTATTTGCAAACACTGTCGGCACCCAAGTAACACAGAACACTGCCAAGTGTCTCTTCACCTAGATCTTGCAGGTCTCACTGTCAGTCTTGATTTTCCCTCCTCCTGGTCATCTTACCCACTCATGTGCCCACCAAAGCCATTTTCTTTTTGAACAACTGTACATAAATTAGCATGTGGTGACACCTCCAACAGATAAGGCGTTGAAACATGAACATCTCCTTACCACTTTCAAGTTAAGCTCTTTATTCCACCTTTCCTTATTTTTTACTTATTTTATTTTGTGTCATCTACCCATTATTCACAAATATTTACACGTGTTTTGATGCTGTGCACCAGACAAGGAAAGACTTTCTTGGCTATATCCATGAAGTTCTCTACTGTTAAAAATGGCTTTAAAGACTCCTACTGGGAAAACTAAATTTATATTGAAGGGTAATTAAAAACAGTTTATTTTAAAGTGAATTATACACACATGAGCTAACAAAGCTAATGTTTCATACAGTGCAAAATATGCAATATTCTTACCATTTAACTTTAGAAATCCAGAGTTAGAACACTTTAGAAGCCTAAATCCATGCAGTTATTGATCATCTTTATATTTCTTTATCCTCTGAAGAAGAACAATACCCATATAAAAACATAAAAATTTAAGAAAAAGAAAAAGAATGAGGAGTGCATTATTTATTCATCTTCAATAACTATGAAAAACAAATTTTAAGTGCCTAGTATTTAAGGCAAAACTGACTGGAAAAAAAGAGGCTATGTTTTAAAAAGAGTATTTAAATAATATTTTTAAGAATTCAAAATGACTCTTTGTCCAGCATTTGAATTCATGAAACCTGAAAAGCTTAACATATATAACCATGAAAATAGTTTTTGCCAAAAAAAATATAGATGATAAATGATGCAGCAACTTTGATGATATCGTTTATTTTTCTAGTAATGATTTATTTCCAGATATTGCAGGCATAGATATTTTAAGAAGGAGAAAAAAAGGAAGGAAGGAAGGAAGGAAGGAAGGAAGGAAGGAAACTATTTACTAAAATGGAATGACTATTTCAACATTGGTATCAACTACAATAGCAATGTACTTTGATTAAGTGGTTCTGTTAACTTCATGAAGAATTTAACATTCTTAAATTTTCAGTAACTTAATGAATGATCACTCATGGCCTCACACATACTCATCTCTGTCAGAAACACCAAATTACACATTATTGATAGGCTGACTACGTTAGCTCCTTTGCTCTTCCTCATCTTGCCAAAGATGGGGAAATAGGAACCTCTCCCCAGTCCCAATATAAGGACAAAAATATTGTGGGTAGCAGTCCTGAATGAGTTTTGTGTATATATACACAATAGTAACAGGGTAAAAATACCTGAGAGAGGGAAAAAAACAATTATATGGAGACATATGGAAAATTAGGGAAAAATGTTAAGACTTACTATTAAGAGAAAAAATAGGTGGTATTAGGCATTGGGGTGAAAGGGAGACAGAGGAGTGAAAAAGTTGAATAGAGAAGCAGGAAATAAAGAGAGTCAAAATGGGATCTAGAAAGGAAATAATTATTCTTCTATTTCTAAAGAGGAAAGAAAACAAGAAAAATTGAACCTAAGAATAAGAATGTTCTTATTTGACTTGGAAATATTCACTAATATGTATATTTCAGTTTTTAATTTATTTTTCCTCTTCGTAATGCCTTATTAAAAATATAGAAAATTTGCCTTTTATAACATGGGTGCAAAATATCTCTAGGGCTTTGATATAATGCAATGGACAACATCATTCTGGGTACAAAGAAATTTTCAGCTCTGGTGTGAAAATGACATGCAGCTGATTTGTGTGAGGGGAATGCTTCTTTACTGAGCATTTTGGCTTTTATTTTTTTAGCACTGCTTTGACATCTCTCTCATGGTAACGTTTTCTGAGCTGGAGAAATTTCAAGTGCTGAGATACCACCAGACTAACAAAACAAGGTTGTACTGTCCATTTTCACAGACCACAGTGCTTTGCAAGGATAAATAATTAAAATCAGGATCTAGAACATAAAAGAAAATAAAATGCTTGCAAGGGAGAGAGGTTTAAGTACCATATGGTCATATGGATGGTAAGGAGGACTACTTTATTACTCTTTTCTTTGTAAGATATATACATCTCCCCAGACAGAGAGATCTCTTAGACTTGACATCAGGTATAACTTTAATACTTAAGCATGACAAGCTTAAGACCTGTTTCCTGTCTTTTATATCCAGCGTACTTCAGAAAGTGATGTAAAAGCGTCCTGTGAGAATACCTGGCAAAACACGTGCTGTTATGCCATTCCTCTTGCTTTACGAAGTCATTTATCATTAACTGTTTCCCTATGTGATTTGTGACTTTCCCACAATAACAAGCCAACAAAACAAAACTAACAAATAAAAACTCTAGCAGTCTAGTCCTACATTTGCATATCCACACTCAGCCAAATGCATTGTTTTTCATTTAACTGGCAGATTTCTGCCTGTAAATGGTAAGACATTAAAAAAAAAAAAAAAGACAAATCCAGTTTTCCTGCTTTTATGACTAGACATAACAATGGTTACTCTAAACTTTTTTCCTCCAAACTAAAAAACTTTTTCTTAAAGAGAAAAAAAAAACTGTCTCTGAATAATGTTCATCCCCTTGCTTACTAGTTTAAAGTACCTCGAAAAGCAGCAAAAACATTAAATAAAGCTAAGTATAGATGCTCAAATTGTGCACTTTATTTTGATATGACCTACAACAGCAATTTTCCTTCTCAAACTGCAATATACTGTTCTTCATGCTAATTGTTTCTCGGTACTTCATTTAAATCTCTGTCATATTTGCAGATTAATGACTGCATTTCCCTCCTTTAGGGAGAGATTCCTTTTCTGCCAGTTCCTTTTCTAGAAGAAGAAGCAGCAGCAGCAGAACACAGGAATGCCATCACGTAAACTGGTCAGGCAGTAAATATGTAACAATTGTCTCCCCAGAAATGCCTCTACTTGTTAAATCAAAGGCCAGTCACACTTGTTCTTAGTGATAACTGTGTGATGGCTGGTGGGAGGATACTTCTGATTAAAGCTCCCAGTTCCCAAAAGGAGAAAGCTCCTTACTGTGATACAGGATAAGTTCCCTGGGGCAAGTCTTCATAACCAGGGAAGGAACTCAGTTATAATACAGAAAGATTTGCTTTTTCAGTTGTAAGCACAAGTGTCAAAGCATTGTTCAGAGCAGAAAGGAAAGGCGTGCTAGCAAAACTCTTCTCTTTAGGTTTAGCTCAATGGAGGAGCACTATACCTTCCTATCTTGAACTCTTATGCCATTCTTAGGCATCCTCCTTGGTTGTCCGCGGGACATTCCCTTCATTTAATCTTTACTATTACATTCAACAAAAAAGCCTTCTGTTTACTCGTGTATTTACAGTCTCTGAAGCTTTTTTGTCTCTCGAGCCCGGGGAATTTTTCAAAAGGGGACCACCAGAGGGCAAAGCCAGATCATGAACATCTGAGCAGCCCAGCGTGCAGGGTGAGGAATTATGCCGGCAGCACAGGCTCATCCCACCTTCTCAGGCCAGACCTTCAGACCCCTGGATGCCCACAGTTCACACACCACATGTCACGACTCCAGCTATTTGCAAGTACCAGGAAAAGAAAAAAAAAAAAAGTCTGTCTGTCTTCAGGGAAACCTCAGCATCTCTGGGATCAGGAATCAAAGGCCTGGTTGTATAATTAGACAACGGCCTCATTAACTTGATAACCTCTCTCAGAGCTTGTGGGAATTTCAAACATTTTGCTGTAAGAAGTTAAGGAGAACACCATAAGAAAAATGAAAGGAATGATTCATACTCCAGCTCTTCATTTTGAATGCCTTTTAAAAGAGATATTACCCTGTAGAAATCTTACTTAGTAGGGAAGAACATTTTCAACTTCATCCGTTTTCTCTGATTCTGAGTGACCCTCAAACTTGCATACAGTCTCCATTTCAGCAGGACTCAGTCACCATATTCATGTCACACATCTGAAATCACTCTGGGGTAATTAGCTGTCACAAGAGAACCCATCGGATTTTAAAATGATAGCTGGACAATGCTTGTTATTTGAGATTTATCTAATGGATTTAGAAAATATACATTTCTTCCATAGAAAGTATCTATCCAACCCCCAAAAAATATTGCAAACGTTTAATGCACATGATCTTTTAAGAGAAGGTCGCATTCAAGGCAAACCAAATTCCCACATCTGCCTAGACTTCAGACAAAACTCCTGTCTCTGCTCCTCTGTAAAGGCTGCTTCCCTTCTCCCTTTGAGTTCACTGGCTTCCAAAGTGTTTATATTCTCTTTGTCTCTCTGTGTGCTACCAACAGAGGTAACTATGCTCTCTAAACAGTCATTTGCCCTGCTTTAACATACAAATGTGCAAACTGCAAAAAATTGTTGCAACCTTCCCCCCTTCTTCTGAATGACCTTCCCTGACTTCAAGTTCCTGCCCCTCTGGATGTTATTCATATTGAAGATAATTAATTATCATAGAAAAAAAAGTTTATGATCAGCCCTACTAGTGTAATTTGAACTATTTTTGTGAACATATTTTTTTCTTAAGCAGCAATACCATCAGCAACCAGCCATTTACGGCATAAGCAAGGAGAGGCTGTTGCGTGCCATGAAGGCCTCAGACTTGCTTCTCAAGGCAGCAAACAGCCCCAGCGCCACAAACACATACCCATCACCACAGCTGATTTTCAGTTGGAATAAACTTCTGCTGATGCAGACACTGGCATATTACCCCTCTAGCCCAAGTGCTAGGTCAGCCTGGTGGTGAAAAATTTCTTGTCCAGTGAGATACAATTCAGTATGCACTGAAGATCCATGCAGCATGCTTCACATCAGCAACACCACTGATCTGTGGAGTACACCAAGTCCTCCTCCAAATGCAGTGAGGCAATCACTTGGCCAGCAGATCTCAGTGTCAGAAAGTTGAGCAGACTGATAGCCAGATGGATGGAAAATGGCAGTGCTAACAATCACTGCAAGCAAGTGGGCTGCTGTGCCCACAATACAGAAAATGATCCATCTGGAAGTGATTCAGGAAGGCACCCACCCATTTAAATTCCATGAATGGGAAGGGTTGTGATGTCTAATTCACACATGTTTTTGGCCTGACTGCACTGAAAACATGCTCCTGGAGGTACCATGCTGGGTACTTTCCTGAAGCAGGCCCTCCAATCCCTCACGCAATCAGATGAGCCTGGAACAAGAATGTGGGTGGAGGGAACCAAAGGGACCAGACTCTAAGAGACAAAAGTTCTTCATTCAGGCAGAGGAAATTTACTTCAGATACAAAAGATGCTGAAAGCCCTACATTTTCTTGTTCTTTGGAGGTAATCTGAGTAAGCTTTTATGAAAGCTGCCCTGGGAAACTTACTCCCCCTAGCCAACCTCCACTCTTCAGATTCTTGGAGACGAGATATCATACAACAGGAGTCTTTAAAATTCATTCTCAACAACTAAGAATACAGTTACAATACCATCAAGAGGACTTTTTCCAAAACATACATTTCAAACAACAATATTAGTAGTTTTCAGTAAGTTTTAGTGTGGATGAAGACCAGGCTGCTACTGTTCAGACTAATATTGTACTTTATGGCTCTTCAAAAATACAGCAGTACAGGTAGTGACTACATCTTGTCTTTCTATAGTAAAGAAATTTCATATGGGGAGCATGTCATTATACAACTGAACTGTTACTTTTAATGTCTAGTAGCAAAACATGCAATCCTTTAATTTTCATCTTTGTTATAAATGAAATATTCTAAATTAAATTTCTAGCACTTTTGAAATGTACCAAGGCTTTTCTGAAAGAAACCTCACCCTTCAGAGGAATTCCTACTAACGGACAACATTGTTTTTTAATTTTCTCCTCCTTTTTTAATATTATTTTGTTCTCATGTGAACTTGTGTTTATTGTTCTGGTGGTACCCTCCTGTTGATTACTGTGCACTTCACCATTTGTGACATAACAGTTAGTATTGTTATGGAGAACAATTTGATACTGAGATCAGCAGGAATAGGACATTAAAAATCACCACATACCTTGGTTTTGTACATTTCTTTGAATTAAAAATACATAAAACTTATCAGAAGATCTCTACAAGACAATTTTATGAAGAACCAGCAACTTTTGAAAGGTAATTTTATGTTTATAATTTCTTGAAAGGAACGGGCTTAGAAAAATAACTCTTCTATCATTGGATTATAAAAAGTAAGATCCGTAAAATAAGTTTTATATATAATATTTTAGCTACAGTAGAGATTTCTTTTGGATTCAGAGACTGTGGGCCATTTCAAAGTCTTGTAGCAGGATAGCAAACAATGTAATTAACATATATTTTTAAGAACCTTTCAGAAGCAGCAGTTAAGGTCTCAGAGCAACTAAGAATTACTATACTTTTCTCTCACTAGGGAAATACTCCTGAAAGTCTTCAGTTCCCCTGATATGCTTTACAATGTGACAGCATCTACACCTCTGCCTTTGATGCCATACTGAAACAAGACAGACTTTGTACTACCTCTGCTTGAATCCCAAAATATTTGGGTTTTAAAATCTGAGATAAATTTGAAAAGATGCGGATAATACATTTTACATTTCATCTCCAAAATAATAATTTTATCATTTTAAATCATTGATAGATGACTTAAATAGGTAAGTAGACAAATTTTATCAGTGTCAATAAAACAACTTGAATGTTTTCATCAAGCCACAAATCTAGAATTGAGGTCCTCACTCTGCTGCACCAGACAACTGTCACAACATTTTCATAACATAACACTTTCTTGTCCAGCCCCTACTCTGTCCAAATACAGCTCCTTCTGCCCCCATCCATAACTGTCAGGCAGTATCTTTCAGCACTTACCTCACTTAGCAGTGCCTCTAAACAAAAAGTGCTGATAAAGTCATAGTATGGAAAGCAAGGCAAATCACGGTGCAATATATCTTTTAAAAAGTAGTATGGTCACTTACCATAATCCTTTCCAAATTAGCCTTAAGTGGCAAAATTCTTTTTATTTGTATGGTTTTAGTCATACCTGAATAAGTTCCATTTAAAATAAATTTCACAGTGCAAGAAAAGCATTATGATTTTATTACCTAGATTGCATCAATGTAAATATTGCACATAAAGCAAAATGGCCATTTTAGACTATTAAAGGTTAAGGTACAAATCAATATGAAAACAAAATTCCAGATGAAAACATCATGGTCATATCCAACAATGACATCTTTTTCAAAGTTCTCAACAGACTAATCAAAGCATCAACTTTCCAAAGGCAGTCACATATCACTTACAGAATAGGATGTGGAGCAAGATGTCATTTTATCCAGCAGATATTTCCTATCCCATGCAAAAAAATGTTATTGAAGAAGTAGAAAAACTCTGCACACGGAACAAAACCCAACAAGGCATGCACTCTGTGTATATTATCTGTTCACACAAAATTTTCAACAAACGAAATACAGAAGGCAAGACACTAATACTGCTTCATAGCTTCAGGAATATAGCTTTTGCTTATTTTGTTTTTATTTTTATTTTTTAAGAATTAGGAACTAATTAACTAAGTTATATTACTTGAAGCTCTGTGGTAGTTTTGAATCTTGTCTGTTCAATTCTACAGACGACATCAATTCTCTTTAGAGATTTGAATCCTGTCTGTATTGATTATTTTGCTTGCCTTTCCCTGGAACAACAAATCTCAAAACAGCTTATCACACTACAGTACAGCTCCAGTGCCCTGACATTGCATCAGCCAGAAAGATTGATATTTTCAGGCATCTGTGGCGTCACAGTCATTCTACTCTATAGTGCACCTGAACTATAGAAGGGAACTATAGAAAGAAATTTTATTTTCAGAGTTCCCTAGCTATGACTATCTCTAGAGACTTACAAAGGAACAATCCTAATATCTGAAATTAACTTAATAAATGAATAAATAAATAACAACCATAAAACTCTTACTTCTTTTCAATACAATTAAGTAAAAGGGGAAACTCACCAGATTCACTTGTTTATTCTTCATTTGGGCAGCCAAATCTCAGCAGAAGAACTGCTATGAACCCAGCTGCCTTTCCCTCATTCTGGGAGATGCAGGAGGTGAGACAGGTTCAACTCTATCAGCAGAGTGCAACACTGGTGCATTTCTACAGCTGGGAGGCGGAAAAAGCAGGGGTGGAGGGAGAATAGTCAACCTTCACAGCAGTTTAAGAGTTCTTGGATGTTGTTATTGCTGTAGGTTTCCGTGATTGGCTTTAGCTGATCTTCTCTCCTCTGACATTGCTGCCTGTTGAGCTGGAGACCACAAAGGAAGACTAATCACTGTATGTCTTCAGCTGTCTCCTGCAGTAAGCCCTGCTGTTTTATCAACTGTGGAGACAATCGATACCTGGGGAGGGAGAAGTTTTGCCACCTGTCACCTGAGATAAAATGATCCATTTCCTAATTCTAGTACTAACAACAGCTTCAAAGCCAAGCGATAATTATCCCAGCTGGTTTTTAAAAGGATCTATGAATGACACTGATCATGATTATTAAAACTGGTGTGAAAGGCGTTGTGGCACATGAGTTCATTTGGTCTATTTATAGATTAATTTTTCTCTGTTTATTGAGTCATGTTGAATTCAGGAGGGGATAAGAGTTTTCCCTTGTGAGAAGAGCTTCCCCTTTTCCTAGTAGGTATCATTACTTGCTGGATGCATAAATTGGCAAACCTTTCACACTAATGGCAAACTACAATAAAACAGTTGGTGGTTACTTAACAATTCACTTTATTTATTTATGGCTGAATAAATAGAGACTGTAGTGAATCAGCTTTGTCAGAGTCACATGGGGGCTGAGAAGATGCTGTTTTCTAACATCCTGAGGGTCACAGGCTACCAGACAAAGCACCCCTACAGACTGAGCTCTGCTTTCAAGAATTGCTTATTGCTCTCAAAAGCAACATGCTCATCAGATCGTTTCACTTCTTTGTAAGCAGAGCAAGGGGCTTTAAGAAATTTTAAGTCACCTTTAGCAGAAGGAAAACAAAATCACATTGTATTACTGAAGCTTGACTCTATGCAACTTCACACAAGCCTCAGACATTTGAACAACTTATTAGAGAAGTGAAAAATAATACCATGACCAGAAACAAACATAAGGAGGAGATATTTTTACCTTAATCATATGTGATTTTATTTAATTTTAGTTTATCAAATATGGAAAAGTTTATTTGGCCTGAAAGTTTTCTAGACAGTGGGAAGCTACAAGAGCCTCAGGTTTTGTTCATAGGCCTGACTGTGATATTCGACTAGAAGCTCTTCCGTTTCAGTTTCCTTAGCAGTTGCCTCTGTTACAAA
This sequence comes from Anser anser, assembly GCF_964211835.1. NCBI lineage: Eukaryota > Metazoa > Chordata > Aves > Anseriformes > Anatidae > Anser > Anser anser. Next base: position 48,541,391 of record NC_139723.1, read on the forward strand.
AATTATATGGCAGATGATATATAGACACATTTTTGCAAGATCTATGTCTGTTCAGAGCATGATGGTGAATGTTGCTTTCTTTTCTAACAGTAGTTGAGATCTAGCAAGGAGGAGGATAACGCTATCAGTTAGCAGGGTCACCTGCTACATGACAAAGCCAAATTCAGGTGCTTTCTCTGTTCCAGAGGACCTAAGATTTCTCTCCCATCTTAAAGCAGAGCTCCCTAGCAGCTTGAGTCAGGAGTCATGTTGGACTTCTGAAAGAGAAAGGCAACCCATTGCTGCAGGGAGCGTGGGTGTCCTAGAGAGCATCCACATATTAAGGGTTGTTATATATATATGTATTTGTTGTCCAGTGACTACTTAAGCACCAAAGACATTAGGAATCCCAGAACCATGGATCTTGGACAAAGGACCAGAATTCTCTCCTTGCAGGAGAAAGCCCCATTGCCCACTCACAGGGTAAGACTTGTTCTTGCAAACTTCCCTGGTCCCATTGGACCTAAGACATTTTCTGAGGCCAGTCCAAGTAGAGATATAAGGCTCTCAGCAACTTTCAGCCATCCTTTGCAGGTAGGTGCGTGCACACACCTCCCACTGGTCTGCACCAGAATAGACATCGACAGTGTCCATTCATAGACATGTGGATTTCCATGTGCGGATCTCCACAGCAAAGAAAGGATTTAAATCAGTCCTTTCCATTTCTAAGGAAATTCTAGCCGCTATTACACAAAGTGAGACCCAAGTACAACTTTCTGCACCTGTAAGTTAACCTTAGTTGTTGGTGGTGATGCTGGTGCTGTTTTGTTTTGTTTTTCCTTTCATAAACCATGATATCCAGACTAGGTCCATTCAAGAGTTTCTTCCAGAGCATGTGCACCTCACTGCAGCCTTGGTTACAATATCTGAACATTTGGAGGCTGTAATGCCTGTTTCTTCTAATGTTTAAGAAAGTTGAATTCATTATTTGTTTATTTACAGAAACTTCTTACATTAAAAAGTATAAAATTCTAAATCATATTGAACAGGAAAAGGAAAAAAGGAAAGAAAGACGTTATCTTTCTTTCTATAAGTCTTGATTCTCCTCATCTCCCTCATCGTATTTGCTTCCAATGAAGGTTTTGACAGCTAAGATAACATGTGGATAAAACAGCAGGTGTGAGTCAGACCTTTCTCCAGATTTCATCCTGGAGAGAAGAACAACTGCTATCTAGTTTATTTTAAAACAAAAGACAGGAGGATTGGTAAGAAAAACTGAATAATTTTTCATTAAAATGTAAAGCTACAGTACAAACTTAAAAACTTAGAATACCCCTACCACTTTAAATATATTTAAAATCAATGAATAGTAAGAATTTAATTCTTTGGTCAAAACATATGTTCTTTATAACTTATAGTCTTCTACATTTTGGCAATAAAAGATAAATAATTTTATTATTTCTTCCTGTTATACAGAAATATCTGGTGTTTCAACATTTTGGGAACATTCTACTATTTAATAGTAATAGTTTTCACTTGTGTGCAATATGTACCACAGTGAAAAAATTGAAAACATTTCAAGGTTTTTAAATGGTTGGGATTGCCCTTCATTTTTACTGTTATTATTATTATTGCCACTATTATTGTGGGCTGACTTTTAAATTGCTTGTTTTGTACCATAAAGGATGTTTTGTACCAGAAAGGATGTAATAATAAAGAGCAGCCAAACTGCATTGTGGCCACTGAAATTTAATGTGAAAAAAAGTGACATGGTACCTCCAGAAACAAAGAAACATAGATCTCTATTAGCTGCTCTCTGTATCTAATTTACAACATCATAATGGAATAAATACTTACTCTTGTGTAGAATTCAAAATGATTTTTGTTTTCTGAGTGGGTGGCTCCTTCCTTGCAAGCAACAGGACAACCCCACCAGAACTTCAGAAACCATGCTAAAATCTTTTGCTGATGCTGTCTTAATAGTGACATGCAATGGCAGAAAAACATAACAGAGGTAACACATAATGATATGTAAAATGTCTCCCTCCATACCTTTTTTTTTTTTTTAATAACAGCAAAATTCACGATACTTTTCTTTGTGAAGACTTTGCTATTATTTTCATGCTTGCTGAGATGAGCACAGACAGCTTGGACTGAGCAAGACAAGAGACATACAGAAATATATTACAAGCTTCTTTGCACTATCGTCTTTATAAACCTATGCTGTACTTGTGTTGTACAATATAGTTCTCTTAAAACTCTGTTTGATATGTACATGGCACACATGCATTCAAGTCTATGACACTTTCTCTTGAGAACTTCACCAGCTAAAAACCTTTAAGTCACCACTGTAAAGAGTGCAAAAGCTTGAAACAATCTTATTAGATACTCAACTACAGTCAGAAGCTTTTGATTGACTGAGAAACAGCCACAGACAGGTTGAGAGCTTATGACGTAAAAATAAGGACTAGACCAATTAAGGAAAACTTACAAAGGGTTCTACTACAGGACACCTGATCAGGAGGCCTGTTGATGAGGCCTTCCTCCTTCAGTTACAAGAAACATCACACTCGCATGCTCTTATCCTGATGGGGGATTTCAACCACCCAGATGTCTGCTGGAAAAGCTACACAGCAGGCTGTAAGCAATACAGGAGACTTTTGGAATGCATCAAGGATAAGCTCCTGGTCTGGGTATTAGACAAGTCAACCTGAGGTGTAACAGTGTTGGACCTGGTTTTCACCAATGCAGATGAACTCATTAAAGAGGTGGAGGTTGGAGGGAGTCTTAGCTGGCAACTCTTTAAGGACACTTATCTGAGAACGCAAGAGCTCTCTATCCCCATGTACAAGAAAGCAAGCAGGGATGGCTGGAAACTGGGATGGCTGAGCAAAGACTTGTTGGTCAAACTGAGGTACCAGAAGGAAATGCACAGGCAGTGGAAGCAGGGATGTGTGGCCTGAGAAGAGTACAGGGATGCTGTTCAGATGTGCAGGGATGGCATCAGGAACGCCAAGGCACAGATGGAACTGAGCTTGGGAAGGGAAGCAAAGAAAAACAAGAAGGGATTATATAGGTACATTGGCCAGAAAAGACAGGCCAAAGAGAGAGTACTCCCTCTGATAAACAAGAAGGGAGAGCTAGTAACAACAGACATGGAGAAGGCTGAGGTACTCTGTAACATCTTTGGCTCAGTCTTCACTGTCAGTCAGGCTTCCCGTGTCTCTCATTTGCCTGAACCTGTAGTTGAGGGCTGGGAGAGCAAAGTCCCTCCCACTGTAAGTAAAGAGAAGGTTCATTACCACCTGATGAAACTGAACAGACACACGTCTATGGGCCCTGAGGACATGCATCCCAGGGTCCTGAGGGAATTGTCTGATTTAGTTTCCCAGACACTTTCCATCATATTTGAAAAGTCCTGGCAGTCAGGTGACATCCCTTGTGACTAGAAAAAGGGAAATATCACTCCCATTTTTAAAAAGGGTAGAAAGCAGGACCCAGGGAACTACAGACCAGTGAGCCTCGACTCTGTGCCTGGAAAGATCATGGAAAAGATCTTCCTGGAAGCAATGTCAAGGCACATGCAAGACAAGGAGGTGATCCAAGACAGCGAGCACAGTTTCATCAAGGACAAATCATGCCAGACCAATCTGGTGGCCTTTTATGATGGAATGACTGCATCACTTGACAAGGGAAGACCAACTGATATCATCTATCTGGACTTCTGTAAGGCCTTTGACATGGTCCCACATGACATCCTGGTCTTTAAGTTGGAGAGGTATAGATTTGAAAAGCGGACCATTCAGTGGATAAGGAATTGGCTTGAAGGTTACACCCCGGCAGGGGTGGTCAATGGCTGTATGTCCAGGTGAAGGTCAGTGATGACTGGTATCCCTCAAGGGTCTGTACAAGGGACCCCTACTGTTTAATGTTTTTATCAGTGACATAAACAGTGGAATAGAGTGCACCCTCAGCAAGGTTGCAGATGACACCAAGATAATTGTTACCATTGATACCAGAAGGAAGGGACACCATCCAAAGGGACCTGGACAAGCCTAAAAAGTGGAACATATGAACCTAATGTAGCTCAGCAAGTCCAAGTGCAAGGTGCTGCACCTTGGACAGGGAAATCCCAGACAGGAGTACAGACTGGGAGAAGAACTCATTAAGAGCAGCACTGCAGAGAAGGACTTGGACATAAAAAGCAGTGGACAAAAAGCTTGACATGAGCCAGCAGGACATGCTTGCAGTCCAGAAAGTCAACTGCATTTAGGGCTGCATCAACAAAAGTATGGCCAGCAGGTCAAGGGAGGAGATTGTCCCCCTCTGTTCTGTCCCTGTGAGGCCCCACCTGGAGTGCTGCGTCCAGTTCTGGGGCCCCCAGCACAGGAAGGATGTGGGGCTGTTAGAGTGGGTCCAGAGGAGATCAGAGGGCCAAAGCACCTCTCCTGTGAAGAAAGGCTGAGAGAGCTGGGGCTGTTCAGCCTGGAGAAAAGAAGGCTCTGAGGAGACCTCATTGTGGCCTTTCAGTACTTAAAGGGGACTTATAAAAAAGACGGAGAGAAACTTGAGCAGATATTATTTGAGCAGATAGTGATACAACAAGGGGAATGGTTTTAAGATATCAGGTGGAAATTTTTTACTATGAGGGTGGTGAGGCACTGGAACGTGTTGTCCAGAGAGGATGGGGATACAGCATCCCTAAACGTGTTCAAGGCCAGGTTGGATAAGTTTTTGAGCAACGTGATCTAGTGGTAGGTGTCCTTGTCCATAGCAAGGGGGTTGGAACTAGATGATCTTTAAGGTTCCTTCCAACCCAAACCATTCTATGATTCTATGATTTAAAGTAAACAGTTTTAGACTTGTTTAGTTTTACATTTCCAAAATCACATATCAGTCTTGGATCTACAAACATATGTTTTTGCTTAATTCCCATGTTCTCAAAGAATCATAATTACATAACTAATATATGTGAGACTAGGATGAGTAACTGACTTTCATAGACTCCAAAAGAACAAGTTTGTCTTCCTTGTCATAGCTTGTACAATTACTGTCAATAACAAGTAGCTTTGAAGACGGTTTGCTAGATTTTTATTTTTTTTTTAACATTGTGGAAATTGAAATGGATCATCTCTCCTGAAGTAAGAGTTTTAAAGTAAAATACTAATTATTTTTATTGTTTAGTTACAAGCCACCCAGTGACTTTTATTGATTCCATAATAGTGATTTTTTTTTTTTTCCACAGAAGCAAAAAAAGCAGTAAGGTCAAATAGAAAAGGTTAGTATGACCAGCTGAAAGTCTTTTACATTACATGAAATCCTTTTCTTAAAACAATAGATTTAAGAGACATCTGAGAACAGTTGCTATAGTAATATAGTTTGAGAAAGCCCTGTGTTGATGTTGTGCATATGGGGTAGAAATGCAGAGAGGAAATGAGCCGGTTTGTTTTTCCATGCGCAGCAGGGCCAGCCTGCACAACTGTAATAAATGAGCAAAAAATGTCACAGATTGGTAGCCAGTTGGATGTGGGTGGAGGGGGAGGTGAGTACAGAAGAAACGGGTCAGATCTGCACAACAAAGTTGGGGGAGGGTGTAAATAATGTCTATATATATTGTAATTATCTCATCACCTAACAGGGAAAATATCAATAAGATAAGTGGTGTTTCACATCTGTAATTGGGCCAAGCCTCTTGCTTTCTCCTCTCACCTCCTCAGCCCAGCTGACAGTAACCTGACAATCCAATTCAAAGCCTCCACAGCCAAACTTCACTAGCTGCAGAGAGTGTTTTAGTTTGTTTGTTTGTTTGAGACAAGAAACTGGTAAGCAGGAAAATTTTTTCTTAGTTCCTGTGAATATATATTTTTTTTCCTTCTGTCCATTTCCCCCACTCAGAGTTTTAATATCTTCAAAGGTATTTGTTGCCCTTACTGGCCAACAAATATTGCCACTGGCACCTTTCTTACTATGAGGGAAAGAAAAAAAAATGAAAAGTATGCAATGACATTAAAGGTCTCTTCCTGTACTGCTAAGGACTTCTGTTTGATGCAGTAGGTCCTCAAATTTGCTTTGGTCAGACTGTAAACTTCTCACCTTTAACTGCTCCCACACAATATCATTCATGCAAGCTGACTATGCAGACCCACACCTTTTAAAAGCTCCTACTGAAGTGAAGCTCAGGAAAACAGGACAGGTGTAGCTGCAAGAAAAATTGGTGTTCAAAACAGTGAATTCTTTTAAATGATATTAGATATTAGTATTGGTCTTATAACCTAAGAAGACATAATAAATTGAGGAAGAAAAATAGTTTCCTAATACAATCTCTTGTTTAATTCCAAAGCTGTTTGTAAAAGAAAACTCATTGAAAAGTGCAGGGGGAAAAAAGGAGAGAAACTAAGACTCTGCACCATGGAGAAGAAATCTCATGTAGGACTGGGGAGCATAGACTCCATAGAGAATTCAGACCCATGTTCAAGTGTGTTGGAGAAACTCAGATGAGCAAAATATTTGTAGGAGCCTATATGGTTTTCCAAAATATTTGAATCTATTTTAAGTTAATAAGTGCATTTGATGTTTGTGTTTCAGCCTGAAGATGCATACCCCATGCATCATGTGCCTGAAGAATTAACTTTAAACCAACAACATTTGCAAGATTTGGGTTTACAAAAGGAGTTCTAATATATGGAGTTCCTATGGTATCAGTATTGGCCCTGTGGATTGAACTCTTGGGAAATTACTCCTGATCTGCTGTAGTTCATGGTATGGTAGATAAAAGCAGTCAGCTTGGGCTGAGAGGTGTACCAGAAGTAAAACCCTGGACTGGGAAGAAGACGATAGTTTTTGCTGTTCTAGTTTCTAGCCATGGATGGCAGATCACTACTTAGTTTTATTCATCTAGTCAGCTCCATTGAAGACTCAGCTGCCTGCTGGCTAAGACTATTTTCCTCTCTCTCTTTTCTTCTCTTGTTCCACACTTTTTAGCAATAGTTGGCTGCCTAAATGATGTTAGTCTGGGCTCTTGTGTCATGGAGACACTTTCATGTTCACCCATTAGAAAAGAGGCTGACAGGAAGACCACATATCTGTGACCTTGCTTCATCAGTTCAGGGGCACCACTGTGGATTGTCATAAGAGGCAGCTCAGAAGCGGGCTGTAACATTCAGCATGTAAAAGGAAAGAAGATCAAATAGGTAAAACAGCTTTATGGATTAGCTTTTAAAAAGCTTAAAAGCAATAATTTGTTTGGTTTTAGGTCTGGTTTTGAATCACTGTTTCAAGTTACATCACAGTTTAACAAAAGTGCCTTGATTGAGCTTCCTGCTACAAACTGCACAGATAAACAAGTCAGTAAGAAGAGGGAAATTAATTATGCATATCCTTGTTCAAGGCTGAAGCTGCTACATATAAATGTCTTTAGCTGCTTGTCTCTGTGTGTAACGTTGTTTTAGCAATACAAATAACTGTAACTGAGAATTACTTTAATCCAATTTTATTGTCTGTTCCTTAGACCAGTGCTACTAAACTCAGTCTGTTTCCATCAGATAATGCCAATGATAAGAAACACATAGAGCATGAAGAATTAATTGCCAGGGCTTCTCAGAGTCAGTTATGTAAAGATTACCAAATGATAATGAAATGGAGATAATATTTTTATGCAAAATTATGGACACTCAGTTTTTTGGCAAAGAATCATTCAAGAGAGAATGAGATATAGGCCACACTTACACAGGCTACAGGGGAACAGATCTAGCACTAGACCCAGGCTTCCCATATTGAAGATGCTACACAAATGAGTCTAGATGTGTTTGGTATCTAGCAGTCACCAAGATGATTCTAAACTTATTTGTATTTCTGAACACCCCGGCTTTAGGATAATTTAAAGAAGTAACATCATTTTAGAGGAATTTGTGAGCTCAGTATATAGAAAATAAGGAAAATGCGAGTGGATTTATCTAAACAATTTTTTGGACTGTTCATTTTTTGTCCAGTACCAACTCCTAAGGCACAAATAGGGTGAGATTTGAAAGCAGCACTTTCTGTAAAGTAACACATACATCCCAATAGCTCTAAATAGATACAAAAGTATGTAGTCACCAGTTCACTCACATAACATATGTAAATTAGTAATCGGTTATAATAATGGAGAAAATAGTTTAGCATCTCACTTCCCACCAGAAGTTCATCTAATTTAGCATTTTGACTCTCTGAGGGAAAAGATGTATCAAAAAAAAAAAAAAAAAAAAAAAAAAAGGACCAATGGAGTAACTAGGAAGTTCTTACTAGCAAGACTTCTCCCCACCCCCCCACGGTGAATACAAATGAATGCTACTTAAGTGTTATATGTAGGCCAGAAACAATCTTCCTGCCTGTTGTGAACTTTCAAGACTTTCAGAAAATTCTGTCCTGCATTCATACAAGACGTTGGTTTCTGGTTATTATCAGAATGGTTAAACAATTGCCCTGAATGTTTTGTCTAGATTTCAGGTAATTTTATATAATTAGTTGATATATTCAAGATGAAATATTTTCTTAGTTCTTGTCAATAGGCTTGTACCAGCCTCAGAACTCTTTATTTGAAGGATTCTCTCAATGCCAAGGAATTCCTTTAAGCCAACATATTCAGAAATATTTCAGCTTTGACCACCAATATTTCCTAACAAACTGTTGATAAACTCTCATACACCTCCAAATCACAGCCTGAAGAGCACAAGCTGTGAATTTTATTTGTAAGTATTCCAAGGATATAAGGGTATGTAATAAACATTGAAAAACAGATCAAGAAAACCTTTGAGTATTTCACAGCATTAGTGATTCACTAGGACAATGTAGGAGGTCTGGATCATCAACACATCTTTAAGGGGTATCAGCACTGTTAACCAATCTGATTTCTCTGCATACAGATAATGAAGTAAGCAGTACAAGTAGATCTGTAGTAACAATGAAATGTTTCAGTTGACAACTGTTTCTGTAGTACTTTCTTTTACTTTCTTTCATTGGTCTAGTTGTCTTGATTAGAAAGAAAAAAAAAAGAGAGAGAGAGAGAGAAAAAAAAAACACCACCAACAACAAAAAAACCTTCCCTTAGGTTTCTTTGTAGATCCCTGATCTTCTTCCTTCTTTATTTACGCAAAATAAACCCAGTAACTTTTTTATGATGTTGGAAGGATTCCTGGTCCTGTAACTCCCATCTTCACTTGTTGTTTGCCAGGTATCTTCTTGTTCAACTTAGTCTGGGGTTTGTGCCTTTGGATATGGACTGGAAATCTCCTTCTGATGGTAGTGAAGTTTAATTCTGTGCCATACCTCTTGTTCCTAATGCACTTTGCAGTCTGTCTGTCTCATTTCATGTGCCCACACACAAGCACAGAGCATCAGCCGTCTCTGGTGGGAGGGTGACAGCCACACAAGCCAACTGGTAGCTTGCCAATGTGCTACACGGCAGAGGGAAAATGGAATACTGGCCAAGGATGCCACATCAAACCTTCCTCTTCCACAGTGTGCCATGGGATTTTCAATATCCACAAGAAGCAGATGTCTTTAGTTTTCGATTATTAAATACTAGGAGCATGCCAAGAACATGAGTTAGCTGAGAGAGGGGCAATGTCAGCTCATCAAGGGTCTGGACTAGCTGTCTTCTGAAAGAGCAACTAGGCAAATACATGGAGCATAAAAACCTTCACTTTTGGCCTTGAATCACAATCTAAGAGGAACAAAGATACAATGAAGCCACCACCAAAATGTACAGTTGGAGACAGGCAGCTTTACAGTCTATCTGAGGGTGCTTAAGCTGCAGGTTCCACATGCCCCAGAATTCAAAATCTGCCTCAAAAACCTAACTTTGAAACAATCACAGAAAGGACCAATATATGCAACCAGCACTAACGTGCCTCAGGACTGGATTTCATGCTTCTGCACGGCTGACATTAAGCAGCTGGCCTATACTGTATGCTAGCATGCTGTGAGTGTTCCCAGCAGAGGGTCTGGTCCTCCATGGTAACACTCCTCAGGGAGCTCTGGAAATGTTTTAATTATTAAAATGAATAATTCCTACCAACACATTTAATTGGAAAATATTACATGTTTAAATGTGCACTAATGGAAGAGCTCTGAAAATCTAACAATATAATTGAGTATGCTGTTTGAAGTGAATTCTAGCAATATTTTTTCAGCCAATAACACCATGCATTATTTATCCTATCTCCTTTTAAACCTATCTGATAGTTTGTATGAAGAAGGAATCACTGGAACCTCAGAGATAAAATGCAAATATGTGAATCACCCCCTGCAAGCTTTAACTGCCACCCTTACCTCATCCGCCTTCCTTGCTTCCTGACCCCTAGTTTCCAAGGAAATGGCTCAATGAATTTATTGTTGTGGTATAAACTAATCCCCTTGTTTCTTTCTCAGCACCAGGAAGACTGCAGGCTGACCAATTACAGGAACACTTGTTACCCAGATGTGTTACCACAGTCTGACAGACTGGGCACATCTGAAGGCAAGAAAAGGCCAGTGAGGGAGCCACAGGCTAGTGGCAGTCACAGAGTGAGAGAGCAGAAAATAAGGCTTCGTGACACAGATATAACCCAGCCAGAGAAAGCAAGTATAGGTGTGAACAGAGATACCCAAAGGGGTCAGAAAACCGACCAGGGAGGAAGCATAGATGCTCACCACACACTGAAGTAGTGTTATAGAAAATCCTATTTTAAGCTGACATATTTATTTTAGATTAAGTGGCAAATAAAGAGTTTTGCAATTGGAGGTGTCTAAACTAGTGAAGTTACATACAGTCTTGGGGAAGGGGGCAGGTGAAGGACTTATGCCTCCAGATTAAGTTCTGCCAAGGTTAAAGCACACAGTGAGCATTTTCAATGGGAGAGAATAACTGGACAAGTAACAGCCTTGTGAAGTGATTGTGCTGGCAGGGTTTTATTTAATCTAGTCTAAACAGATTATACTAATACCATGCTTTCTATTGCTTTGTACATTTTCTTCATCCCCAGAGGAAAAACGTGTTACCTTCTGGATATCTGGACAGTGGAAAAATCAAGAAACTTCCTTCTTCTGAAAGCTATAACCTTTCCCACAAAGTCTAGTAGAAACATGAAGAGAAGTAGGAAAGGAGCATTCAAGAGAGTTTTGTAAGAAACAAGGTCAACAGAAGGGGAAAAGTCAAAGGATATTTTGAAAAATAATATTTTTTCATTGAAAATGACCTTTATTATTTTAACTAATGCTGAGCAGAACATGTAGGTAACAGTGTAAACCCATTTTTTTCTGACTGCTTTCTGAAATAAGTGACCACAATCCTTTTTGAGCACTTTCTCCTCATCTCAAAACAGACTATTAGTTTGCTACATAGTTCTGCATTAATGCAACCATGTTGTCGAGATTTTCTTATTTACACCAAATATAATGCTTGTCAGCTCTGACTGTTCTGTCACTTTTTTTCTCTCCGTACATATTTATTTGCTGCAGGAACAACTTGAGAGTAACAAGTTTTCCCATAAAAATTTCACACTTCTGGATTTTAAAAAGAGAATTTTTGTAGCTTTCTTCTCTGCCCAAAAGATCAGAGTACAGTGTAGCAAGCCTGGGATGGGAGCCAGCAAACCTTCATGTGCCCCAGACATGTTGTGCCTATTTGAGAGTTTAATATTCCTTGGTATCACACTGTTCACAATGATTACCCCACTACACTACACAGATGAAATTCAAGTATGCCCAGAGCTCTGGTATTAGCACAAGCACATATGTTCCCACAAAACTCATTCTGCTGTTAGTAGAGTATCTTGTCTGCAACAATAATTCCTACTAAGAGTTTGCTTTGATTATGTATTTTCTGCCTAACTTCATTATTTAATATTTAGCATGTTGCATTTATTTCAGTAAATTGCTTGTGTTTCAGAACCTCTGGTGACCATTTGTGTTTAGTCAAACATCAAAATTCATTTCTCTGTAAGGAGTCTATGATATTTACACAAGAATGTATTTAACATTTCTGACCCATAGGTGTGATTTCCAGCTCTGAGTAATTTAAAAATTATAACCAATTATAAGCCTACTGTCATCACTTTAAAAAAATAAAAAGGGAAGAAGAAGAAGAAGAAGAAGAAGAAGAAGAAGAAGAAGAAGAAGTAGAAGAAGAAGAAGAAGAAGAAGAAGAAGAAGAAGAAGAAGAAGAAGTAGAAGAAGAAAAAGAAAGGAAAAGGAAAAGGAAAAGGAAAAGGAAAAGGAAAAGGAAAAGGAAAAGGAAAAGGAAAAGGAAAAGGAAAAGGAAAAGGAAAAGGAAAAGGAAAAGGAAAAGGAAAAGGAAAAGGAAAAGGAAAAGGAAAAGGAAAAGGAAAAAAGAAATAAAAAAGAATGAGCGAGAGAGAAAGAGAAAGAGAAAGAGAAAGAGAAAGAGAAAGAGAAAGAGAAAGAGAAAGAGAAAGAGAAAGAGAAAGAGAAAGAGAAAGAGAAAGAGAAAGAGAAAGAGAAAGAGAAAGAGAAAGAGAAAGAGAAAGAGAAAGAGAAAGAGAAAGAGAAAGAGAAAGAGAAAGAGAAAGAGAAAGAGAAAGAAAGAGAAAGAGAGGAAGAGGAAGAAGAACTAAAGCAAGGATATTTGCCAGCTAAGGAATATAAACAGCATTTTAAAAAATTGGCTTCTGTTTGAAAAGAGCAAATTGTCTACAGATAGTTCATGTTTGCAGGCTCCTGCACAGAACAGAAGCTCAAGACACAGTTAAAAACCACAATGACTTCAGGACCCTTTTGCTTGCTGGAAGACAGTACATAGGTTAAGAGAAGTATCTAAAAGAAGTTTGTTGCTTGTTCACATCATAGTTTCCTGTCCACATGGTGAACTGTCTTGATTATTCTGGAAAATCAGATTTTCCTTCAGGCATACAGAAATATAACAGACAAGGATTTGGGGCTATGCTTGTTAGTCTTGGAGTTCTTTAAGACATGTTTCACTTATTCCAACATACTGCAGGGTCCTGAGGTTCATCTGATGTAGCATAAGACTGAGAGTCATGCATTGCAGCCCTGTCACAACTGAATTAGGTCAAACTTTCTTTAGGAAGCTTAAAATCCAGCAGTACTTTTCACATGAATGTGACTGGTCTAGGAACACTCACAAATGTTAAAAGAGAGAAAAGAAATGTAAGATTAGACTAATGCAGTCATTTGATGCTGCATAAAGTGTTATTTTACATTCAAAGTGTTTCTTACAAGTTAAATGTTAGAGATATTTGATAATTTCAACTATTACTGAAAATAATGAAGACCAGTTTTAATGTTGTAGGTTAAACAAATAACTACCTTTCATTTAAGACAGTTTTCAGATGTGGACTAGGCCTTTTTATGGAGCCAGAAAGCTGAAACACATCTGGTTTCTGCCCAGAAGTACCTGCTTTAATACTAAATCTCTGTTTCTAACAGACAAACCTAGCTAAAACTTTAAAACTGGTATGTTGCTCATATATATAATAAAAAACAAATAGCAAAACCACTGTCATATGAGACAACAATAAATAAATTATCCATCTACAAAGCAGAAATTAATTTAGTTGTGATGAACACCTTCCTCTCTTATCTTTGTTCTGAAAGCCATTAAGTCTTGCAGGAGAGGCCTGGCTGGACTCTGAAATGAAAGATACCATCTGTTGACATCTACAGCCTGATGGAAAAGTTAACTGTCAAATAATCAAGTTGAAATCCATTTTATTTCCAAATATAAAATTATAACATTAATTCCAGCTGTGCAGCCGAGGTAACCACGGTAACAAATGGAGCTCAGTGTCCACATGAGAAGCTCAGTAGCACACTGTACATATGGGGGGAAAAAAAAAAAGAAGGCTTCCCCAGACTCTTAAAAGAGGAAAAAGAGGGAAGTGACAGCAGAACAGGCTTTTACAGGAAAAAAAAAAAAAAAAAAAAAAAAAAAACTGAGCAGAGCCCTGAGTTGCAACTGAGTTTTGGAGAGGTTCAAAATCAAACATGAGTTATCCTCACTTTTAATATTGCATGAATACAGGCAGCAGATTGGTTGGTTTTTTTTTTCTTTCTTCGTTTGCTCAAATTTTATTTATTTAAAGTAACAGAGTTTCATAAAATGTATAACCCACTAGTTTTCCTGGTTGCAATTGTGTTGGCGATGTTGACAGAAGTGTGAGAAGAATTTATGAGTTTTTTTCTTACACTAAGTTTGCATTCCAGCTTAGTGGTTTAATTTCTCAAGTTCAAAGGAAATCATTTCACTATTCACATCTGCATTTCCCCTTCCCTGAGTCTTTCGCATCAAGTTGCCGGGCCACTTCAGCATGCCATCTCACAATCTCTGCCTAGGATTCACTCTTCACTGGGAGGGAAATGTCTCTCTATCTTACCCTGAACACCTTGAGATGAGAAGAAGAGAAAATCAGAGAATTATAGGGTATAACAGATATTCTGAAATATCAGGACTTTATTACGGTTTTAAAAACCAGCATCATTTTCTTGACATTCAGCTGTTTTGCCTGCCCTGCTAGAGGAAATCTGGGGAATGCTGGTAATTTTGAGTCAGCTTTAAACTTTGCCAATTTTCTTATCTACCCAACAAAATCTTAGCATTTGCATTAAACTGCAAGTTCTCCTTGTGAATAAATAAATTAATTAATTAATTAATTAATAATGTATACACGCATAAGGCAAAAAGAAAAACATTTTTTGTGCTTTTTTTTTTTTTCTGTCGTCCACAGGAGAAACCGATAGATTGCATAAATGTAGAATGCTTCTTCCACACATAGCCTTACACTTACTTTTCCTCAACACTGGCTTGCACCTGTGTTAGATTCAGTGAAAACTCCAGGCTGCTACCCTGCCCCTCCCTTTCCTTAAAGCTAGTGAAAATATTCCAGCTGAGATTTACTTTAAAGGTGTGTCCTTTTTCATAAAAAGTTGCAGAAATCTTAGGCAAACAGAAGAACAGCAGGCAGGAGGAATTCTTCAGCTAGCCAATGTTCCATATTTTATTTTCCAACAGAGTATCTTAACAATCACCCATTGCGTTGGAAAGCCACATGATGATAATATAAATTCACTGATGCAAGCCAAAGAACTACAAACCTTTCTAAATCAACATAAACATATCCCCAAATCTGTGTATAGACCCGCCAACATGCATTTCCTCTGTTTTCCTAGGAGCCTTGCCCAAGGCTGGTTGTGCTCAGATCCACGGGTGAGTGTGAAAGATCACAGAAGAGCTGGGGTTCATGGCTGCATAGCACTAACCACCCTCTGCAGCCAGCGTCTTCTTCCTTACCTAATGTCAACCGAACCATTTCTCCAAAGGTACTTTCATACTGGCATATGGAAAGGGAATGCCATCGGTACATGTTGTGTGGATACGCAACACAGAGTTTATGGTGGATTCTTCAGAAACTGCTAATCCTGTTCTCAGAGTTATTCTGGTCTGTGAATTTCTGTTATTGCAGAGGGACTTGTCTGGAGACACAAGACAGTGTGTGCTGCTGACAAGCACCCCAGGGTTCGGGATTCAGAAGTCCAGCCTTGGGTCTGTGATAAACCTAGATTCATGCTGTACTGAGAAAGTCATTGTATGCTTCTCTGCTTCCACATCTTGATCAGTTAAGTGGAGGGGTTAACAAAAGTGGATTAATAATTAGTTATTCAGGCACAAAAGATTAAATATGGGATGCGATTTGTACATCCTAAAGATTGTTTTGTGCAGCACAGAGTACCCATATTATAGAAACTAAACCACTCAGTGCAGTTCAACTTCATTTCGTGTGCTTAAGCATTTTTATGAAAGTGCTCTTACAACACATCCTGTTCCCTATGGAAATAAGAGAGCTAAACCGATTATCTATATAACATGCATAGCCATCATTTGCATTCTGCATCCCACTTTCTTCTTTAAACTCTACTTGCCTATCACAAGAGGTTGTCTGAACAATACATGTTCTGATATTATCAGAGAAAGTAAACAAATAAGCAATCAAATTAGGTAATTAAAAGGATCAACACAGTAGTTTTGTGGATGACCCATAACACAACACATTTTTCAGAAAGAAGAGACTGAAAATATTTGGTGTCTTGAGCTGGACTCATAAAAAAATGGTTGATTCATTTTATATTGAGTATTACATCTTGTACGAAGGGAATCAGGGAATGATAATTTTAATTCGTTTTTAAAAATGCAGGATTTTCTTGAGGCAGATCTGAATTTCACTAAAGCTAATACTTTTCCTAAAGACAGAACTTTCTTAAATTCTCTGTGTTTTCAGATGGAGATGTACAAAACCTAGATTACACTAAGAACTCTATTGCTGTTGCCTTGTGTTACTACAGGAGCATTTTTTTTCCAAAACTAACATGGGAGTACCGTTTCTTCAAAAGATCATCTTTAATCCTCCAAACAAAATGTGTATATTAAAAGATTAAAAACAAAATTTCTAGTGTCAGACAAGAAAGCCTATCTGGGTTGCTCTCTCATTTGACCCTGGAGAGTTAAATTCTGTCATCACTTGTGAACGGAGCCAGACCTTTGGATCACACACTTTTTTTTTCCCATAACCAGAATGAAATTCAGTACCTTAGATAGGCAGCATGAGCCACCCTCAATATTTCATTTTTATTCCTTAATTTTAAAATCAGAAATTAATTTGCAAGGCACTTCTCATCTCATTTGGATAACACATACAAAATTTATCCTTCATGTAACTCAGCTGACCACAATGGAATGAAAGCAGAGAGAAGCCTGGACGAAGATTTAAGATAGATAAGCAATGTCAGGTGAAATATTGTGTATTATTGGCACTCACTTAGAGACTTCCGTATCCAGACCTCCATAAAGTAGCACTTTCTACAGATTGTTGTTCAGTAGCAAGAGAAGGCTGCTGTACATGGCTGAGACAAGCAGGGACACTGTCCCAACCCACCACCACCATGCAGAATGGCTGACACTAGGTGGGGGGCATCCCTCAGGAAATGCCAGAGTGAAGATGCCTAATTGCTTCTCTCTTCTCAAGGCGATGGTCTGAGAGAACATTTTACAGCCATAATATTAATGGATTTTTTTTTTTCATTTACACTTCAAATTAATATGTGGTGACAGAACACCCTAACGCAATAATTAAAAAATTAAGATGCTGCTCAGTCTAAGCAAGCATTTAATAAGAGAATGAGTCCTATATTTATTAACATCTGAAAAATAATTCTGTATACTAACTATGGGTACTTACTTGTTCCTGTATAAAGTAAACTGCTTTTGTATGTTTTTAAGAACTTTCCCGTACATTGCAGAAATATTTTGTGGTCATGGATGACATGGAAAAGACAAGCTTGTGATCAAGCAAAAGGCATCTGATTCACTCTGCATATGTGGTAATAAAGGTTATTGAGATTGTTTTTATGTACTTAATAGTGTGTCAGAATTTGTGGCCTCAATGATTTCCATGTTATATTTCTGTTTCATCTTTAATAATCAAAATCTTAGAGTAAAATATCATTATGAGAGAGCAACTGTGTAATGTCCGTGTTAGGCATATAAATATTTACACCAGTTTTTTTACATTTGTGGATTCTTCTGATTAAATGATTAAAGAGGAATGAGGTATAATTACAGTTTGAAAATGGTTTATTCTTCAGCTTCAGTGGAGCCTAGTCACAGCCTTGAGGATGCTTTTGGCACTGTAGTTAATGTTGAATGAAACCCCAAGAGAGAAAAATAGATGGTGCTGATGAAAACACAGGTGTTCTGCATCAAAAATCATTTGACAGAAGAGGACAAACAGTTGTATTGGCAACAGCGATCCACCACAGAATATTCTGTGTAAAAATACTGTAAATCTGGAAGTGCCTTATTGCACAAAGAAATACATCCAACATTTCTCCTGATGTTTCTGTTTTGTCCATAATTTATTTTCAAACTGCCCCCCCCCCCTTTTTTTTTTTCCACAGCAATCTTAGATCCTTTCCCATGCCATTCCTAAAATGACTTAGGATGGCTAATGTAACATCAAAAGAGAGCTAAAAATGTTGGATTAACGACAGTTGCTAGGTGCACCAGATGGAAAGGCCAGACCAGTAAGCTCAAACAAACATCTCAAGCCACGCAGAACACTAGCCGTCACTAGAAGGTGTGAGCAAAGTGACAAGAGGCAAGTGGTGCATTGTGAAGAGAAGGATTTTTTGTGAGCAGACTGTGCTGGGGGGTCTCCACTTCTCCAGAGACATACTGTAGACATGGAGGGTCTTGGGTTTTGTCCTCATGCACGGGCAGGGCAGGATGGGAGCAGGGTCCAGCTCAGCTGGGACACAGACCAGGAGTGATGGCCAGGGAGACCACTGAGGGTTCTTCTCTAGCTAGGAGAAAGACTGCAGGAGCTGAGCCAAATGGAGCAATAAGAAAATGAAGTATCAGGTGGGGACAGAGAGGTGAGCAGATAGAAAAGTCCCCCATGAAGGTGCCAAATAGGCAAGATTACCTGCTTCAGACCTAAAATGAGCTACCTCATAGCTTGAGACAAAGGAAGAGCATACTGGCTAACAATAAAAGTAAAATCAAATTAAAGTAAAATAATAATAATAATAATAATAATAATAACAACAACAAACACAATGAAATTAAAAAAAAAAAAGTAAAACAAACAAACAAAATGAAACAAAACACAGAGAGACCTAGACGTACGCTCTGTTTAAAACCATTGTAGCCTGGACAGAGTTTACCACACAGCAAAACACAGGGGATGCTGTTTGTCAAAGTACAAATGAAACTACAAGCTTTCTTGTTAAAAGAGCACCTCTGGAAGAAGGGACCTTTCATTCCATGGGTAATCAGAGCTTTTCTAGAGGAGGGCAAGCATCTTCTCACTCTCACATTGTCTCAGATAGGGCTGTGCTCTACCTCCTTCCAAAAGTATACATCAATATCTACAAGATTTGCCTTACTCATTGACTTAGACTACCATGGCTACACCATTTTTGCTGTTTACTTTCTTTGATATTTTCAGGAATCATAAATTTTTTGTACATGAGGAAGCTATTATCAGTGCATTACACTGAAATAAAAATAAGAGAGTGGATGCTAATTGTGAAATAATGCATGCAGCTTTCTGAATTTAATGAAATTTCTTGCAGAGACAGAAAAATGAGCCAAACTACATGAATAAAATGTATTGATTGAGGAACGGACTGCTAATACAACCCTGATTTCATGTTTAACCTTCAACTCTATACAATGCACTTAAGGTTTGGGTCCACTTAAGAGTTAATTATACCTACAAACTCCACTTTATGATTTTCATTCAGAGAAATGTTCTAAAAGTCATGCAAGAGGTAGCAATTCTTGCTATTTACAACCGGTTTAAAAATAAATTTGTAAAATTTTGAATTCCATCCTTGCATACATGTTCATACTCTTTATGCTGAGGCAAAGTTTTAAGCCCAGTTTAATGTTAGGCCAAAGGGGACTCTACCATGAATATGCTGCATTACTGTCTACACACATCCCAAATTATATTATGAAATCTTTTTAAATTGGTATGAGACGGAGCCATAAGACTGAGTTAAGCTGTATAGTTTAAGTGTTCCATAATATAAACATGTTCATATTATCCACAGTAAAAGCTCAATAATTTCAGTAAAAGGAGCCAAGTTCTCAAAGGGTTTCTATAGCTGCACCTGCAATATTTTAAGACATATGTTTATACTTTGGGGAAAAAGCCTGAATAGTCAGATATATATGTGTCTGTGTGTGTGTGAGTATATTTTCATTTACATAAAAACAGCAGGTTGTTATACTCCCACCAAGAAATTTAACATGAACATTTCAAAATTCAAACCAGAATCATTCCTTTTATTACTAAATAGCAGAGGGTTTTACTAGTACGAATAAGAGCAGTGTAGAGTTTGCGTACTGACATCTATGTGGTACTGGGACATCCATAATTACAGAAACTGGGAGGCTGGGGGCTGGGGGGGGTGGGGGGGGGGCGGAGCAGAGAGGTCTCTGGTCCAACCCTCTACTCAGCCAGACCATGCAGCTTCACAGGTGGGGATATCATAAACTGCCCACGCAGCTTGTCCCCAGACCACCATCATGGAAAGACGGATTTCCCTAATATACAACAATAATTTCTCCAACTGGGCCATTAAGTGATTGTGGACAGCTGTAACATTTCTCCTTATCCTTTGCTTCTTAAAGTAGAGAAGACTTCAGTGGGATCTAGTAGCATAAAAAAAAGGACTGGAGATCTGTCTTATTCTAATTCTTTCTGTCTTTCTAATACGGTAATATGACCATGGAAAAAGCTAAAAGCCCCAAAGTCAGGTATGAACTTCTCCTGTGGAAACCTTCTGTATCAGTTGCCATCTGCATGGCAAATGTGGTAGGTGGTATGTCACAACCACACATGCAACTTTTTAGTGGGCATATGTGAGCATGACCTTTGTCAACCAAAAGATAATTTATTTTTTCGTAACTAAGATGGTGATGAAAGACACACATCTCCACTAATATTTTTGCACTTAATATCAATTATTTTTTTTCTTACAAGAGTCTGGCATGCACCATTACAGAACATCTTGAAGTTCATTAGCTTGTGGTGTTTTGTTTTTTTTTTTTTTTTTAAAGTCTGATTTACAAATGTGTGATATGCCAACTTACAGGAAAAAGATAATGCCAAAACAGGCTTCAGAATGGAGGAAAAGGTTTACAGAGAGTACATTTTTCTTTATTGAATGTAATGAGGAGACAGAAGAGCAGAATATGATCAGAGAAAACCATAGAGAAAGGCAGAAAGGAAAATCTCTATTTTTTTCACTTAATGAAAAGTCATATAATCTCCTTGCTCCTTCATCACTAAAGCACTATAAGAGGTAGACAGGAACACAAAGAAGGCAATAAGATAGCTGTACTTGTGGTCCCTGGTGGGACAGAGAGCAGAAGCATTACTATTAAGACTGACCTGTTAAATCTAGCCATGGGTAGCAACAGTCCAGAATGTCAGAATGTTTAATTAGATAACATATGAATCTGACAGCCTTCTGGGCTTCCTTTGTCTTAAAAACCTTGATTCTTTTCCCAGGTTCAGGACTGCTAAGCATGTTGCACAAATACAGAACATATATTAATTCTTACTAATTTTAAGTGAATCCTCTCACAATAACACTCCTCACAGCAATTCTCAGCAGTGGGAGAAATCTGCTGTGCAAAAGGTGTTGAGACGTATTCACATCTATGAAGATGTGCTGGCAGGGTCTGTAGCTGATGGCATGCATCAGCTGTAATGGCCAGAGCTTCTTACAGGCAAAAACTAAACGAAAGAGGAGACAGATAGACAGACAAACATAAACAGAAATGACGGGGGTGTCCTCAGAATAACGTCCCCCAGGGTACAGTTGTCCTCTCCCATGCAGCAGATGATCCCCCTCAAAGCGCATGCCTATACTAACACCACAGTTTTCCATCAGGACCTGCGTGAAGTCCCTGCAAGTTGTGTCACCCTAGGCTGCTGTTACTGGTGACAGAAGCACACACTGCTGGGGCCAGGTACTGCACGCCTGGCCGGCTGTGCAGCTTTGTGCGGGCACAGTACTGAGTCTCCAAATGAACATCAGATCTGCGACCGCAGGGCTGGGAAAGGGAGCGGGAGGGGGAGTGGAAGGGCGAATCTCATGTCAGCAGCAGTCGCTTCCCATGAGAACCTGCCTTGACAACAGCACAGGGGTGGGCACATGCAAAGCCATGCGATCAGCAGCACAAGCACGGCAGTGTGGGAACAAGAAAGGAAAAATACCCTGGCAGAGGCCCTGGGAAACACTGTCCCACAGCCTGGGTGAAAGGGGCTGCAGCTGTGAGGGGAAAGCAGCCATGAGCTGGCAGGTAAGCAGCCCTTAGCATTACAAAGCCCATGGCAGTGTGCAGCAGAGCAGCACCAGTGTCAGAGGGGAGAGGAGATGGTTATGCCATAAAAACCCACATCTGTCTCTCTTCGGCACACAGGGAATTCAGTGAGGAGCAATGGGTCCCTGAGCCTATAAACTGCTTCTGGCTTGAGCCTTATCATTTCTCTGCTTTAATTCAAATATCATAGCAGTGGTTTCCATTGTTCCATCAGACTAGATAAGCTGATTAGCAGAATGTCAGTACATAGTGACTATTGATACCACTCCACAGCAATGCTAAGCTATCACAAATACTTGCACAGCCTGCGATCCCAGACTCTTGTTTGTAGGCTGTCTTTTAGGCATATAATGCACCTTGCTGTACAAGTCTGTTCTGGGTCTAGGTCATTTCTGGAAAAAAAAAAAAAAAAAAAAAGGAGAAAGGAACAACAACAAAACAAAAGATAAATACTGTGGACACAACAATCAAAACAAAGGAGAAAAGATGGAAAAATGAACCATGAAAAGAAAAATTCAATTAATTCCATAATCTAACATAAACAGGGGAAGCTGAATAGTGACATGCATGGCTAACCTGAATAGCTGGAAGCTTTTTGATGAGAAAATAAATCTTACTTCAAAACATTTTCCCCCTGAATCTCCCCTGTATTTACTTGAAGCCAATGTATGTGTGACAGAAAAAGAAAAAATCAAGAAAGGCAGTTAATCAATATCAATGATACATGACAAATGAGAGTTGAACTGAACAGAGAAAAGTTTCCTGCACCAACAAAGAGATTAAATCAGGGATGCCAGAGGTTTCGTGTTTGGCAGATAGTTTCATGAATCTGATGATACTCCAATCTGAGCAAATGAGTCCTCAAAAGAGCAGGTGTAGTTCATGCTGCATGCAAGCACCGAGAGCCAAAGTTACTACCAGTATCCTGCAGCCTTGAAAGGAAAGCAGAGAGACTGAGAGAAAGATAAGGGGTGCTAGATCCTGCCAGGAGTGGGTCTGGTCAGTACTTGTCAGACTAAAGGGGATGAGGTTAAAAAAAAAGGTAGTCCCAAAAGTAAAAAAGTTAAAATGTACTGGGGGCTTTCAGGGATCAGATTTATGACTGCTAAGCAAAGGTGTAGGAGGGCCAAAAGTATTCTTAGAATAGAATTTATATCACAAGACACACAGGCATATGACGGACTAAGTATTCGTGTCTTTGGAAATCTACCAAACTGCATCAATTTTTGCTCTGTCTTGTGGGCAGTATGTTAGTATTTGAATAGTACCTCTTGTCTGCAGAAAAGAACACATTTTAAAATGTTTATATGGTAATGACTACATGTCTGACAGTTCTCTCCTAGTTAAAGCAACCATCAAAATTGCTGCTGCAACAAATAGAAAACCAGTAATTGAAAAGCAAAAATGTATAATTTACAAATTGAGAAGTTACAAAGCACCATATGCCAAAAAAATGTCCTTCTCATAGGAAGGTTTCTTTGAAAATGCCATCACTTGATCAGGTCCTGGTAGTGCTAAACATGTGAATTTGCCTGGAGATCTCCAGGCCACCAGCATTGCAGGGCAGCAAAGCTAGGTCTTGAGGTAAACATGGTCTGCTGCTCTTGGCTCTAGGCTGTGTTTGAGAGCATTTATAATACAGTGTTGCCTGCTGGGTTAAACATGTGCTTAGATTGTGAAGTAATGGGTTTGAAGGACGTACTTTTGTAAGCAGCTGCTGTCGGGCTGACTCAAGATTTTTCTCTCCTTACTGTGCCACTCTTTTCAGGTCAAAGTTTCCAGGCCTCAGCATGGAGAAGTCTCTTCTTTTTAAACAGAGTCCATTTCAACAAGTTTTCATAAAGCTTTGACTGTCTTGTGTCCTACTAAGAGAGGCAAGCCTCTGCTCAGAGCACTGTCACAACAAATTGCAATGTCCAGGGTCTGTAAATATTTGCTAGTGCCTCAGCATTAAGAAAACAGGTATGCAATCTTCAGCTGTCTCCTTTTATATTACACAATGCGATGTATGTGTTGTCATCCAGAGGTTTTCTTATAGCCAGACTCAGTGTGTACACACAGCAGCAGATGCTACAATAATCTGTTATGGAAAATACCGCTGAGTGGGCTAACCAAAAATCTGCAAATCTGTATTAAAGACAGGGGGAAGGAGAGGAGAGAGATGAGAAAGAAATCAGCAAGAATTGGTAGATTTGTTCACAGATTACAAAGAGGAACCGCAGGCAGTGTAAGTGCTGGGGGAATCACTTTCACAGCTATCGAACCCGAATTATGCAGAAGTGATTACAAAATAATCACAACAACCCAACAACATCCTTGTGCCATTTTTTAAAGCAACATCCAGCCACGACCTCAGAGTGTGCAATCTTTGCAAAGGGAAGCTCATCAAGCCCCGAAGGACTCACTTAACAAGGACTGACGGCTTAAATGAATTAGCGTATCCAGAGGCAGCCAAGTAATTAGCGCAATTGATAGGGACGCTGCTGCTGCTGCTGCTGCAGGAGGAGTAGCCCAGCAGCTGGGTGTGAAGGCTGGTTTTGGAAAGACCTTAGTGCCCATGAGCCCAGGGCAGTAGGAAGTCTCCCTCCGGGTAAGGTGCCTGGATGTTGAGCCGCCCCGTTGTGAGCCGCCTGCTGACACCGCCAGCCTTCCTTGCCTCCGTGAGGGCCCCAACACCACCTCCTGGACCCCGACACTGCCCCCAGGACCCTGCCACTTCCCCCAGGACCCCGACACCACCTCGCCCTTGGCTCCGCTCCCACAGCTGTGATTTGTGACTCGCCCGCAAGAAGTGCAAGGCGATGATCTTTTACACGGCCAAAATGCTGTCTGCACTGGCAGAATGAAATGCCAAGCTGTTTAAATCTTTCTTAAGAAGTTAAACATCTAACCCTATTTTGCATGCTTCCCTTTTTATACAGACATGAGGGTGGCAAATAAGCCAGAATCCAATAGGTTTGATTTCTTTGCATTTTTTCACAGGGCAAAAGCAATTAGAAGAGTAAGTGTGAGCTATACTGAACGTGTTGGTTGTACAGAGGTGAGACTTAGGAACCAGCACTGACCACAGACTCACAACAGGACATGGAAGAGGCTTTCAAGTGTCACTGACAGCCAAGAAGCAATGCTGGGGTCGAGATGGTTATGAATTTGATTTTGCCATCCTGGTCCCGCTGACCACAGAAGTTATTGGTGGGGGCAAGGGAGGGCTCTGCCAGGCCAGTGAAGCCACATGGCAAAATCTGTCAATCTTCTGAAAGCAACAAGGGTGAAAGCAAAAACAGAATTGAAAATAGATGATGTTCTCACGCCATCACAGGGCATCCATCCCTGTTTGCATCAGCTGTCGTGTTCATCAAAATCAAAGGCATAGAAAAGGTCAGGGAAACAGAACTATTGCAACTCTTCCTGTGGGTATGGTGGGTGGCACAGTAACAATAATTACCGAGAGATCACTGCTGTGTGGCTCATGGTTTTTATGTGCAGGTAGGCCTGCTATTTAAGGCATCATGAAAAAAATACTTGCCTGTTTAGAGGGATCCTATTGACAGCAGCTAGTAGGACAGCCTGTCAGCTAGGTGGTAGGTAATCTTGCCATAAATTTTTGACTATAAACAGTACATAGCTATTGTTATTGTTAGGTATTTTACATGCCCATGGGGTTGGAAATAACTCTTGTATTAGCTGTTTCCAGCACTGGCATCAGATGTCTGTAAACCACAACAAGCCTCACACTCCCAGAAGCCTTTCGGTATAAGCATCACAACCAACATCAGCTGTTTAAATATATGGAACAGGTCTCAGGTGCTGCAAATTGCAAATAATAGGCATAGAGCATTATAGCACCCCTTGGTACCCACGTTTATGGTCCTGCGGCCTAATGCACACATAGCTGGTGCCTGTGTTGCTGCTTTGTAACAACAACATATTTAATCCCAGAGAGGAAGGGAAAGGAGAGGGTCATTCTTGGAAGACAAACTGGTTTTCTTCAGAGATACCTGCAGCTATCAAAAACAAATGGAGATATCCTAAATAAGCTTTCCTAACTGCGGAGCTCCAAGTAACCATTTTACTGGCTTCTGAGATACACATGATCCATGAGGAATACAAATACCTCCTTTAGATAAAATGGCAGCTGAGAGGTTTGAAAATAATCCACTCAGTGCAGAAAAAAGGGTGGCATTTAGTAGCCTACATTATTATATTTTCTGTATCCTTACCTCATATTTTTTCATTATTAATAGCTACCTCTACACACAGACATACCTGGGAGAATGAACAATTTATCCTTTAGGGAATAATACCAGCAATTTAAGCTGCTTCACATGCAATGTCTCTTTCTACCCTTTGACTGTCACATTCCAAGTAGGAGCCAAATGAGTGGAATTAACACAGGCAGCTAGCAGCAGCAGCTCTGCTTCCCACTGTGGCAGGTGGTGCTCAGCTCACATCAGCTGGCAGAGGGGCCTGGCCTGGCCACTGGTCCCACAGTGCCAAACCTGCTGGTTGGTGTACCTTCAGGGCTAGGGACACTGCCACCAGCTGTCCTGCCAGCACTATAGATGCCCCCTTTTCTCAAATGGAAGCCAAAAGGAAGCCGAGCCTGGCTGAGGCTCACTGCATGGGCTTGGCTCCTGGTGGACAGTGAGGATGGGACACCTGTCTGTCCGGGCCTCCCTCAGGTTTAATTGCAGTAGAAATGGGTTCGATGCTTTTGTCCTGTGTGGGTGTCAAGGTACAGAGCAGCAGGTTGTGTTTTCAGTGGTTTGCATGCATCAGTGAGGTCTGGGAGTTTTGAAGAGGGTTTTGTGTTATCTTCTGACAGAGCAGCTGCTGTAAAGTCTTTGTTAAAATGCCTGCACCAGGGATTGAACTGCAGAAAATTACATTACCCACAGAAAAAGAGCCTGAGCCTCTATTTAGCTAATTTTCCCCTATTAAAAAAAGGAAGGAGGTGTTACTTTTTGTGTTTTTACCTTTTTTTTTTTAGAATTATTAATTCCATGAAGCGTTTTTTCTCACTGGCATCCAGCCACTTAGCCATGATGATGAGGTAGTGATTAAAATGGAGAATAAGTAATTCCTGTATATATAAACCTGTGGCTTATGGACAGATGCTCAGGGAAAATGCTATACTTTTTTTCCATCCTCAAGTGGCCCAATTAGCAGATAGAGTTCTCAGTAAGGTCACAGTGCCCTCTACTGAAATGTAAAGTCCCAAGTGAAAAAAATAAACAACTTCAGAAGAAAAAAAAAAGTGTAACAATAATATTTAATATATATATATATGTATGTATATATATATATTGTTAAATGTCATTTGGGGTATTAGGCCTTCCCTTTACAGTAATTTAGTTGGGAACCATTTTGATTCCAACCTTGTTGCTCTGATATGTAAATTGTGCATCATTGCTCTCAATAAAAACCTCAGAAAGCATTGCTCACATTACTGATGCAGAAATAAAGGGTGGAAATGAGGAGATGTGTTTTTATTTTACAGATAGAGCAAAGAAACTGTAAAGTGGTGGCAGTCTTTCAAAATAGGCAATAGAATTTACGAACACTTGATTTTTATCTGTTTTCTGTATATCTGTGGTGAGTTAAGGTTTAATTTTGTCTGCATTGGCAGAAGAATGGTTAATAATAAGAATCATTTTGCTGACTGCCTTTTTTCTTAATGGGTGTGGGAAACCACAATGACTAAGAAGAAGAGAGAGAAGAACATCTAATGGATGTTTAAGGCTGAACTACTGTTGACTAATGAACTTTAGATATTTGACATCTGGAGAAAAACTGGTCTGGGAGGAAGAACTCGAGCAGGCGAGGAAGAAAGAGCTCACGTGACAAAGATGGGAACACTTCCTTCTGATGTGCCGTGCCAGGAAATGCATGGGGCCTTAGCCCCTGTGCAGTATTTAGAGACATTACATAGGCATTGGTTTAGGAATAAACCACCCTGCAGGCAGAGGCCAAGGGTCAGCTACAGCTCGATTACTATTGCAATTATCATCTGGCACAAAATATCCCAGTGCAGTTACTGTCCTCTGTTTCTATCTGTACTTTTCAGGCTGGCACTGAGAGACTGAAGCTGTCTCCATTACCACGCAGATATGTTGTTTAGAGTCCACAGACTAATGGCTGCTGCTCTGGTGGAAGCATAACTTAAATATATATATATATATATATATAATAATAATAAAAAAAATGGAGTTCTGCCTCCCAACCAAGTTCAGTCTCTCCTAGTCTCCAATGCATTGTTGCCATAGCTTATCTAGGAGGCAGCAGCTTCTGAGGTTTTGCTGTTGTTTTTAATTACTGTGTAAAATGGCAGGAGGGAAATGGCAGAGCTATCTGAAAATGCCTTTGCTGGTTGATTAAATGACAGTTCTCAGTTGTTCTGAGAACCACCGTGGCTTAGCCCCAGATTTTACTCCATAGCTAAGCTCCAGGTTTTTGTTTGAAGATGGACATCTGTTGGAGATTTTCAGGGGGGAACATCTGGAACAATACTCAAGACAGAGTAGGAGCTAAGAGACAAGTAAAATCTCTTCTTAAATTCCAGTTTTGTCTTTTAATCCTTCCTTCATTTCTCCAGTGCTCCCACCCAAGATACTCTTTTCATCTGTGCGCACAACAACCCACGCTTTACATTTCTTCATGCGAAGCTTGGCAGATAGCTCCAACTAAGTTCACTCAGAGGTTATTCTAATTCCCTCCAACAGGATTTCAATTTAGAGGCTCACATTAACCCATTAATTAAAGTGACCCCCTTTTTATTATAGTGGCTTCACCTTAATCAGTTATAGTGATGGCAAAATGTTCTTTGTTGCCTTGCCTGGCAGGGAGACCTTTTCAAGAGTCTGCAGTATCTGCTGGAGAGGTGCCAAGCAGTAAAGCAATACGAGATCCCTGCCTCTCTGGGTCCCAGCACACCTGAGTTGCAAACACCCTAGCAGTACCAGCTCCTCCGAGGCTGGATTCTTTCACTCTCTGCTGCAGGCTCTACCCCAGACTCAGAAAAAAACACCTTTTGCAAATGAGAACAAACCTAACATACCATGTGGAAATTAATGTTCCAAAAGAGCTCAAGAAAAGTTATGCTTCAGGAAGCTGAACTCCAAAATGTTCCACTTCAAAAAGATTTGGCTACAGACTCTCTTATTTCTGAGCTGTGCAGCCACATCCTTTCTATCACTGACTCCTGGCTTGCAGGTGTGACACCTCTGCTTTGCCTGTGGGTGCTAGTGAATGTTCCCTCTCTGTGTGATATGAGCTTGCAGGCTTTTTCTACATCTGTTGACAGGGCTTGCAAAATCAGTAGGGGTAGGTTTTGGTTTTGCACATCATAGTACTTCTTGCTTCATGAACATTAGCTAACTGGAGGCACAAAAATGTAACTTCCTTCAATTGAAACACTCTATAGCCGCATGCTAATCTTTTCTTGAACAATTTCTTAATAAGATAACTTCCCTTTTCTGATAATATCTGAGGGAAATTTATTTTGATAACAAATATATTCAGCTGCCTGCATTTGTTTTTCCATAGCTGGTACCTTTTGATCTGAGTATCTGTTAGGATGAGAACGTGCATTGCTCTCTCTCTGAATCAGAGGTGACAACCATGTTGAAAGCTGGAGTAATTGCTTCTCTGCAGCTCTGCAATAAATTATGCTGTGGCACGACAGAGGAAGGAAATCAGTAGCCTCTGTACTCATTTTGTTTGCTCTGCCACTGCCTTGGCCTAATACTCTCTGTTCCCTGTCTCCTTTTACGGAAGAGCTGTTTCCTGCATGGGAACCCACTCTTGTTTGTGACATACATTGTCTGAAAGAGAAAAATCACACCAGCACTTATGGACATTTCTTTCTTAAATCTGTCCTCTTTCATGATGAGTCAGCTCTCTTTCTGCATGGTCTGTGATTCCTGCACGTACTTTGGTACAGCCTCTATATATCATAGGATCTGGGTACCTCATTCCTAACACATGATGTATGTACATGTGGACTACATTTTCATGGTACCAGAAAAGGCTTTTCTTCTGGAAAAAAAAAAAAAAAAAAAAAAAAAAAAAAAAAAAAAAGCTGTACAATTTCATCCATACTAGTTTATCCACCAAATGAATAAGCTATACTACTGCAAATATATAAATGATAGGAAAGATAAAACCCACACTCCTCATTATCCCCTGGTACACTGGGAGAGAGAGAGTGTTGGGGTTTTTTTGTTTGTTTGTTTTTTGTCTGGAAAATCTCGATGGCTCTTTTGCATGTAGTTTGGTTCATTACTTTTATAAAGGGAATGATGAACTACAATAATTTGGTTTGCCAGAAGTAGAAGTTAAAGCCAAAGTTAACAGACCACAAAGAGAAAAGCAGAATTAAACACTCACTGTAGGTACATATTGCTAAATTAATTCTGCAAGAAGTCTCAAGAAAAACAAAACAAAAAAAAACACCTAGTACACATATTCAAACACTACTTAAGCTCATGTAGGTGATTAAGGTTAAATATTTATGGAATTATAAGTCTAAAAAAATGTGGATATGTCAATCTTGTAGTGACTTTCTTCAGAGCCCAAGGATTTGCCTGTACCTATGTTATTGTGTCTCTGAATAATGAGAAATATCATCTCATTTCATATGTTTGCAGGTATATTCTAGCAAACAGCATGCCACTGATCTGACCAAATTCAGCATTTCTTGACAGCATTTCTGAGCTTTCTTAATGTTTATAATCAACACTCAAAATGTTTGAGTGTCTTTTAGGTGTCTGGTTGGAATTTGGTTAACGATAGATGCAGATTCACCTCTTGTTTTTAGTGATTATAGGTTTCACCTGTGAGAGGGAATACATGATTTTGACTCAAGCTTACAGCACACTGCAGCCTATAACAGAGCATCTGCTTCCCTGTTAAGCTCTGTGCTGAGACTTCTGTCCTGGGACCCTCCAACAACATTCCTTAACAACTTCAGTATAGATTCCTGACAATCTGCGATGTCATTTACTTTTTCATAGATCCTGAATATCAGGCATTCACAGGCAAACATAGGAACCATTTGCACACACACACACAAAATATTTTTGCAGTTCTAAGATCTACTTTTGGATACGTATATAATACGTATTTACACACTCACATGTTATGCTAATATAGAAACTTTGCATTTGACTTAAGACCCTGTTTTCCTCCTTGCATAAGCAGTAACTGCTAGGTATATGCTTATTAGTGTGAACCTAATTTAACTTCATTTTAGAAACTGGCTTGTATGATACTATTAACAATGATGTCATGGAGTCTGTGTAGAACTGTCCTAGGGGAAAAAATAAAAGTACACAATGACTTAAGTGTGAAAGTAATGAAACTGAAGTATAATTAAAATTTAAAAATACACACCAAAAAAACAGATCATTATTCCTATAAAGAGTGGACATGAACATTTCTAAGTTTCATATTGGTACTTGTAATTGTACACGCTGAACCACAAAGCATTTAATCAGGCTTATTCGACAGAATACCTATAGAAGAACCTAAGCCCACCCTGACTTCCATTTCTGTTTGATACTCAGCAAGCAGCACCATACACAAAAACAGCAGTGGAGATCAACATTTTTACAGAAGGCTATGCCTTTAATTCCTTCAGTTTGACATGAGGAGTGTCCCCACACCTGAATCTTGTTTGCAAAAGCAATTTCCATGCATCTGTCCAATGTCAAACATGTTGCTAAACAGCAAAATTTAAAGAAAAGTTTATTTTGGATAATGGTTTTGTTAAAAGAATAAGATTTCACTTTGAAACTCAAGTGAGGCTGGATAGACTAAAAGGGTGGGAAAACAGGACAGGTATGAACTGCTGCCCAAGATGCTTTGGAAAAAGAACTATTGGAGAAAAATAATGGATGATTACTTAGAAAAATCCACACATGGAAAAACATTGGGAATATAAAAAATGGAATTTTTTAAAGGAATAAGATAATTAACCAGAGCAGCATCCCAAGCATAATGGCCTGAAAGGGAAGGAATAAGGAGAACCCTGTAGAAGATTTAGAAGATTTACTATTAAAAACAACATTGAAAGCAGAAATCTGCGGTGTGTACTACTCAGTGATGCTCCTCATAGAATAATTTCTCAGAAATAGAAATAATGAGACCACAGTTAAGCGTGGTGTTGTCTGCTATTACCGAAAACATGTGCCACAGTCATCATTTGCATCAGAGATGTAAGAACACTATTAGGTCATAGTTCACACCCTGCAGATGGAGTACAACTATCTTCTCCTGAAGAACCTCATAGATACTAAAAAGATGACATCACTGTCTGAGACCCATCTCTGAAAACTACTGATATTATAAAACATACCCTGAGCTGATCCTAGTGTGTCCATTGAAAATGTTACTGGAAATATGGCACACGAGAGAGTAATATTTCTGTTTCTGGCTCAGCATTATTACTTGTAAACTTCCACACACAAAAATAATCCTGAAATATCACTACATTTTTACGTTCCATTTAGAATAAATCATATATGAAGACAGGCCATTGTGTGTTCTAAGAACAGTTCATCAGGAAAAAAAAAATAGAAAAAAAAAAAAAAGTGTATTCAGCTGCCCCACCCCCCCCCCACACCCCCCCCCCTTCAACTTGGACAAAGATGAAACAAAGAATTCCTCTCCCAGGCTTGACAGTTCAGCCTGCTTTATATTTTTAAATACAATAGAACTCAGAAAACTGAAAGACTCAGCCTTTAAGGACAAAGATTAAACAGAACAGTTACCTTGAGATTTCTCCACAATCTGACTAAGCTAACTTCTAACTAGCACACCGCACGTGATAACCATGAACATTTCAAGAAAAGTGCAAGCCTCTCTCTGAATCTTTCGAGCATGGGCTGAGGGAAGGACACAAGAGCAGACAAGATATCATATCAAAAAAGGCTAGGCAGATCTTGGGAGATTCCCAGATTATCTTTATTGTATTCGAAGAGTGACTTTTTCAGCATTTCTTCAGAAAATCTTCACAATAGAAAAAAAAAATAATACTAAATACACAGGAGACGGACTTCTATGACTTTTCAGTCTCACCATTCCCAGTCATGTAAGTCAACTTCCAGACAACCTTTTTTTTTTTTCATGAAGTTGTAATTGCTATAGAAAATTGTAGTACTCCCAGGCCAGACAATTAAAACCCTTTTAAATTTTTTCAAACTAAAGGTAGCCTTATATACTTCAACACTGTGTACTATAAGTTTAACCAACGAAAGACACGAGAGAAAAAAAAAAAAAAACACCAGACAACAGAAAAGAAAAATACTCTTGTGAACTGTAAGAAGCACCAGAACCTTCCCAATGCGTATGACCAGAGAAGGTGAAAAAGTAATTACCAGAAAAAGCTCATATGTATGCAATTTTGAAGTTAGGCAATTACTGCTTTTCTTTGCGCTTGGTACATGTTTGGACACTGGGATACATATGTTAAAGCTTCACATCAAACAAATACAGCCATGACACACATTTTATCATCGTCTTTGACCAATGTGATATGATACAGTCATCATCAAACTTGGTGGACTGGGCTCTTCAGCCAGAGCTGTATGACTGTCCTCAGATGTACATCTATCCTACATAATGTGAAAAGTTGAGTGGAAGTGGAGGAAATCACCTCATAAGGTTTGCTCCAAACAGGAAAACTTATTTCCATGTCCTGACTAAGAAGTTATTTGGAGCCACAGCTGCCACTGCACTCCTACAATATGCAGAACTAAGTTGACCATTTCCTAAAGCATGTCCTTGACATCATCCCAATGCTTTAGGATCTACAGCCCCTCATGCGGTGGCCAGAGGGAATGTTTTACTGATAGCATACTTACTCTGATCGCTGCTCCAAGTTTATTTTTATTGTTGATGTTGTTTTCTGTTTGTTTTCAAAACCTTAGAAGAATTACAAGATAAAATGCAGACAATAGCCTGCAGAGCAAGAACATAGATGTGTTCTTACCTAGATGTGCCTTAAGATTTAACACATTATGTTTGAGCTTTAAACTACCCCTCCTTTCCTAGACTGGTGAATTTTGATATATTTTTTAAATTTTTTTACCTTTTTTTTTTTATTTTACTGCAAAAAGACACCATTTTAGTAAGGAATAGCAATATTGTCCATTCCTCGAAGAATTCAATTCCTATACAAATCCTTATCCTGGAGAAGACATTCCAATGCCTTTAGACCAAGTCTGAGGCACAGGTGCCGCAATTTTAAGATCTCTATGACTTTCAGGCATGAGGTGAAAATGGTGCAGCTCAGTCCTTGCAGGTTGTGGTAACTGGTACACTGGGAAAACAGAAGACAGGTGCATTGGTAATTTTGACTGTATAAAGCTTCAGCACTGCCCAGCCAGCCACTTCTGGAGACATGGCTCAAAGTAAGGTCAGCCACAGCTGTTCTTCTACAGACGAAGACTCCGCAGCATCTCTGGCAATTCTTATCAGTGGTTGACCATCCTTCACAATACATGTTTTTTCTTCTGTTTATATGGAATTTCCTGTACATCTGTATTTGCCCATTGCCTCTTCTTGTCACTGGGCATCATGAGAAGAGCCTGAGCCTGGCTCCATCTTTTCTCCCCCACCAGCTATTTATACACATGGTGAAGATGCCCCTCAGCCTTCCCTCCTGTAGGCTAGCATGGGTAACAACACTGCAGTGTATTACTTGGTTCAGAACATCCACGCTGAAAAGACTCTAAGCAAAGCAGATGAGACAGACTTTAAGCCCACAAACTTTGGAGACAGGCAAATAGGTTCAGTCACCACTAGCAGGTCCTTTTTGAGTATTTCCAACTCCTTGCTAAATGAAGGGTAGAACACACACAAACCACACAGGTCTGTCAGTGTTTGCCATAAAACAGTTCACAGTGCTCAGACAATGCACATTATATAAAGTTACTTGATACAAGAACAGAAGAGACCCAAGATTTTAAAGTCTTGTCAGATGTAAAAATTTATTTATGCTACTTATCAAATGTTTTAAATTACACAAAAGCTGGCACTTCAACTTCAGGTCCAATTGTCCATCAGTATGCTTTACATTGGAATAGCCTTGACATTTCCAAGTATAATTTTTACAAGATGGCTTAGAACAGCAGAATCTCATAAATAATGGCCAACTTCACAAGCCTGAAGGTCACTGTCTGATCAGTATTTCTTTGCCAAGCATTATCCACAGATCAGAACAGTGGAAGTCTTAAGACCATTGTAATCCCCAAACACTACCGCTACTGCACTCAGAGCACATAAATCACGTTGTCCTGCATTAGTAATACCAAACATTATAGCTAGTCTTAAAAATTTACCACATATTATCCCTAACATTTTTTTTTAACTTTTTTTTAAAAAACATTATGACAGAACCGTGCATCAAAACAACTGTGAAATACATAACCATCCATTTGGCTTGGTTTTACAATAAAAAAATCAGTCATCTGTTTGTTAACTTCATCTCTTGTGTTGTGCTCCTTTCCCCTCCACTCTTACTTAGAAAAAAAAAAAAAAGGATTAGACCAGGCAGTTTAATTGTACTGAGGTAGCATATTTTAATTGAACAGAATAATAGGTGTGTTACTGTGCCTCCTCTCCGTTAAAGCACACAACACACACACACACAAGAAGAAAATCCCCAGTTTTTCAATGTCTTTGGAGAAGACAAGTGAAAGGTTCATTTCCAACATCCACTCCATTTAAATTCAAAGCACAAAGAATGTCTGGATGGTAGATACATTATACCAGCTAGAATGAATGAGAACACATATGATGAGAAAGAATTATGTCAGTTTTATTAGAACTATAGTAACATTTCAGCTCCATGGCACACATTATTCCCTATTATGAAATGCATCTTTTTGAAATTAAATTTCAAAGACTAGGATCCTGAAAATGGGCATCTGTGTCTCAGTTCTTCTAAATGATTTTCACGCTCTCTGCAGAAAGGGTCCGATAATTGCAAACAAAACAAAAGAGATCAAACAGACCTAATACAAAATCAATAGGATTTATCAAAATGATTATATTAAAAAAATCAAAGTTAAGGCAAAACATATTGCATGACTGAATGAACTGAGAACACTTTCCACTCACTCAAAATTTAGAGCTGGGATAGCCTTAGAAATCATGTCAGGAGTAGAAGCTTAGCTTCATAACAAACCACGAGTAACAAATTTCTCAGCTTTGTCATTCTGGTTAAAAGCTTTAAAAGAAAAAGCTGAAATCACGCTGTACCCAGCCTTAATAGCCAGATGAACTGATGAAGTAACTCTTAACAGACTCCTGTGCATGTTGGGGTGAATAGTTAGCAGTGATCCCAAAGAATGGCAGTCATTTTCTGCTCTCTGTCATGCTGCTACATACACACAGCCTTGTTAAACTCTGTTGCACAGTACACAATCCCCAACCAGCCCCAGGCTGGATCTCCGAATCCCCCCTCTCCACCTTTTGGACAGCAAATCAAAAATTTTACTGCAGTTAAGACTCCTCGAGTCCAGCTGCATGCATAAGAGGAATTGTTTTGTTGTTTTTTTTTTTAAACATCTTGGAAAGCAATTTGAGAATGTAGCTGAGCTTACTTGCTAAATAAACTGTCACGAAAACATGTATACAGCAGAGGGAAAATGCAAATAAACTAAGTTATAATGATCAATTCAAGCTGTTTAGGGAGACAAACATTAATCTTTCAAGTAATCCAAGATGCACTACCAACACCTGCTATCAAAAGTTTAA
Source organism: Anser anser (assembly GCF_964211835.1). Taxonomy (NCBI): domain Eukaryota; kingdom Metazoa; phylum Chordata; class Aves; order Anseriformes; family Anatidae; genus Anser; species Anser anser. The sequence continues at coordinate 48,578,022 of NC_139723.1, forward strand.
GGCTTTTATGAACACCCTCTTAAATACAAAAGGAGTATTAAACATAAGAAACCTGTTTACAGTAAATACAAACATCTGAAAAATCTCTGAAACCTGTTTATACAAATACTAATAAATTCTTTCATATTTTGTACAACTAGAAGGTGCACAGACTGGCATTCAAGCGGTCAATGCTGGCAAATGTCTGACAGACAATAACATGATTTACTTGGATAACAATATAGTTTAAAATGCCATAAATTAAAAATAAGTTAGTTCACATTTTCTTCGTCAGTTTTTATGTACATCTTAGTCTTTAATGAGCTCTTGTAGCCTTCTTCAGCAGCTCGAGGTCTTTCCGTCGGCTCTTGATTGCTCTGGCACAGCCATACTCTTCCAGTTGCAAAGGGATATACTTTTCTATCTGAACTAGCCCATGCCCAGCAGGACCGGTAAACAGCTTAATCCAGGATGGCTTAAAGGTGCCTCTGAAACCCAGAAAGGCCAAGCTTCCTGTGACAAAAACAGCTCAGTGTTACAAAAACAGCTCAAGTGCAATACACATCTGGGCAGGAGGGGAGCAGCACGCTCCTCCAAAATCCTCCCCTTGCCAATTACTCAGTATATTAAACCTGCCTCAGCATCACATGCACCTAACAGGCAAATAACAATTTAAAACTTTTTTTAATTGTTATTCGGTATTAAAGACTCTGACATTTATAAAACCTGCTCTCTCACAGAGGACTTGTGTCACAGCTCTGAAGGGATGAGAGCTGCCCCATGGTGTCCGTAGAAAGTGTCATCCCACAAAATACCAACAAAGCTTCTCATCTTTACCTTCACATTTTGTTACAACAGAAAATAATAGACTAGCACAAGGGATTGTTTAAAAATAGAATGCAATTTCCCCAGATTTGCTGTGTGAGACAAAATAAAGGCTTTAGAAAAAAAAGCCTGCAGCTTTCTCTGTAATCCAGGTACACAGAACTGCTAGTCACTTCCCTGCTTGCAATAAACTTTGCACAGTGCCCTCTGGGCAACGGGAAGTGACTTCTGCCCACATGAGAAACCCATCATGCAAACAAACATAGACCAAGGAGGTGCTAGGTAGTGTCAAAGAAACATGCAAAAATTTCACCAACCGTTGCTCTGAAGATAAGGTGGTTTGGCTGTCCCCAGGGACATTAAGATTTCTGATAAGTTATTAGGAATTTCTACGTCGCCTCTTGTGCTCAGTAGAACTACAGATCTGCATCAGAAACAGTACAGAGACAGCAGTGGTTATAACCGTGAAGTTTTTCCATATACTTTACAGCTAGCTGGCCTTATAGTCCACTTGCTTGAGAGTTCTCATGGTAAGGTTGTACATAGAGACAGACAAAATTCTCTGGAAAGTAGTACCTAGAAAAGCATCCACTAGAATATATATATATATATATATATTTATATATATATATATAAAACTTGTATATTTAACTCAAAATCCTTTAAATAACATTTCCAATTATTTTTGTATGAAAAAAAAATCAAGTGAAACTATTGACCCAAAACTGAAATATTAGAAACTAGACTCTTTTTCCTAACACTATCTTTTTATAATTTTTTAAAATGCCAAATAATTTTCACCCTGGATAGGGAGAAAAGTCATTCCCAGCTAGTTTGATATCTTGTCATACAGTTCATGTCAGTAGTGTTAAGCAACCTTATTAAAACAGAAGTTCTTCCTGTTTTAAGCGAAGAGGTGTTACAACATGATGTTTAGTTTCTTTTTGAACTGGAAGACAGGCAATGTTGGGAAATCTAAAGAGCTTCTTCGTTTTCTCAAATGAATTTGTCTCTTAAATTGCTCCTATATTTCTCCTTTTTCCTCAACTTTGATACATGTTTTGCCCACTTTCAGCGTTACTACATAACTATCATTAGTTAAATCCTTGCTAGAGAGGAGAACTACATCTTGCAGAACATATCAGAAATAAATGCTCATCACACGTACCTTTGTGGAATTCCAGATTTTAAATATCCACCTACACGCTTAATGTCCTCTCCAGAAAATAATTTATTTCCTGACACTGTGCCAACACAAGCATCAACTACAACAATAAGTATACCATTATCCTTGAAGGAAAACGTAGTGTCATTAACCTGAATGGGAGGAGAGGCAGGAGAGAAAAAACATTTTTCTTAAATTTACTATGAATTCATCAGCTGTTATACTGCAGTGTTAACCTACATCAGGTTAGCCACAAGTGTTCTAAATAGAAATGCTCTCCTCTCACTAGCAGTTCTCCATTTTTCCCCCACAAGCAGAAACTTTCAGCAGGACTTCTGAAATTGTATGGAAACCAGCTTTTACATGGAGACCAGTCAAATTTCAAGTGATTTACTACCTGCTTCAGAAAACTACCATTCAAATACCAAATCCACACTTGTTGGCAGTAGTGCAGTTAACTAGTCTCTGTGGCTGCATGGTTTCAGTGCTCTGTCCTCCTATGCTGCATTCTTACTGCTCTGGATACAGAGAACACATTCCTGTACAAGTTTGCAGCTGATAACATTATACTACTCGTGACATTCAGCTGTCTAAAGAACTCAAGAGTTTCACTATTTCAACCAGGCTAGTGCACTGATGTTGCAGAACTTAAAGTCACAAATGAACTTAAAGCTTTGTGGTGTAAGCCTATCTACAAACGCTATCTTCAATCACATGCAAGTCTCCTTCAGCATCTGAACAGAAAAATCAAAGCGGATATTTTATACAATTCTACATTACTAGATTTACCAGGACTATATCAGAACAAATACCAAAATCTTCAAAATGTCAATTACTAAAGAATTCATAGAATTCATAGAAGTTTAGCAAAACTACTTAGGGACTTAAATGTCTCATCCTATTAAACCACTAATCTGTTAAGAATAAATTTGACGACGTGGATTTAACTAACAAGTGTTTTTGTGTTTGTTTGTGTTTTTTTTCCTAAAACTGCCAACAATAAATGCATTGCCATCCAGGTTTCTACATGAATCTGAGCATTTAAAGTTTTTTCCTACCAGTACAATTTCTCTCCAACTGCAAAGGATTTGAATACACAAAGGAGGACTTTGTAGCTTCCTTTTCTGAGGTTAAAACACAAGTTTTCTGATTGTTTTCCAGACCACGAACCAACACTTTTTATTCAGGTGAAGAAAAGTGAGCTCAGCATTATGCAAGGCTGAACAACTGTTGTAATAAAAGCTGCTACAGAGAAAGAAATAAAGAAAAAAAGAATACTTACAAAAATAAATGCTTGCTGACCTCTGCTTAAGTCTTTTTTACCAGATGAATTAATCTGCACAAGGAGGTAGTTTTTGTGAGGATCACTGGTGAATACCATCTAGATATCAAACAAAACACTTTAATTACTCATATGCATATGTCATCAACACTTTATCATAACATAAATTTTGCAAGACAGCTTATGCTCCAAAGCACTGTGACAGTATTTGTGTTACTAGTAATGCTAACAAATACAGTGTTATATAAATAGTGTAATTTATTTTATTCTTTACTTTCAGTATTTTTCTCAGCTTGCATAGAGAAAATATAATTTCAAGTTTTTGCTAATAAGCAAAATCCCCTGCAAAAGAGAAGGCTGGCCAATAGTATGCCTTGAACTACAGGTCTCCACAGCAAAGCTTTCCTACATGTGAGCACAGATGATACAGAAGCTCAAGACGTCAGATCTGCCCGTGCCATGGAGACCCTTCTCCGAAGCACACAGAGCAAAACACAAATAAGTAGCAGCATTTTTCAAAGAGCAAAAATTGAAAACTCCATGCTACAGAGCCTCCCTGCCTTCTAGCGTACAGGAGATAAAAAATGTGACCATTGCAAATTCTGTGCTGAAAAACTGAAACTCTGCCTTAACGTGAGTAGAACGTAACACCAACTATATAGATGATGCAAGTTTTTGCCTATTGTATTTTACCTGAGTTGTGCCACACTTTGTACACGGTACAGTAGTTTTTACTGGCATCTGCTTTATGACAGTTGGTCCTTGGTAGTACTTTGGGTAAGCTTTTGCCATGCAGTTACTGACTCCTTTTGCTGGATCTTTGGTCACAATCTTGATCCTTTCACATCCCTGAGATGAGCAATAACTGTGACCATCCCTATTGTATTTGGCTTGAAGAAATAAAAACAGTAATCTACACAAAAAAGGTAGGGGGGAGGGAAGAATATAGAAAAATTACTAGAAAGATATGTATTTATGTTAAACCTCAGCAGCTATATTTCATGATTTTGAGAAGCAGAAAAACTACATTATTTACTTCTGAATCATTGTTCAAACTTTTTCAAAATATTTACAGCTTACTAGAGTTAAGAAGTCCCCACAGACATATCTGAAATCCCCACCAATTAAAAGAGATATCACTATGGATGCGTATGTCCAGAAAAGAACAGCCATTCCTCAAAATAGAGGCTTTCAGGAAAAAAAAAAGACAAACAAACAAACAAAAAAAATATACAGCATAAATGTTTTCCTTGATCATAGATATTTATAGATACCACTGGTAATTGTTTGGATATTCATCTTTATCTACCAGCAATGGATAATATAATTAGACTGTTGCATGCTAAGTGAATGCCTGGAAATGCAATTTAGTGTAGTGGTCATAAATGCTACCACTGCAAAGAAACTGACAATAATTCTTTTATATATTTAACTGTTATCACTGTAGCTGTTTCCAGCTACAGGTTTCCATATATGTCTTTCAAAAAGCTACATTCATCTGCCCATTTACCACAGATAACGGAACAAAGTATTTTATTAATCATTTGCTTATACATTAAGAATCAAAAATTTCAAACACACAAGTGATGTATGTAGGACTTATTTTGGAAAACATTGACCATATCCTTAAACCTGTCAGAAGGATCTCAGTAGGTTCCTGACAGAAATAATTTCGAAAGAGACTAGGAATTTTAAATACTATTCACATGGCTGAAAAGAGATTTCCAGAAATACATATTTTTCAAAACATTCTTGTAACAGAAAACTTCTCAGAAGTTGAACAAGAATGTATGAATTTTCTTTAAAGACTTTGAAGTTACTTCCTGCAAGGTACTTTTCTGCAGCCCCATTGATACCATGTTTTCTCCTGATGTGGGATAGGAAATATCTGTGGAACTGTGGTGCTCTTGGGAAAGTACTCCAGTGACAGCCATCTCTATTTTGGAGATTCAAAGTCACAAAGTATTCTTTCAAAGCACCTTTGGGCTCCTTTCTAACAGCTTTCCTCTAATACAGGTGTCTAAACTAGTTGCTATTACTGAAGTCAAACTGACCACTTTTAACATTAAACACCTTCCATTAGGGTCAAGTTATAAGGTGTTACCCAGTACTGTTGTCAAAATAAAACTTCTTGTCTGGTCGATTCTTTTCGAGCTCCAGAATTGAAGATACAGGCACATAGCGCTCAATCTTGCTTGACAAAGCAGATGACTTCCTTTGAAAGGTTTCCAGTACTATAACAAAATCTGTATTTGGTTGATAACAAAGACCAACACGAATCCAGTCATTCCTGAAACAAAATAAATGTATAATTCACCACAGGAGCAGTTCACATGACGATGTGCAGCATGCAGATCACTCAGAAAAACAAGTAACAAGAACACAAAAAGCTCCTACAACCCCAACCAGAACATCTTTCTTCCCTCCTCTACTTAAAGTGTTTCATTAAAATATTATAGTAACTTGGACACCCATAGGAAATATTTGATTTTATTCTTTAGACATTTAATTACTTTGTCTGACATCAAAAGCAAGATGCCCTAACTATTCAACTTCAGTTCTGATGAACTTCACTATTTGATGTATTTTCTCCTCCAAAAGATTTTCCTTAAAGACACCACATTGGATGTATTTTTAACTTTAGGTACAGGTTTTTTGCTTAATCTCCTGCTTTTCATACTTTAGTATTTGTAATTAAAAAAATAGTAATTTCAAGATCCAGTCTGACTGATAATTACAAACTCTCAACATGCTAATTCTACAGGACATTACTTAATTATTGCCTTATGGTTCAATGATATTAAAGAATGGAAACATACTTGTTGAAGTTGATGAGATACAGGTAAGTGACATTTGGAGCTTTTCCATTCCAATGTATTGTGTAGCCCTTTTGGAGCATCACTACTGGCTGGTATTGCTGAAAGACAGCTCTTTGATTAATACCTCTAAGAACCATGGGATTGGATGGGTACTCATCTCGTACAATAGTCATGGAAAGATTCTGTCCATTCCATGTTTGTACATAGACCTATGTAATATTAAAGAGGAGGAAAAGAAAGAGGGAAGGTTTAGATGTGGTGTTTTAATCAGTGCAAGAAGAAATTAAAGGAAATAGCGAAATCTGTATATTATTGCAGCAGAACTCCTGCACTGTGAGGTTTTGAGCTATGCAATATGCAAATATTTCTCAGAAGAAATATTTCTTTTCCCCCAGAAGAGCCCTATTTGAAAAAAAATACTGGGGATTTTTACAGACTTTAAAAAAAAAAGAAACAAAAAAGGAGGGAACAACAACAGCAGCAACAAAAATAAATAGTGTTTTTGTAATACTACAGTACTTGGTCAAACTCATATAGAACAGGAACCAGAACTGCATGAGATTTATATTCAAGAGGTGGTGTTTAACATCTTCATTAAAAAAGAAATAATAAAAAAGACACACCTCAAAAAACAGTCCATCAACAAAACACAGGAATCTCCAGCAGAAGAAAACACCTCCAATACAAAAATATTTTAATAGATAGGACTTCAACAAGGAACTCTTGGCATGCATACTCACAACATATGCATTTGTTTTTACCCTGCAGCATCTAATATTGTACTCCCAGTTTGCATGCTGAAGGGAAGGTGGTATACAAAACTAGCCAAAAATTGTAATGTGCATTTTTTTTTTAACTTAAAGGAATTTTAAAGATTTTTCTTTTCTTTAAATCCAAAGATGAAGAATTTGCACTTCTTTCACCTCACTTCTCCCTGACAACTTGTGCATAGTGTAGATTTGTCTCAAACAGAAGCCAGAGTAATACTAGCCTGTGCATAGGTCCCGCTGCAAATCACTCCATTCCATTCTGTATTATTAATGCACTTGGGGTGTTGAATCAGGTAGTTATCCATTCTGCCCACATAGGTATCCTTGTAACCAGTCACTGAACCATCTACATCATGGAATATTGAGTTCTTGTCACCATCCAGATCTCCTTCTTCAAACCAGGGACCAGGTTTTCCAAAGAAGGCTTTTAGAGAAACCTGGTAACAAGAATTAAAATATAAAATTATATTTTAATTATATTAAAATTATTATTATATTATTTAAAATATAAAATTATATTTTAAAAATATAAAAATATTAAAATATATTTTTCCTTTTTCCCAGGTGAAGCACAGATTAACACCTACATGCTTGCAGAAACACAGGAATTTGACAAAGTTGATTAAAAGTCTTCAGGCAAGAGCAATGCAATTTTAGTAGGTTCAGGCCATCTCTTACTTCTGAACTGTGTTAGTAGTTACAACTGAAAATTCATTACTAAGCATACACCAGACCTTACAAAACTTATTTTCAGCTTCATCATTAGCTATAAAAGAGATCATTAATGCAAACCATCCTACATATTCCTTGGTATTAGTTTTTTTGTCTGGGAGACGAAGGACACCTCGGGTGACCTCCAGTCAAGAGATACTCTGGAGTAGGGATATAAGGAAGAGTTGGACATCTTTTCCACAGGGCCTTAGATGATTATTTTAAATACAGCAAGAAGAAAATCTAAGCCACCTAAAAAAGTAAAAGAAAATTTGTAATAAACTTACACTTGGACCAAACTTCACAAGAGATATGTTGTTTTTCGGTGTCATCTGCCAAGGGTTTTTCATCAAGAAACCAATTGCACTGGTAAATCTGTCTGGAGTTGGCACAAAGTTTTTGAATGTGCACTTGGTAAGGTGAATAGGTCCATCATAAATTTGAAAACCTCTAATTGGAAATGTCCTGTTAATAAAAATAAATATTTACAGCATCCTCTAACAAAAACCGTGACAAGCCTAAGTCTGTATCAGAAATACATGTTCACTCATTCACAAGAAACAAGAATGCAACATTAATACAATGACCTGCAGGTTATATCCTGGTAAAGGAAATCTTCTTTCTGCATTTATCTAATGAGCCTAGAATTCCCATGCCCTTTTGAATTTTTCTGTTAGATGAGAAGAGCTATTGTTGTCCATTTGCAAATGCGCTCCTTCTCCAGTGTGGGAAACAAAGCAGAATAATATCATCCTCTCTTTGGTCAGTCATGGTAATTGGAAGTGCCTGAACACTGGAGGAAAGAAAATATCGCTCCTGTCTTTAAGCAGGGCAAAGAGGAAGATCCAGGGAACTACAAGCTGGTCAGCCTCACCTCCATCCCTGGGAAAGTGATGGAGGAACTAATCCTAGATACCATTTCCAGGCATGTGAAGAACAAAGTGACCACGAGTGGTCACAATGCATTAACCAAGGGAAAGGCATGTTTGACCAACTTGAAAGCCTTCTACAATGAAGTGACAGGTTTGGTAGATGGGGGGATGGGGTGGGGTGGAAGGCAGTTGGGCAGTGGATACTGTCTACCCGCATTTCAGAAAGGCTGTTAACACTCTTCCATAAAATCACCACAGAGAAGGTGACGAAGTATTGGCTGGATGTGCAGACAGTAAGGAGAACTGAAAACCACCTGAACAGCGGGGCCCAGAGGGTGGCGATCAGTAGAACCGAGTCTAGTTGGAGACCAGTAACCAGTGGTGTACCCCGGGGATCAACACTGGGTCCAGTCCTGTTTTACGTTTTCATTAATGATCTAGATGACAGGGGTAGAGTGCCTCAGCTAGTCTGCAGGCTGGGAGACTGTTGCTCATACTCTGGAGGATTATGCTGCCATTCAAAGATACTTCAGCAGGCTGAAGAAATGGCTTGACAGGAACCTCATGAAGTTCAACAACAAGAAGCATGAAGTACTGGACCTGGAGAGGAACAACCCCATGCACCACTGCACTCTGCTTTGCTGAAGAGGCCCGGTGGGTTCTAATGGACACCAGGATGAACACAAGCCACAAATGTGCCATTGCAGCAAAGGTTAATGGTGCATTATGCAAAATGTCGCCAGAACGCTGAGGGAGGCAATTCTTCCCTTCTGTTCAGCATTGGTAAGGCCACACCTGGAATACTGGGTACAGGTCTGGGCTCTCCAGTACCAGGAAGACATATCAGAGGTACTGGACAAAGAAGGAAGGGCCAAAAAGATGATGAAGGGACTGGAGCACCTTCCCCGTAGTGGAAGACTGAGAGGGCTCTGATTGTTCAGTTTAGAGGAGAGAAGAATCATGGCAGGACCTCACTCATGTCTATAAATAACTGAAAGGAGGGTAAAAGAAGATGGAGCCAGGTTCTTTTCATTGGTGCCTAGTGACAAGACAAGAGACAGTGGTAACAAACTGCAACACAGGAGATTCCTTCTGAACATCAGGAAGCATTCCTCTACTGTGTGGGTGACTGAGCACTGGCACAGGTTGTCCAGAGAGGCTGCAGAGTCTGCCTTTTTGGAGATCTTCAAAAGCTGCCTAGACATTGTCCTGGACAACCTGCCGTACGTGGCTTTACTTGAGCAGGGTGGTTGAACCAGATGACCTCCAGATCTCCCTTCACCATTCCGTAAGCTACAACAAATTACCTCAAGTATCACTACCACATTCAGTTGTTTGCTCTAAATGGCTAAGTGACACAAAACCAGGATGGCTGGGATATAGTTCTCATGTCTTTCATGTTCTGCAGCAAGGGCAGGGCCTGGCACCATTTTTAACAAGCATTCCAGCAATCCACAGGGAGAAGGAAAGGATCACTGTCACACATTTGTATTTGTTACAGATAGACTGCAGTTGGTAGTTCCAAATTGACCCTAGAATTCCCTTTACCTGAAAACTTTTTCTTTCTGGCTTCCAGGCCCAAATATTAACACATTAATGATAATAAACTAAGGTTTCATTAAAGCAGGATAACTTAAATTGCTAAGGAAAATTAACCTGCAGCAGCAAAAAATGAAAACAGCCTCAGAAAAAAAGGTAAGACAACTGTCATGCAAAGTATTCAAAACAAAAAGGGAGTATCACCTTAAATAGTATCTTCATGCCCCCTGCATTTCAAGTAAGAAGGGTGTTTATAACTGATACAAACAACACTTTTGACATATTAGTTCCTTCACTCGTGACATACTTACCGATTTCGAGGCAGAGTGCGTCCCTTATTGTCTATTCCTCCTGACCCTGTATATTTATTTTGACCACCATGAAACCCATAGTTCTTGCTCTCCCCTATGAACAGAGACTCAGATACCTCTTGGCTGGCACCTTCATCATTTGGGAAGCTCCCATCACTATCAAAGCAACATCAGAGATAAGAGATAGTCTTTTAGCCAAGACTTTACAGCAGATGAAAACACGAAGGCATGGTCCTACTCCTACTTTTGTAGTAGTCTTCATAAAGTAAAGCAGTCTATACCTTATTTGTAATACACAGAGCAATACATTTAACCGTTAACGGTATTACAGTCTACTACAGTTTGAAAGGCTAAAAACACCTGCACAGAGCTGAGCATTACATTTTCTGTCTCTCCCTGTAGTGCAGCACTCTTTCCGTTACAGCCCATTCCCACAACTGTAGAAACAGCTTGTCACAACCTAAATGGCAGCAGTTTCGGCGTTCTACCCAAGGTACTTGATTCCTTTTCATTAAAATGAGACTCTGCTCACTTTAACACTCACTGCTTCTTTTCCTTTACTCACCTTGAATTGTTTAGGAGGAAAAAAATCAAAACTGTCTAGGGCATCATACCATACCAAAAAGACCTGAATAAACATAACCCTCTTGATGAAGAGTGGTGTAAAGCACACAGGTTGAATAAAGTGCAAAATTTGGCAGGTATGTCACTTTACAGCTTTAATAACATCTTCTGTACCACTGGAAACGGGCAGCAAACTGAAACTGTATCCTTATGAAAGTATACTCATTATCTTTAACTGACTTATATACGTTACTTTTCTCAACTTTTAAGCAAAAAACACGGAAGAGATGAAGCTTAAGTACTCACCTAGCAAATGTCAAACCAATTCCATTGTCCGCAAACCTAAAAGAAAGTTCATCAAATCAAGCTTCAGTTACATCTTCTGGACTATCCTACAACAAAACGCTGTAAGAACACATCCTCCTATGTGCTGAAGAAAGCCTGAGTTTTTGCATTAATGGAATTTAGAGAACACCAATACTTACAAGTAATTCTTATAAAAATGCTGATTAAAAACAAAACAAAACAAATTTCTACACATTTTAAGTAGAAACCTGAAAGTCTCAAAGAAACTACAGACATCTCAGTATAAATGTATGGTTTCAACTGACTTCTAGACTTCTGTTATAGATATAGTTTAATTTTTCCATTAAGACAGGTTCTCATCTAATCATGTAAAACCTTGCTTCTTTTAAAGCAGTGGATTGTTGTGAAAGCACTGGAAGATATCAAGCAGTTCCCAGATAAAAGCTTCAATCTTCCATCATAACCCTGTAGGACGATTTCATAAAAACAGCTTCAGGGGAAACTTCTTAACAACATGCAGCTGTTTGCTTCTGGATACCTACCCGGAGTTTTGAATAAGGATATCTCCTCCCCTGACCCAGGCCCCATGATCATTGTTTTTGAAAGAGATTAATCTGTCAATCAGAGCAGCAACTCGGGGTTTTTCAGGGTCTGCGTCTTGATGAGGTCGAAACCTGTGACAGATAAAAACCCAAACACTCAATATAAAAATACTGTTTGTTTTATATGGGTCAAATATGTTGAGCTGAGAAACCTTGAAAGACAAACACCCACTTTTATCTGACAGGTAAAATCAACTCTGCTTCATGCTAGGACTGACAGAAGCCAAAACCATGTGCATCTGTAGCTATCCATTCCCAGAAAAGCCTCTTTGGTGTGCCATGAAGTGGGAACATAAAACTTTTTTTTTATATCCAGTCTGAATGTCTCCTGGTGCAGCTTTCTACCATTCCCAGGCATCCTGTCATCAGTGGCCAGGAGCAAAGACCATCACCTTTCTCTCCCATTCCCCTCCTCAGAAGCTGCAGAGAGCAATGAGGTCACCTCTTGACCCCTTCTCCAGACTGGACAACTCAAGTGTCCTCACAAGACATACCTTCCAGCCCTCTTACCAGCTGCGTTGCCCTCCTCTGACTCTTTCAAGGACCTTAACATCCTTTTTATACTGTGGAGCCCAGAAGAGCACGCAATACTCAAGGTAAGGCTGCACCGATACTAAATATAGTGGGAGAATCATCCTTTTTGGATGATGGCTATGCTGTGTTTAACACACCCCCCACTGCAGTTTGCCCTTCTGGCTGCCAGGGCACACTGCTGGCTCATGTTGAGTCCACTGTCAAGCAGCACTCCAGATTTTCTGCTGAGCTTCTCTCCTGCCACTCATCTCCTTATCTAATTTGAGCACACATGAGATAATTTTTCTATTTTAACCCGGATACTCTGTATTGCAGTCAAGATGGCCTCATATGGTAATTTATAGCTAGTATCAATTTTAGCTAATAGAAAGGAACAGCCTGATTAAAGACTGGTGGAAGCTGTCAGAAAATAAGCCCAGAATCCCACATAAGATGTAACATGTTAAAATATATATATATCTTTATAAGAACGCAGTTTGAGCAAATATATGCCCTTTACCATGGTCACATTCTACCCTAGTTTGGATCTGTGGTATCACAATCTAGGCTTCTGGAAGTTTTGGTGTAGGGTTTTTTTTTGGTGTTTTTCTTTTTGGAGGGCAAGGGAGAAAGGGAGAAGGGGTGATTTGTTTTGTTTGTTTGTTTTCTGACAGCATAAGGCTGCTAAATTAACATTTTAACTCTTCCAGTTTGTTTACATGATTAGTGGTCTAATGTAGTTACAGGGAGCCTCATAAATTCTTTGGCTATTGTGAAAGATGAACCACATCTCAAACTCAATTTTTTGCATCCCCTCTTGATGACCTGTCAACACACTACAGGCTCGGACATGGCTTGTTGCTTCCCTTAAATGCTTCTTGACTACCTGTTAAGACCAATGGTAATCCAAAGGGATTATATGGGATTTCACTTAAAACTTAACAATTAAACCTAACCACCTCTTAGTTCCAAGGCATGAAGCATAAAGTATCACCAAACTGTGGAACTTTCCTCTTTGAAACTGCAATTATCACTTAACTATCCCCGTCCTAAACAAAGCTCCATCAGAAATACAGATAATCTTATGAACTACATTTTCAGTCTTAATGCTTGTTTATCATAATAAAATGTTGATGGGTACAGTTATCCAATATTTTCCTCGTAATTTGATATATGACCACTAACCCAGGCTATTTTATTTGAAGCACAGGACAAGACCAAACATAGGATAACCTAAATTTTTCCTAGACTCTCCACTATTTTCTCTTACTTTGTAAACTAAAGATTATGTGGTTGATTGTACAATCTCAACAAATAGCCTTCAGTAAAACTATACCACTGAACTACAATCTCTAAGTCTAGAAGGCACAGCAGGAAGCATTCAGCAGTAGGAAAGGCAAACGGATGTATTACTTACTGCTAGTATGCCTTTTCCTAAAAATTATTTAGAACTGAGCCATAAATCTGACGCAGATTTTAAAATAAGGTTTTACTTTTAATAGCAATTCCAGAACATACGTTAAGCATGACAGCAGAGTGTGGTTAAACCTACGAGTTCTAAAGGGCTAAAAACTACCTTGGCCAAGGTCTTAGAAGGAAAAGCCAACTCTTTAAGGTACAACATGCTTTGTTGCTCCCAAACAGACACACAGATGAGGAAAAAAAAACATATGAACTTATTGCTCATTTATTATTTATAGTGTTTTAAAAATGCTTTTCCTCATGTGAATGTACAAACAATCTCAGAACTTTACCATTTTTCACTCACTTGTAAGACAATATCCTTTACCTTGCATTGTTGTCCAAACAAAGATATTCTCTGGGATCATCAGCGCTAGCATTAGTTGTTTTAACACCCTTATCAATGAACAAACCAGCCTTAAAAAAAAAAAAAGGGGGGGAAATTTCATACTGGACAACACTAAAGAGACAGTAAACATTAGAGTTCTAAAATTTAAAAGTTACATTTCATTCAATACACTTTACTACAGACTCTTAGATCTTTCAGCTTGGACTTAACTGGCAAATTGTCTAAGGAAAAAAGCACTATCTATCTATGCAAATTTTGAAAAGTAATTGAAAATCCCAGGAAAAGAACTGCCTGGGGTTTAAAAAAAAAAAAGTGATGGAAAATCATTAAAGTTCATTTCAGATTTTTTTCACATCTGACTATTTGAAGTTTTACACTTACTTCCAGATGCTGTTCTGGAAAATTTGGAAGCCAATCTTGTGGTGAATACAAAATATTCTCACAAATGCCACTAATGAAAAAAAAAAAAAAATGCTGCTGTGCAAAAATGCTTTCTATTTTAGTTTAAAACTCAACTATCTTCACCACTAAAGCTGTTTTTTGCCCAGGCATCATCAACTTGAAACTCAATAATCCAGTATGAAATAATGTACTTGAGAAAGTAAAAAAGCAAAAGGAAACATTTGTGTTGTTTAACCTGAATTACATATACAAGTAGCAGCAGCCACCTTGATCTGTGATCCAAATTATCATTAGAATTAAGTGCTACATGAGTAGATTTGATCTACACAAGTAGATCCTCAGATCTGCTCCTGGAGTCAGCTCTGTTGACATGTAATTTCAGCACACAAACTGCTATCCATGTTTAAAGATAATGAACCATATAGCTGAAACACTTTACTTTACAATGCATTTTTGTATTCAGTATTTTTCAATTCCAATCTGAACAAGAGCCCTAAAGTTCCAGACACACTCTTAACATAACTGCTATGAAGCAATGCATCACTTCTTACTATTCCAGATATACACTTATCAAGCAAAATCAGTTTCATTAGGTTAAATCAATCAAACAAATTAACCTATACTGATACTTCCTCCCCAGCCCTTCCCCTCAGGTAAACTCCAGGCTTACAAACACAGATATGTAGAGAGCTTAGAAAATATCATGTATATTTTTATACGGACAGCAACTAGATTCTAAGCAAAAGTATCAGTTTAAGGATTTCAGTTAACTTCACTTAGCAGAATGTAGAAGAGACAGCCAAGTCCCATTAGTAAATAAATACTGAATGACTGTATCTGGATTGAGAACTCTATAACAAAGGGCTGCTGCCGGGCTCCTGATGGCAACAGGAAGCTTAACCTCTGTTTAGAGACTGCAGACATCTGACTTACTGTACATTAGAGACTCAGGAAAGCAAGTCACAGCCATTCCACGAATTGATGAGATGAATCACAGCTGTAATAAGCCTCAGTACTTCGAGGATCAGCTTTCTCCACAGCAAGGCCATCAATAACAGAGTAGCATATGAAATGCTACTTTGGGAAAAAAATATATATTTCTCTCACACTATTAATTGATTTTAGCTGTATGTACTTCAAGAGGATATTAAACACAGTAAGTGCTTCAGACAAGTCAAGAAACTATGGATATGCTGGTTACACACTCTTCTGCAATACCTACATAGAATCATGTGGTTCAAACACAGCATGAATCCATCATCACTTAGCCACCTCAAAATTTAAGCAAACAACTCCTGGTATAAAATATGTACAAATTAAGAACTGTTTTTGGTTTGGTTTGGTTTTTGTGAGACAGTACATTACCTTAAAATTAGAATGAACCCTGTTGTTATAGAAGATTCCTAGTGGTGTGAGCTCTGACTTGGTTTCAATGGCTAAACTATGAGAGTCTCCTGTAGCAATCCTGTGGAACAAATACCATATTCCAGCATCCTGCAAATAAGGAGAGAATGGCATAAGTTATAAGAGTCTGATACTACTAAATGTAAACAAATCAGAACTTACAAATCACAAAATAAGTGAATGTTAAGAAGAACTTGGATTTTTAATGAAGCAAATAAGAACATACTCCGAACTGCACACAGTGTACATACTTATCAAAATAAAGTCTTCAAACTACTGTCCAGTGAAAAAGTAGAAGTCTGTAAATAAGGCTACATTCTAGTGAATAACATGCATTAAAAGTGTTTGCTTCACAGTAAAATCATTTAATACCACACCTTTAAGGTTTTGTAATATTTCAAGCCACAATGTGTCTCTTTCCCCTCTTCCCCATCATCTCTGTGTTTCAATTTACTTCTACAGATACTTGATTTGTTAGTAAATCATACTATTTACTGTAAAATACTCAAAAGCACTCCTCTCCGCCTTACTGATGCAGTCTGACTAAGGTTTGTTCATCTCTGCACACATCAGAATTTAATGACAGCCAAAAACACCACAAGAGATTTCAGGAAAAGGGAATAAAGCACTTCAAGAAGCCTGGCCAATTCAGAGCACTGTGCCAATAACATGCAGTAATAATTTCAGCATCTGTTCATTTTCTCCACTTCTTCAACATCCCAGCTCTTAAAGAAGCTGGATTTATCTTCTAAAGGAAATTCTGTGCGCCTCCTTTCCTAACCACATCTGAGTCCACAAGGGGTGGCATAACAAAAGCACCTGCACATCAGATACAAACAAATATGAAAATTTTTGCTTACTTGCTCTGTGCCTTTATTAAAAGAAAAAAAAATAATTTCATAAGGAACATTAAAGGGTTAAACAGCAGTAAAAGAAATACTGCATACTATGTGCTCTGTATCATGAAAAATAGTCTTTACTCTCCTGTTCAGGAAATATGGATAAAGCCAATTCATTCTGGCTTAAAAGATTTCATACATTTCACTCTGAGAATATACTCATTTTCCAAACAGCCCTGGAAATTCTGCTTCTGAGTAACATATTCCCATCCGTAATGACGACACATTTTGACATTTCTGGTGATTAACAATTCCAAAGCAAATGTGGATGTTCCATTAATAAAATACCAAAATCTTACTTCACATATAATTAAATACAGTTCTGCGCTTGGCAGAATCAAACAAGTTTTATCCAAAACACATCTTGATGCTTCAAAAAAAAAAAAAGTTTAATAAACTTAAAAGCTCCTTAAGCACTAACAAGTATTCAGAAAGAAATAAAAGTTTTTTCCCCTCTCATAGCTCAAACAAAAGAACCATTACTGCTGATACACCCTTACAGTAGACTTCATTGTATATCAGAGTTGGAGAAGGCAATGGAATTATTTATTTGTTCATGAATTGTTAGTTTACACTAGAAAAAGCTCTACAGTGCAGTGTTTATATCAACACAGTTGAAGTAATTTGTTTCTGAAACATAATAAGCTATAGTCCTCTTATACCAATATGATTGTATACATGCAACAGAATATATATTAAAATGGCAAAACTTCATAACCTATAAGAATGCTGAGGATGCACAGTATAACAGAAGAAAGTAAAATTCACTGGGATACAGAGGCAGAAAAAGATCTTGGAAGGTTTAAGTATCAGGTCAAGAAATATGTTTCCTTTACCTTAGCCTGCAATATTAAAAACAGGCAAAGGAATGTTATCTAAAGTAGACAAAATGGAAAGACATTGTGCTAAGAAAAGAAAAACTGGTTTGGTTCAGTTAAGTATCGCCAGGTCCTTCCTAGTGGTAGGCAGTCAACAACAACAACAACAAAGGTTTGCCCAAAAATGATGATAAAAAAAACTAGCATAATAATTTTATATTTTTCTATATTACAGATATTTCAACTTATTTAAAGATTTTGAATTTTGCCTTATTAACAATTTGTTACATATTCTATACCTAAGAATACACTAACATACTCATATTCTACTTCCAGCATCAGTCTTTCCTTTTTCTATTGCTACTGATCTATTCCGAAAAATCCACTCAGAACCACTGTCTCAGCATCTCATCTGATTTAAAAGCAGAATAGATCCCAGTCCCTACTCCACAGTCTGCACCAAGTAGTTCAGCTTCACTTTGCAAGTGGCTGAACTGGAAAAGGTCTGCAAACATCTAAGGTTCACAATAAGTAAAAACATATCAGCAATCACTGCTCAGAAAAAAGTAATTAAACACAGAGCCAGTGAAAGTTTGGGTTTTTTTTTGCACTTCCTTATACAATCAACTATTTTCCGTTCCAATGACTAAAGGTATAAAAACACAATTTTTCAGAGCAGTCAAACAGTAAACTCATGATAGAAATTACAGAAAATACAAAAGCCTTAATATCTAATTCTTTGAAAAGAAAGCTGTTTATTTTTACATTTACATACTGGCACCACTGACAGATCTATTAAATTACAAAGAGGAACAGCTCTAATCCACACTTTGACAAAACCTACACTTGTAATGACAATATGCTGCCAAACATATATAAACATATTCACATATAAAAAAAATTATGCATTTAAACATTGTAAATATTATGTGTTTTGTGAGTAAGTGGCACAAATGTATTGAACTACATCCATATGCCTCACCTGTGAACCTGCTGCTGCATTACTTATAAGATGATTGTTGGGATGAGAAATCCAGAATGTTGAAACTGCCCTGAAATATTATTCAGAAACAAGTTAGAATGGAAAAAATCTCTAGTCCCTACAGAAATATCTCTGATATAATCACTACAAGGGTGAGAAAGGGCTAAACTGATTTCTGAAGTCACATACACAAAACACACACACAAACAACCACACATCCTCAAAAAATCTTCTTTTTTTGTTTTACTTAAATGCAAAATATTTTAAGATAGTTCAGACACTCAGTGCAGTTATAAACTGTTTTAATAAGCTTCTTCAAAAGATTATTGCTACGCAGAAAAAACTTTGTGACAACTTAAGGATGTTGGTGCCTTACCACAGAAATAAAGATGCAGCCTTAAAATCTATTGAACAAGTATTTCAAGGAACAACAAATCTCTTTACAAAACAACTTGTGTTTTCTCTTTAATAAAGACTTTCTTTTTTAACAGCATGGTCACATGGATTACTTTTAAGGTGTCTGTATTCATTAGATGATACATAACAATTGTTTTATCTGTATATTGTCAAGAGATCATCAGTTTAACTACTGCAGCTGGTTTGGTTTTACTTTTTCGCCATGAAATACTCACATGCAGTCTGTGGCTGGTACTGGGACATAGCTTCCATACACTTTATCCCTGATACCAATACACATGCTGCTGTTTCTGTCCGTCGGAAGAATAGTGCCTGGTTTCGTGACTAGCCCAAGGTTGTGGAAGAGAGTATTCCTCTGCTCAATGCCATCCTCTATGAAGAAACAGTGACCCAGTGTGTCATAGCCAATGGTGTCCTTTATCTGCAGAAACACAAGTTCATTATGTCAGTAGCAATAGCATTTACTGAGATTTATTTGACAAGTGCCATTTAGTTTTTACTATCTTGGCACAGCTGCAGAGTGAAGCTTCAGTATCAGCGGTTCAGATGATTCAAACATGGAGTTTTATTTATCCCTTACAAATACACTACTGTGTTTGAAGAGCTTAGCTGCCTGCAAGAATCTGAAAAAAACAGAAGGGCAAGCTCTGTTAAAGTTACTTAAAAATAAGCACTTGTTTATTTATTCATTGTAATAAACACATTGCTGAGAATTAAACTTGAAGGGATGGGACTACTTTTGCTCTAAATGTTCTTTTTAACATTTATTTCAACACAGCCTATTTTATTCTCCTGGCACCTACCAGCAAGCCATTAGTTGCATGGATAGTGACACATCTGGAGAAACAGTGATGAATGGAAAGACCTTCAAGGTAAGTCTTAAAACTATAACCTCCTTTTTCATCCACATCCCCACAAAGGTGAAAGTGAACAGGGTAACTTCCTATCTGCTGCTGTCCCATTTGCTTCAATTCCACGTAGGAGAGATGAACAGATGTAAAATTCTTCAAAATCTAGAAAGATGAGAAGTCCAGAATGAGTAACCAACTACTTGGTTTCTAACCATTAAAGTTAATAAGTCATCTATATCAGATATACAGAAGTCAGATGTACAGTCATCGTAAGCCAACACTATGAAGGCTAGGACAGTCATTACTATCCTGTTCTATATCCTGCCTTACAAAACAATATCATTTGTAAACAAGAATAAAAGCTATATCTCCATGTGGCTAAGACAGAGCAAATTTCACCAGACACTATATTGTCACACTTCACTTTTTGTTCTTTAGCAGTAGGCATGTTAAATATTCTTTCTGTACAACCACATACCGTCCAAGTAAAGAGAAGTCACGCTGTCCTGCCTATGCTGAAGCTGTACCTGTGTCATCCGTCTGGGACAGAGTTTAGTAAAATTACATAATAATAAAGGGTCAAAGGAACCTCTTAAGAAACCTGCTCCAACTGCCAGCTCAGCACAGGGCCAGCTTAAACATGGCTGCTTAGCACATTGCCCAAAGAATACCTCCAACTACAGAGATGCTCATACAACAGCAACTGTTTCCCCCTTTTTATTTATGTGGTATCTATCTAGCGTTTGCCCTGTTGCAGCTTGGTCCCCATGCCTCTTGCCCTACCACTGCACACCTCCAAGAAGTCTTCCGGCACATTCTCTGAGCCCTCCCTGGGTCCCTGAAAACCACATCCAGATCCTTCCGCTACTCCTTCACCACACTGAACAAGCCCTCTTCTCTCAGCTCTTCCTCAGGCACACCACCTTCAATAGATACACTCCAGTGAAGAATCAGCATCTTCGCAATGAGGAACCCAAAACAGGTTAAAGCTAAGCAACTTCGCCGTAACAGTATGTAATATACAGTACAGAAATATTAAACACCAGAGACATAATGGGGCTGTACAAGACACAGGGAAAAGCAAAAGTATTTTCTTCCACCACCCCTGACCTGAAAATAGAAACCAAGGGCAGCAGATGAACTACGAGGTGGTAAGATGCGAAGAGCTAAATGGGAATGAGGGAGCTTTTTTTGTTATTCTGTTAACTTACCCTTACTGGCTATTTAAAAAAATAATATAGTTTTCATGTGCACAATTTTGTCCCCAAGGGAAATAAGTAAAACACTGATAGACCATTCACTGTGTTTTTGTCTTCTGTTTTCTTCAATTACACCGCTAAGGTTTGTGTACTTAAAATACTAAGGGATGGTCGAAAACAGGCATTCCTGAGTTCTCACTCTCAGCACTTAAATACACTAATGCAGAGGAAAAACTACAAGCGAGTGCCTCTCCTTGCTGCCACTGAGCTTCCTTCATGCCACTGTCCAGGCAACCAGCCGAATTCCCAGGCTGATCAACCCCCCTCAGGCAATTAACATTTGCTAATGCCCAGGCTCCCTCCTCTTGAGCATGTATGATTAACATAAAGCAAAAATGCTTTTAGTGCTGAAGTCTAGGTTTGGCAACAGACACTCAACTCCTCCTGAACAGTCTCCTGAGAACAGTTTAACAACTTTGATGACTCAGAATGTCTGTTTTCAGCTCTATCTGCGAGAGGCATCTGAGGGGCCTTGCTGTACTTGCTCATTTGTGGTAATCAAGGTCATGCTTTGCAAGATTCATAGCTTGTCATTTATCTTCTTTTCTTACATTATCTCAAACACAAAAGAACGCTTTGAGCCCATCAATTTCTCTTCCACCAAACAAAAGCTGACACACAGTAGTGAATGGGCGCGTTTTCTTTCCCACCATTATGTCCACAACTATAAAACTAAAGTCTGCATCCAAATATTTCGGAAAAGGAGGTTTATACTGTGACCAACACATAATAAGTTTGTATTTAAAATGCAAGGCCTCAAACTTCTCCAGCATCACTGAAGAGCTGACATATTGCTGCTCAATCTTTTCACTAAAAACCTAAGTGAATACGACTTTCATTATTAGTTTCTGCAATACTGCTTTCACTCCACTTTCTTTAGGTTTATGGCAATATAAGAAATTAGCATCAGTTTGCTTTATATAACCTTAGTACATTCAGTTAAAATGAATAAATAAAAATCCACCATGGTCCAACTCAGTCTCTTTCCTCTCCATGACTCTCTACTGTCTGATTCTGGACACTTCCAGGAGATGAGGCACATCTCTATAATGTGCTCATCACTTGGGGAGGAAGAAAGGCAGGGAAAGAAGGGAAGACAAAGAAAAGGAAGATCAAGCTTTATAATGTTACAGGCTGAACATGCAGGTACACCACTTTTAAGGTTTAATCACTGTCACACAAGGGTGCAATATATGGTGGATTCTTCCACAACATTTCATGCATTGATATAATTTGCTCCAATGCTGTGGACAATGTCTTGATGAGCTAATTTGGGAAAAGCAGAGAACAAAGTCTTTTCTACACCAAGCTGGTGTATGAATTTATGTTAATTTTCAAAGCCCGCCAAGTTTAACATTAATCCTTTTGTCTTCAATATACCTTTAGATGACAGAAAGCTACTTAAAAATGTTTTCAAACCTTGATATGTCCACCAAATGTATCATAAGTGAAAAACTGACACTCTTTTTCACGATAGCAGGTTTTTTCAGTCTCTCCCTTGATTAAGATGTTCCTCGTGAGAACTCCAACTTCTGCCCTCATGTCCACTCCATCAATAACTTCTCCCACATGGGGAAACTGAGGTTTTTCTGTCAAAAAAAAAAAAAAAAGGAATAAGTGCTGTCATTGATTAAACACAAAGCTAATTTGTAAGTAAACTAATTGTACCCCTAAAAAACATGCACTCTGACACCTTAAACTTATTGTTCTACTATCCTTCTTAGGCTAATGTGCACAAAAAAGCATTTAATTGACGGATGACAAACATTAACCTAGCAAACATCAAACTCCCCTGTCCAGACCATGCTCAACTCATTGGTAACTGAGCATCTTGCAGAACAGGGTATCAAATATGCTTTTGTATGTTTAATACCAAAACAAGTTGTCTTAAATATTTTTCACATTAGTAAAATAACTAAACCTAAAACAAACCCCACATTTTATTTGTAGGTGCATCTTAAGTTTAATCTAATAGTTTTTGAACAGAATGGATTAAAATGGAAAAGATTTTTTTAAAAAAGTTTGAGTACAATGCATTAAAAAAGCTTTAATGAAACAAACACAAATGCAGATTTGCTTTAAAAGAAAAAACAGTAGCTGCCTAATCTGCTTAAAAAAATATATATACATATACACACACACAATCCAGTATATATACATATACACACACACAATCCAGTATATATACATATACACACACACACACACTGTATTCATCCTCTTCAAAAACAAATACCATTTTGTTTCCCAGCTAAGTTTGCTTTTCCCCAAAATAGCTATTCTGAGGACAAACTAAAATTAAGAAAAAGAAAATGTGTATTTTTACAGTATACTTCCAAAGAAACAATCAGTTTATTTTCCTATACACACTGCAAAAATGATCTGGAAACTTAAATATATATTTTTTTTCCCTGATTTTTCACTATTCCTCCTCAAAACTTACAGAAGGATATAAACTAAACTGGTAATGACCAGTATGTGAAGCAGACCTACACCAGTATTACTTTTGTTCCTGCTGTTTAAAGACAATAGAGGTCTGTAAATGGGATTACATTCTTATAACTTGAAGACTGCCTGTTGTTTGTTGTATTCCCTTATGTTTAACTATCACGTATATATCAAGTGAGGAGGGAGCATCTGGGCATCCTATAAAACAATACTTTTCTTTCTACTACAAAAGGGGCAATACATGAAAATTTCAGATGATGAATTCTTCAGCATGTCAAATTTGCTGTTCCACTGAAAATTAATATTCTGCAGAGTAAATGTATAGGGTGTTGTTTGTTAGAAAGAAAACAACAACAACAAAAAACAGTATCCTTTACTGTGACAAAGGACATTTAATATTGGGTGTGGGGAAAAAAAAAAAATCAAGATTGGACAGTTCATCTCCTTTAGCATCTTTTAAAGATCTATATACAGATCTGATACCATTTATTTGCAAAAAGGAAAAAAAAAAAAGATTGTATTTTATGCCATACTGCAAATCTTGTAAATCTGGGTTTGTCTGCTTGTTTTTAAAAGAAAAAGATATATATTTTTTTAAAGAGATGCTTTCTCATAGTGCATGACTTCAAAGAGAAAAGAGTTTGCACATACTCTATTCAGTGGCAACAAAAAACTTTAAACATCATACTGCAGCCTTCAAGTAGCTTGAACCTTAAAACACTGAGTTAAATAATGCATATGAAGTAAGAAACTTTAGAACAAAAGCCAGGAAGTGTCACGTACAATGGCACTAACTCAGTTCTGCAGCTCCACGCACCCTGGTATTCTCTGATGTATAATAAGGAAAAAGCTTAGATATCAAAGTTCACCTTATCTGGGACTTCACAATGCAGGAAAACGTATCATAGCCAAACCAGTGAATGCTGTGGGATCTAAACAATACTGCAAAGCCAACATACAAATTTGGCTTTCCCAGAAAACATAGGGGAACAGGAAAGTTTGAGGGCGTTCAAAGAAAACTTCTGAGAAACAAGAAAAAGGAGATAAGAGTTGTTTGAAGAAGAGGAAGTCGCACAGCACAGAGGTGAATGGGACAAAACGAGATCTTGAACAGCACCAATCAGCTGCTAAAAAAGGCAAGAGCTGAGCTGCAAACCAATCCTACAGCCCACCAGAAAACGAGAAGAGAAAAACTCGAGACTGAGGGACTGTTAGAGGAGGAGGGCGTTGGCGCAGAGGGGGCACAGAGTGGCAGAAGAAAAACACAGATGTCTGCAGAGTGAAGAAGTCAATCCCATGGGAGGCTCTAATGAAGTCAAACAGAGTGAGTCAGATAATAAAATAGGAAGCAGTCAACAACATGTATGACCATTCTGAGCGCATCACACCCAAAGGAAAAACAGATTGCAACTAGTTAGGGATATCCTGTGTAAGCAGATGCTTGGAAGTGCCATTTGTTTCATAACCATTTTACTGGTGGGGGCCGGAGAGGGTACTGAGGGAAAAAAAAGACTGAAAAAGGAAAAAGAAGAAAATGGCAATCTTTGAATAACAGAAAAAAAATAATAATAAAACTTCAGAAGATGGGAAGGGCAGTAAAGACAACAGCAATGGTAACAACTACAGCAGCCATTCTCTAGAGAGAACTAGTGAAAAAAACAGAAAGGAGTTGAGAAAGAACAAGCATAAGCCAATCCTGGAAGAAAAACTATAGCATTCAATGAGCCTGGGAAGAAAGGTGAAAAAAAACTTAGTATGGGGTAAGCTTTAGAAGTCAGAGGCAGATCTGACATTTGACAGAGCAATTTTACAGTAAGGGCAAGTATACACTCCTGTACGTAGCAAACAAGCAACACTGAGAGATAACAGGGTGCTGTTTACTGCTCTCACTGAAAGGTCTCATCTAGGGTGTACTACTATTAACAGCTATTTCAAACAAGATTCTTCAGATGGTGATCATTTTCATACCTTTGACTTTGACCTGATGCTTGGTACACTCTGGGCAAGGAAGGAGGGTGAACTCCTCTGTCTGATACATTGAATAGTCTGTGCTTGCTACCACAATCCGGTCTCCAGGCTCCCAACTACTAACATCATCCAGAAGATTCAGTATCACTCCATCTACAGGTTCCACCTGGAAGCCGGAAATCGGGACACCTAGTATTTAAAAAACATAAAATAAAATAAATATTATAAAGATTATATTCACCTTTATACGAAAATATCCCCAAAAAGATAAGAAGTGCATGTGATTTCACAAACTTCTATGTCCTCTAAGTGCAATTCTGTTCTGAAACATGTTAGTGAGATGTGCTATTACAGCCTGCTTCTTTGATGGATCTCAACTAAAACAAAGGGTAGAGATGGAAATAACAGCGACAGTAATAACCTATGAAATTAAAAGAAAAAAACACTAATATATCAAATATATCATATAGCAAAAATGTGTAGGTCCAGCTAGTTCTACTTGTCCCAAGTGATATTCTTCTGCTGTTTAAAACTCACTACATATAATCAAAGACTTGGCAACAGAAATCTTTTCTTTCTAAGCACAGCTAATAAAACAGTTTGGCAGGCTAAACTACACAAGCATTTCATTGCCTTTAAATTCAGCAACTCACTGTATTTAACATCCTCCCATTTTATTTAATGTTCTATTTAATGAATGGAAAGAATGGAATTGGTGTCTGGTTTACTCATGGACTCCAAGCCTACAGTACCAGCAAGTCAAAGGTACATTTTTGTGAAGATTTTTTTTATTTATTTAGTATGAGTCAAGAGAGTTTCATAGGGCCATAATGAACAGTGAAGGGGTAACATCAAATAGCTCAATTACTTAACAAATCAGTATCTGCCTACCTTAAAAAATTCTTCTGAGGCAAATATAATATTGCTAGTAATTCTACAAGCAGAAAAAGACTGCCCATAAAAGCAGAACTCATTATATAGATCTCTCAAAAATAAATAAATAAATAAATATAAAGGATAAAAGAATGAGTGGTAGATCTTCCAGGGTTTTTACACCAGAAAGAACTTTGCAGGAAAAAAAAAAGGTCGCCTAACTGATGATAGAACCAAAGTTCAGCATCAAATAACAACTGAGACTGTAACAGGAATAAAAGATTTCTTTTGGCTCCTACTCAGTTTTCTTTTTAGCCTCATAACCAATGTCTCACGAAGCTTACATTAAAAATATGCATGACTGAAAGAAGAAAAGATGACCGAACAACAACAACTCTGTTTCAGCATATTGATAAGAACACTTATGTTGTTCACATACTTTATATATTTAGATCAAAATTATGATTGAGAAAATAGGTTGGACTGAAAAAGAACTGCATCCTTGTACTTCATCCAATAGTCTGGCCACATGGACAGCAAAAAGCAAAACTTACAGCAGCATTCAGAGATTTAAACTGCAACAAACACTTCTAAAAAAAAAAGTATACACAGTATCTTTTTCCCTACCCACAGGGTTTCACAAAATACTTTCCTACCATCATTCCATTCACTGTAAGCTCTCACAACAAACTTCTGACCATCCACCGTGAAAAATTCTTTCTGAGCAAGAGCTTTCCCACCGGTGCTGTGATTTTCATAGTCTCGCACTGATTCGTTACAGGAAGAATTCCCACCACCTATCACACCAACAAAAGCCCAGGCTTGCCTGCAAAAAATAAAATTATGTATTTAGATATAATTGCCCTTCAATTCTTCACAAACAGGCACAGGATAAGACAAGGAGCATAGAGGTTACCCTTTTGCCTGATCTCCCATTTTCATTTTAGAATGTAATTTCAAAATACAGAAGAGAATAGGCATATATCACTGGAAAGGTGCATAGTTCAAAATGACTGAATGTACTATAAATGAATTGGCAAATATGACAGCTCTTAATTGAGAAGACATTCTGATACATTTTTGGTGCAACACCTAACAATATACACTTTGGGTTTTTTTTGTTTGTTTGTTTTTTAATTTAAAAAGAAAACCGCTAGCAACGAGTGCCAGAAATGATGCAGTATTCTGCTCACAAGCATGCTTACGGGAGCACAGGAAGACGACGAGCCGGTGCTGACGCTTGTGCCGCGGCACGCTCCCAGCATGGGGATGCGGTCAGCATGCAGCGTCTGTGCAGAGAAGGCGAGGAGCCCCAGGAGACAGAGCTTGCATCAGGATGGACACTGCCAGCAGCGGCTGCTGATGATCACTGCTCCTGACAGGCAATACTTCTTGAGTCTTTCAGGACACTCAGACACAAAAAATAGAAGTACTGGATTCTATTGCACAACCTTCACACAAGGAATCACTGATGCTTCCGAAGGCCAAGTACAAGAGCTTTGGCCTCTTCCCCCTGACTAGTCCTTCCCTCAGCTGGACACTTATCTTGGCTGAGTGCCTGTGGGGAGCAGGAAACTGTACTGGATGTATTTCCACTTCTTATAGCTCTGCTCAATGAATCCAAGTTTTTGGAAATGAAAAACAAACCACGCACCACAGAAAGCTGCCACCAAGTTCAAAAAACAAAAATATTTGTTGTCCTTTACTGCTCTGTAATGGTGTAATTATGTGCTGAGGAAGTAATCATCTATTAAAAGGCCGAACCAAATTGCATCATTAAGGTTGAATCATTCACCCAAAATGAAAACAATAACAGCTAGCTGGACTGTAGTCCAGTGCTAGTGATTGATTCAAAGGCAGATATTAAAACCACCTTCAATCCAGTTGTTTTTCTTTCAGTCTCTTCTTAATGATTGTGTTTAAAAAGCCAAATCAAACTGTTCAGTGTTAATCTGCTCACAGCAATAGTATATAGCCAGTCAGCTTTTCAGGAGCACCAACAAACAAGCTGAATGTTTCACACATCAACATTTAAGCTAAATATCAAGGTATTTTAAAGCATATTAATCTGCATGGGGAGACAGAAGCAGACAAGGATGCAATGGTCTGTTGACCTCCCTACTGATATCCCTTCCACCAGTTTTAACAAACCAACCCTGCTTTTAACCTCAGCGAGGACTCAGAAGTGAACTTCTCGCCCATCTTCCACAGCAGATAGGACAGGACAAGTTTATGTGCTTACAGAGTCTCTTATCGACCAGTGAAAGTAGACAGGAACCAGTTCAGCGGGGAAGGAAGAAAAAGTGCTTCCTACACCCGGCTGCGGGTTAAAGAATGTCCTCACTTCAGGCCTACTGGCGTGGAGGCCACCGGTAGCTATGAACACGAGAAACCATCAGCTCCTCGTCAGATGGAGGCTGGCTGCCCAGGGCCCTCACCAACCGCCACTTGGCCTTCACCTCACAAGACGACAGTAGTTACTACAGGACATATAGGTCTCAGCACCTCTGATGAAACTGCTTCAGCTGCAGACTCACGAGAACTCTCCAGAGGACCCCATAACTAGACGCTTACACAGGGGCTGCCACAAACATGCCCCTGGAGGGAAGCAAGGTCAGAACATGCCATCCTGACTCACGCCCCAGCCCAGCTCTGCCAAAGCAGAGGGTGGGGAGCAACTGGAGCCCAGATGTCAGGGAATAGCGAGGGTAAGAACAGAACAGAAAAAACTAAGCTACCGATTTCCTGGAAAACACCAAAAAAAATAAAACCAGGTTATATGAAACCATTTTAACAGTATCTGAAGAACTGCCTGACTGTTAGTGCATTTGGTGTCCCTTCAACACTTACTGTTAAACCTGCACAATACAAAGGTAGGGTCAGAACATGCAGGAGGTCATTTGCAACAACTAAATGAACAGTGCAGAAGTTTAACCTCTCTGCTTTACAGTAACATTTACTATATCTCTTCAACCGTCCCACCATTTCATCCCCAAACAACTGAAAAGAACATTCAAAAGATACAAACACACCTGACAAGTATGCTTCAGTAATAAAATATTTTTACAAATCAGTTCCCCTGAAGCATCAGCAAAAGGCTAATGTACTTTCATTTCACCAATCTGCTGGGATGAGTAAAATGCTGTTTGAAATAGATGATTAGCACCCCTTCTCTGTATTCAGTTTTTAGTTTGGCATTCCTTCCTCCCCTGAACAGAAAACAATTTCTATGTTGTTATAACTGTGTGCTTGAATGGGTAAAAAAAAAAAATCCTTTGCTGTACCCACTTTCAGTTTCTGTAGAGAACAGTGAAAGTGTAATTAAGTAATTAAATTTATCACACAGATACCTGTAACTAAACATCTCTACACTATTAAAACATCACATGCCAAATAGCACTACTGCTGTACTACCTAAAATCTACAAAGAATTGTCAGTATTGTAAGAGCAGACATTGTCCAAGTTTAACAAAACCACCCAAAGAAGGCAAATTCTGTATCTCATATTTACTCAACACAAAAGGGAAAATGAATTATTTACCTGTAACTCAATCCTCTGACAAACTTACTTCCCAGAAGATTTTGAATAGTTACTCTAGTTTCCTCTAGTAGGTTTTTAGCAGCTGAATCTCCTACAGCAATAGCAATAATGCGACCAGGACTTCTATTTTTCAGTAAGTTCTGGAGCTTCAAGCTTTCTTCTGAAAAATCATGAGTATCAAATTTCAACACTTCCAAAACACTCGCTGTATCCTGATCAATCACTCTCACATTTAGTCCTCGGGAAAAATTCTTTTTAAATGAATAATGACCACAGGCCAGCCCTGAGAAATTCACAGACTTTGACAGAAGAGTCCATGATAACTTCTGGTGCCCATGCAATTCCAATGTTCCTTCAGGACCCACACCAATAAATTTTTTGCCAAATTCTGGCACATCAGCATCTTCGTTTGACTTCCCATACAAAATAATAGTTGCTTTGGATTTATAGCGGCATTTCTCTGCTCCAACATGAAGCATTCCACCATCCTTTATCAGGATAAAACGAGTTCTCAAAGTAATATTTTTAGAACCTTCCTTATCATCACCAAAAACCAGTAACCCTAAAGGGAAAAAAGAAATCTGTAAGTCAAAGCAATATTAAGATAGACTCAAAGAATCAAGATCACAATAAGAGCAACAGAAAGATTAAGAAAGATTTGTTTTCCACACCCAGAAAACAAACTATTAAGTTTTTTAATAAGGTTAAGAATATTTATGAAAGTAACTTCTACCGGTTGTGAATTACCTTTCTAAGCATCTGGTCAGCTTATCCCTATTTTTTTCTACCATCTTGGTCAAATTGCTAACACACTATGTTCATCATCAGAAGACAATCAGATCCCGAACCTAGAAAGCTACTAGACAAGTCTTTTTTTTACTGTTTTACAGAAAACCATGTCACTGCTCCAATGACAGACTTTATAGTGTTCATTTATCATTTTAACATTTGGTATGTCTGGCCTGACAGTGGCCTGACAGCAGGCAGAAAAGTAAAAGCAAAGGAACTGGTCAATACCAAAATTCCAATGTAATTTTCCACTAATCACAAAAGTAAAAGCCATGCATAAATACAGGCTGACAGAGTTGGGATTGTTCAACCTGGGGAAGAAAAGACTCTGGGGAGACCTTCCAATACCTAAAGGGGGCCTGCAGAAAAGCTGGGGAGCATGCTTCTATGTCAGCAGGTGTAGTAAGAGGACAAGGGGGAATGGCTTTAAACTAAAGTGGGAGATTTAGGTTAGATAGAAGGAAGAAATTCTTTATTCTGAGGGTGGTGAGGCACTGGCACATGTTGCCCAGAGAAGCTGTGGTTGCCCCATCCATGGAGGTGTTCAAGGCCAGGTTGGATGGGGCTTTGGGCAACGAAGTATAGCAGAAGGTGTCCCTGCCCATTGAAAGAGGGTTGGAATTAGATGATCTTTAAGGTCCCTTCCAACTCAAAGCATTTTACAATTCTATGAATTGAAGCATGTTTTTCATCCTTCCATTTCGTACCTCCATCTTGTATGACTATAGAGTGTACTGTAGCATCTGAGTTCAGACGAAACAAATCCCCCTTTTTGATAATAACTCTCTTTTCAGGATCTTTTCCAGGGCTCCAGTTTGTAAGACGAGGATTCTGATCAGGACAATTTTCTGCAATATAAAGTGAAATATATTATTTATTTATTTTTAAATAAGCATCACCAACAGGACCACAGCAATCAGGGCAGCATGAAGATGCATACTAAATAAGGCAGAGTCAGTCACCCACAAAGGATTCCCACCTCCTTCTGTGTTCACAGTACTGCAGCTACTAGTTCTAATGTTTAAATTCATGCAGCCAAAAAGATACCTGAATCAGGGCTAAGCTTCCAAGGATAGAAAGTCATTATGTACCAAAATTAAAACACTGAAGACCACAAGTAGACTGAACTGTCAACATATACTGTACTTTCAAGCCAACCAATAGGCATCTAGTTTTTGTTATTATTTGTTTGAGGGTTGGTTTGGTTTTTCGAGATTTTCTACATCATCTACAGTAGATGAGAAGAGCTCAGCAGCAAGGACTCCAGTTCACAGCAGTTGCCCTGAGCCCAGGATATCCTAGGCCACCTACACGAAATACCAACACGGTGGTAAGGTATCTAAATATCTCACCTTCCTCAAGGTCACAGGAACCTGTGTGAGAAAGTCTAATCCATCCCCTCTTGCTTTTGAGCATCCCAATCACTTCCTCCAGTATAGGTTTGCAGATATGGGAGAAAGGAGGACAGGACGACCTTAATATATTTAGTGTTAAGCTTCTATGGTTAGAGCAGTGTCCTGGGAAGCAAAGCATTTGGATCCAAACCCATGGTTTGTGCTTCTAAGATACTTTAAACACCAGTCTCTGAACCACGCTATAGAAGTGATACACACGATCCTCCTCAAAACTCCGTTGAAGATTTGGCACTACCCAGGCAGCAACGCCATATTATAAGGCCAGAGAAGGAGAAGTAGCAGACAGAAGTGACAGGGTTGTGTGATTTCAGATGAACTTACAGCAATATGGTACTTAAAACATACCCATTTTTAGAATATTAAGCAGCTGATTAACGCAGGAGCATAGAAGTACTATGAAAACAGAAACTGAAAGTATGTCTTGAATTTTTGATTTTCTTATTAAAAACACAGACTACAAACATTTTTATTGAGGAAAAAACACAACCTAAAAGATGTCAAAATAAACACGTTAGAAGCCCAACTGAAATTAACAGTCATAACTGCCTTTTCACATCTTCTGGAAAAAAATGCCCTATGCATCTGAAATGCTGGGGGCAAAAAGCTACTTGCAATAGCTCATTTTTCCATAAGACAAAGAAAGAGAAGCCTACCCACAGATTTAACATAAGCCATCCTTAGTTCTGCTGACAAAATTGTTTTCCTTCACTGTTATTCTCCACATTTCAAATCTTTTCCAACCCAGGAAACCCACAGAAACCAAGATTTGCCTGCCAGTGGGAAAAAATTAGCAGAACTGCACGAAGCCAAAAGGCATCTAACTAGCAATATAAAAATAAAAACAAAAGAAATTTTTTGGGGGGATCCTAAGAAAACAGCATTTAAAAAAATGAAATTCAACACAAGGGGAAGCCAAAAAGCAAGAAGCACTGCTATCTGCAAGACTGCTGAGCAGTCACTGACAAAATGCAGTTCTATTGCCTGACTCATGCACAGTCACTGAGCCCCTTTCCTCAGACACTACACACACAGTCTCTGTGAAGAAACACACATTTCCTGGCTGGTAGCAAAGGGCAGTGTGAGGAAACCATGAGTCAGCAACCTGGTAATTTCTACTTAGCGTGATTCATGGAGGAAAAAGATCTAATAACTGCACAAGTTTTCCTGTTGAGTTTTAAAGAATAGGTACAGCACAACAACTACAAAACCAAACCAAACAACACACAACAACAACCCCACTGAATCTACTGTACATTATGTTTGAGCAAGGAAGCCATTGGAATCAGAAATAGGCACTCCTGTAACATGATCATGCTTCTGAAGCACAGTGGATCAACTTTTGGCAGGCAAATCAGATGTGCTCAGCAAAAGTATTTTGAAATTCTTCCTTAGTAATTGCAGAAGGGTGCAGGGAAACATCAAATATTTAGTACTTCACCATATGTTACCTTCAAAATTACTGATTGGATTTTACAGACCAGTCATTGCCTCGACAGTTAAGGTTAAATGGAAACAGAAGCATAAACCAGAAAATGTTAGGTAGTTATAGCCCTGCCATATTTGACCACTCATGCTGAAAATTTTTCAAGTCAAGCCTCTGCTTCAGTGCATTTTTGTAAAAATGGGTCAGCTGTCTATAAGGTTTAGTTGCTTCTAGTAAGGTGATGGTGGTGGGAAAATAATATTTTTGCATGTGGTGGGAAAAAAAAAAAAAAAAGAAAACACACACACAACACCCTGCCAAAAAAATAAAATTCTAGAACCTTCCATGTGTTGGAGAAAGGATATGAAATTTGGCAGGAGAAAAGGCAGGAAACAGTTCTCAAAATGTAGTTAAATAGTTGCTTTCTACCTGCTTAGCCACCAAGTCTGGAGTTTTTAAGGCCTCTGGGAAAAAATTATCAGTGTTATATTATGCTCAGCAGAAGTTTATCACAGTTTGGCAGCTAAATTTTCTGAGGATCCTGTTTACCCTGGGCAAGCTCCAGCAGAGAACTGCAAAGGCCAAAGAGAACTTTTCCCTGACAACCTCCCTTGCTTGTCTTCCTGACCCTGTAGCAAAAGCCCCTGGAAATGGGGAAGGAAATTGCATTTCCAGCACTCTACATGATCTTCAGTGCTAAGGACTCCTTAGAAAAAAAGATGATGACAGGAAGATAAAAGCAAGGAGGAAAAAAGAAACCAGCTGACGAGCAGGAACAGAAATGCAGACGAGTATCATTTTCCCTGTGGGGAAGGTATGCCGGAGGTTTAGGATTTACACACAATTACTACTAAGTCTCACATTCCCTTCACTGCCTTTTAAACAGCCATTAAAAGCACTGACAATATGGATTTCCAATTAGCCCTCAGCAAGAGCACACCTAGCTGGAACTGCAGTGGCTGGCTTTAGTACCGCATGTGTGAGGATGGAGCTGAGGGTATTAACATTTCAACCTGTCAAGAATCCTTGGGGAGCCGCTGCAGCAACACTGCCACAAAATTAAAATTTCAGTCAGTCAGATTTTCGTTTGTGCCCTCATGGAGTTTCTCTTGTGTGAGGGCTTCCAATAGATTTTATGTGCGTGGTTTTTCTTTTAAAAGGTAGTGGAGGGAAACTTCTGAAAGACACAGTTCAACAGCCAATATTGAAAGCTGGCTGGACTTCCATAGAGGAGCAACGGGACATTGAAGGAAAGCGTTTACATCCTTTGATTATTGCTGAACTTCCATGTAAGTCACTACAGCAGACAAAGATAAAAAGGTCTACTGCAGCATCCTCAGTATCTTTGGTGATCCATAAACTACATGTTGACCACATATGCAGTGTAAGAAAATCTACAAAACTCAATGCCTTGGGAATGAACTACTGCAGAGGAAAAAATAATAATACTTATTAAAATCTTAATACTCCAAAAACATTTTCATTTTAAAAGTGGCAAACCCATCTCCTTCACGTTACCAGCTTTTAAAGCATGAGAAGACTATTATTTTACATTGTCCATGCAGTACAGCCTCACCTCTACTAAAACAACCATTAAAACCTACAGCTTTTAATTAAATGTTTTAAAGTCTTGGTATCAAAGTGGAAAGGCTTTCCTTGTTTGTTTTGGGGTGTGTTTTTACTATTATTGTTGTTGTTGCTGTTGTTTTTCCCCTCAAGTACTTCTTAGAATCAATGTGCTAGATCACCCGTCAGCTTTGTCTTCAACTTGTTTGTAACTAGAGTCCTTACTGCATGTCCATATGCCCATATTACTAGTGATTTACTTCACAATATAGCAGTCATCTTCCATTTACTACTTCTGCAGTGTTTGTTCTATCTTGTTTTCCTTCCTAATTATTAGGAAAACTCAGTAACTTCACCCAAGAGATATCTGCAACCCACCATGAACTGTGTCCCAGTTAAGATGAATGCATCCATTTTATACTGTCACCTAAAATCTTCAGTTGATTATTTAATTTGTTCAGCACGTGCTGCATTGACTCTAGAAACAGAAACTTCTGAATTACTGCTCCAAAAGCCACCATGGAGTCTAAGCTTGTAGTGTTACAATAGGCACCATTTTCAATTCCAAAAATCATTTTGAAAACTTTTAGAAACCCGATTTCTTCCTTAGGTAAACAAAACAGAACCCATGCTCCAAAAGATACTACAAACCCTTACCAACTGGGTCTCATAGTAAGCGTTTGGCCAGAGGGCTCTCTATTTAATGACTAGCAGTTAATCACTCCACGTCTTTGTGCTTTATAGACAGTCACATTTTAGAGGTTTTCCAAATTCCATTAAAGTTGCCGAGTTTTCTAAGACAAATTGAAAAAAATCAGGGCTAAGTGGTCAAAGAACTCCCTGCTCGATTTGTTTACAAACAAAGCAAAAAAATTGCTGGTATAAATTCCTAGACTTTTAAATGTTTTACCTGAATGCTCCTTACTACCTTCCCTAGTTACTGCTTACACAGACAGTATTTCATTTTGCCTGTACTTTGTGAATAGGCAACTTCTACGTACATGTGATAATTACACATGTAATACAGATACAATATTCTCACTTCTTTCCCCCTCACCAGTCGTCTTTATTTACTGCTATGCTTTTTTTCTTCCTGTAAATAAATAGTTCACAGTAAAAACACAAAGTGACACCGATAACAGCAAAAGGAACCAAACCTCCAAACACAGCTTCCTTCCAAATTAAAATTACAGTAAGCATCCTATTTTTGCACTGAACTTTTAACACTGCTTCCGATGCAGAATTATTGCACTATGTTCACAGGGACCTTAACGTCTAGTACAATTTTGTTCATGCAAGAACTTACCATCTGGAGCGTATTTTGAAGCTATTCCCAAAAAAATTCCCAGTGCAAGAAAAAGTGACAAGCTAGAAATGGCAAAGCAAATGAGAGTATTTTTATGTCTGTTGGCTTCTGCCTGACGGCGGTTCTGTCCAGATGGTAAGGACGTGAACGTCGCCCGGGCTTCTTGTCTTGCAGAGGTAAATTCGGCTGAAGCGTGGCTCTGTGAAGGTGGTGGGGGTCGAAGAGGGGCAATTCTCCCCGGGACATACCCAGCAGACCTGTGACTGCTCCCATTCTGAGGCCGAAGGAAAGCAGGGGAACTCCCCCTGGCATCAGTGTCTTGCATGTTACAAAGTCACTGCAAAAGGCACACACAGACACAGAGAAATAAAAATAAAAATAAGACAGGCTTTCAGAATACAGAGCACAGTACATTAAAGGAAACAAAAACAACAAAGCAGCAATTCTAAGACACATGCCTCCTCCTTAATGTAGCTATTTCTATGGTATCATTCACACTGTGGACATTAGTGATTTGCCACAGTGTAACAGTTTGCAACAATAGCAAATACCTCCAATACAAACTGGAAAGAATCTGGTATGGGAACACTACAGCACAAACCACTTCTGTTAGGTATTTTCACGGAGGGTTTTCACAGTTGACTTGTATTGTGTGATTAAGAAACAAGTTGAACAATGAGAAAGCTAGCAACCCCTTCTTCCCCACAGTTATGCGAAGAATGCCTAAATGTATTTCTTCTGCATGCAGAAACCCAACAAGCTCCTCATTGTTTTCCTTTGTGGAAAAGAAGCTGAAGGAGACATGCCTTCATTCCACACTGGAAGCAGCAAGAAGCATTTAAATTGAATACATAAAAACAATTTTATTTATATTCACGCTGATGCAACTTAGTCAACACTTTTTTTTTATTTGAGGAATGTGGATCCTGCAAACTCTTAACCCGCTCGCAGCAGGATTCAGTTGCTAATAAAGGTACATCAGGAACGATCCTGTAAGGAAAGTCTTGTTCCACAAACCTCAGGGTTTGTCTCATTGCTGAGATATTTGGGTTTGGACACAAATCCTGGAAACAACACGACTGCTCCAGATTTCTGTACCTACCACCAAGAACTGAGCACTACTTTTATTTCAGTTACTCATGTTATTTCTATCTTTTCCTGAAGCAGCCAGAGAGAAAAGCCACTAAAAATATTTGTCCCTGATCCACTCTAGCCAATGGTTCTAAACCACTGCACTTTTCTGTGCCTTAAGAGATCCCAAACTGCATTCAACTGCTTTCTTAAGCTTTCTGTTTAACTGTGCTGTATGGTAAGGAGTATACACAAAGCTGGTATTATTATTATTATTTTTTATTATTAACATTTCTAAGGGATGAGGGATTTTTTGAGAAGGCTGCTCAAGTTTCAGTTAACTGAAACCTAACCTTCTAAACCAAATCCTGAAGGGGATTAAGCACAAACCACATGTATTAAATCACAAAATGAATTATGAAAATAAAAACTACCAATAACGAAAACAAAAACTACCAAATGCATAAAGATCCTCTTTCTCTTCCATTAACAAAGGGAAGTCTAAGCTATGCTCTGAAGTGCCAGGCACGCTGGTGAAGAAGAAATACGACAACTGTAATCTTGTTCTGAGACATAGCAAAGGAGTCTTTTGTCTGACATGCTGCAAAATCTGATACTTCACTGTTTCAAGGCAAGAGAGTTGGTATTATTGAGCAGACTGGATTACCCTTTCATGGGAGACAATGCACCTCCAGATGTATGCAAAATGACAATAAAGGCACTGAAACATTAACTGGAGTAGCCATCCCAGAGTGCAAAACTTATGCCAAATCCTCCAGCAGTGTTTCTTGCACCTGTTTGCTGCAGTCAATTGATTTTCACCATTCTCTTCTTTGAAAAACTGTTTCCCATACCTAATTCTCTGCTCCCTAAATTCATTGCCCACTGCTTTATGACCATTGTAAAACAGCCTTCCTTCACCACGTGCTTTTAAACTCAATTAGACATCTTTCAAGAGTAAAATCTCAATCATTTCTGTCTTACAAGTAGTGTTAAAAGCTTACTACAGAACAAGATTTTCAACTAATTCAAAGGCAGTATTTATGTCTAACCAAAACAAATACCTAACCATCTTCCTGTTAAAAATAAAGAAGATTCTGATCCAGAGATGAAATTTTTTCATGGTTTGGATCCTAAACTCCATAAACTTGGCTAAAGTTTTCAGAAATGGTGTTTATCTACCTCACTGACAAACTGGCTATGTAGTGTTCATTATAATGTCAAACATGTAGAGTTAACAGGTCTTTTAACTAATCAGTTATGCTGACTAAATCCAGAATGCTTATGCAAAGCTTTACTTTTACAACATAATTTTACCACAATTCTGTCTACTAAGGCCTATTTAGACTGCTACCACTCTAAAGAAAAAAAAAAAGTCACTCATTGCAACACACTGAAAACATTTGTGTTATATTTCAAACATATTTTGTCTTATATGTTATAAAGCATTCAGCCCTATTTGCAACCCCCATTTTCCAAACTGTAAAAATTTTCTAACTACCCCATTCAAGTGGTAACACTGGTCACCCCCAAGGATGGGTTGAAAATAGACTGCAGAGGCACATTTTTCCCCATTACAAAATAAAAATAACGAAAACAGCCATAATGAGATACTTAGCACAATCAAAAATTTTACCATATAATTTTCCATTACAAGAGGAGTAACCATTTCAACACTTCCTTCCCTCTTCCTGTGTCATTTGAAGTTCTCTAGATGAATTTTATCCTGCAGAGCAGCTACTGACTTTTCTTTTAAATTAAGACACACTGATAATCTGATTCATATTGTTGACTTATTTCCACTGTGGAAGTTTTCAGATAGCATCAAACAAATGCAAGTGAAGTAGATAGCTATATAATCAGTAGTGCCCTAGAGAGTGAGGCTATTTGGTTGTACAGATACAGTTTAACCAAAACGCAGGGGCTGGGGGAAAGAAAAAAAAAAGTTTTAACGATTTAAAAACACATTTTCTTTCAAGTTCCCAACCACCTGAGTTTTTCTACATAGAACTTTTTCTTTCTCCACCTACAACTAAGGTTTCCCATTTCCCTTTGACCTGTGCCTATGTTATGCTCCTTTAAAAAAGAAGGCAAAAAAGGGTTTGAATGAAAGGAGCCCCCATACAATCAAAGCCACGAGAGCAGACTGGCCTATCTCCAGGACCTCCTAGCCCCACAGAAAAACAAGTCCTCACAAGGAGCTCCACGATTTAGGTATCTCCCCTCGGTAGCACAGCCCTGGACAAGAAAACCACAACTTTTACAACCCTACATGGTGAGTTGTGTCACTGCCATGACACGGAATTTTGTTTTGCAGCTTGCTGCAGTGATTTCACTAAAAGTTAAGTTTTTACAAAATACACAGCTAGTTGTAGAGAATTCCGTCTGCACAAACCTGATACCCATTTTTCACCACAGCTTTTACTTGGGGACATGTAAGTACGTGGTTCCAGCTAACTAATACCAGTGAAACTTCAAATATGCTGATTCAGCTAGAAGATGACAGCTGCTTCAGCCCACCATGTTCTCATTACCGCCTCTGTGCTGGGAAGCTAGACACATTTGCATGCCATCCTTCTGCAAGACCAGCACTACTCCACACAACCCAGGCTTCTGCTCATGCACCCCTTAACACCACATCGGCAAGCAGGTAAGTACTTCTCGTATTCATCAGGCCAGACAATCTAGCTTAAACCACTCTAAAAGAATACAAAACAAAACCAGTTTATTGCTCAACAGAAGCAGCAATTACCTGCAAGCTTGTTTCTGTCAACAGAGCACCTGACCTGTGCTGACAGCAAACCCCAAAGTGCCGCCGAGCAGGCTGCAACATCTCCGCTCTCCTCACATGTTCCTTCACCCCTTTCAACTTGTGCCACTACCATACACCTAAATGAACCTACATTGTCCCATACTGGCAAAAAATAGAAATGTATTCACTGTACAAAGCACAGGATAACAACTGACTCTCCTGAAGCCAGAAGAGAGTGGCATGCTTATCTGTTACTCAGGAGGGGGCTGGTTTCCTGAACAGGAACTGGATTATTCTACACCTTTCACGAGGCAGTTCAAAACATCATCTGAAACTACCCAAAAAGTGAGAAATGATTCTGTGAAATACACCAAGACATTTCACACATCTATTGTGAAATGCGTAGCACAGCAACATGTCAGATGTGCTGTAACACTCCACCATTGCATCTTCTCAAAACTTTGTAAGTAAGTAAGCTTACTTCTACATAGTGGAAATAAATCAATGCTTCCTTTTAAGTATATTTTAAGGATGCATAGTTAACAGGTCTTAAGTATTCTTAAAGAGAAAAGAAGCTAGAAGAAACCCCAAACTTTTGTTGCTGTTGGCTATTAAACACTAGCAGTTGCACGCTGACCTATTAATACAGCACTTAATCTCAGAGTATGTAACTGTCATTACGAAAAGGACCAGGAAAGGGTAAGAGAAACCCACACACATCAAGAATATTATTTCCCTTTCTAACACAGTGCCACGTTGGTCACTGCTGCTTTCTTGGCAAAGGGACTCGTCTGGTGTGAGGTGCTCAAGAAGGGTAAGAAGTCTGTACTAAAGTTCCTGAGTAGCTATAATTTCTGAACACAACGTGGTATAAACTACTGAAGTACAATGAGCACGGCCTTTACAAGCCTCCAGGTTGGCCATTAACTGCTAGGGATACCAATTTCAGGAAAATATTTCAAATGCCTCAGA
The DNA here is from genome assembly GCF_964211835.1 of Anser anser. NCBI lineage: Eukaryota > Metazoa > Chordata > Aves > Anseriformes > Anatidae > Anser > Anser anser. The sequence goes on from NC_139723.1 coordinate 48,619,246, forward strand.
AGTCCCCAGTTCAACAAATCTTAAGCTTTCCCTTAAGAAAAAAGATAGTCCCTAATAGGCACATGGGGGTGTCCACATGCTCTGCCCTGTTGTTTCACATTTTATTCCACTGCCTTGTTTTGAAATTATGCCTATTCATTGTTATAACAGGCAGCATGTTTATAGGAAACTACTTTTCCATCATGAAGTGCAAAAGCTGGAAGGAATATTTGCACAGTAAAACTAACAGAGTTATGTAGCTGTGGGAAATCACAATGTTTACAAAATCCCAACTAAATAAACTGCAAAAGCAGTAGATGACTTCTATCACACATACTACTTGCCGCACACCACCACTGAGTCTTCTCTCTCGCCTAGCAGTTTCAGAAGAAGTTCAGAGGAATAACAGCAATGGCCAGTGAGAAAAGGTTACAAATACATTACAAGGTAATAATTACAAAACTTTGTCCAAAATGAATCACACTGACCCAGCTTTTCTGAATTTGTTGTGTAGTGACTTAATTGTACTGGTTTGGGTTTTTGTTTTGTTTTTTGACACACCGAAAATGCACAAGATCAGATTGATACACAAGCACTAATCAAACTGAGGAACACATTTTCAAAAATAAAGTCTTTCCAAAGTACCATAGATCAAGACACAGAAGTACAAGCATGAATAACATCTATAGTGTAAGACAAGGTCCACAGATAAAAGCCATCTTTACCACTTGCTCTAGTAAAATCTTTTAAGCATACAAGTCCTTCTCTGGTTCAGATGTTCCAAAGCTGTTCCAAATTCAGAATTCCAAAGCTGTATACAAGTAGGAGACAGTTATATATGTTTCTGGTGATATGCAAAACAACTCAATTACTATCCATGGATTAGAAAGGATGTTGGGACAGAGGAAGGGGAAGGTAGAAAAGCTTGGTTCCCAAGGGAAGGAGACAGGTAATTTGTAGTCTGTGGAATACGCGTTTGACTGTGGGAATGAATATGAAATTATGGCATGTCAGCTGAAACCACTCATGTTTATGGCTTACGACATAGAGGAGAGCCATGAATTTAGTTCCTGGCTTCTTCTGAGGGTGTTTGGTAGACCACCCTTAAGGTTGAGGGCTGAAAAATCAGAGGTGAAGTGTCTTTTTTTTTTTTTTTCCCTCTACAAGAAGCGTTTCCTCCCTCCAGTGATAATTGGGCATGCTTTTGTCTCGTATCAGCAGTTTTTGTGAATGAGCTCTGCAATAGTCACTTGGTTTTACTCACATAATTGCCAGGAGAGCACTTGACACAGCAGATGAAATACCTAACTTTTCAGAAAGCTGATGTACAAAGTTCAGGGATCCTCGTGGTTTTGAGACTGCAGGGATACATCTGTCTTCTCTGATTCCTGGACACCAAACACTCTCCTGTAAGCACTCACCTGTTCATAACAGATGTCAAGAGACAGCTATTTTTGGTTTGCTATAATACATTTGTAACATCTTTAGATCTTGCCCTCTGAGACAAGGAAACAATAGCCAGAAGCCATGGCATTGAAATGGTGGTCCATATATTTAAAATCATGCCATAACACTTCCAGCAACTTCAATTTTGTTCCCTTTGTTTCTGTTTGACATGGTTAATCTTTATAAATCATTTACAGATTGGGGAACTCAGTTCTGTTTTCCATTCTTTGTTTAGACAATAGAATGTTTGGGTGGAGGAAATTTTTCAGAAACCTTTTTTTAAATTTGTATCCAAGTGAATCTACCAATGTTTCTATTACAGAGGATCCCACTTGGTACACCAGGAAAGACTTCACGCCTGCTGAAAACAGACGACACGAAGGGAATCATTTTTACTGTGTTTCTCATTCTCAGAAAGGAAAGCTTTAATAATTTGCACAAGAGATCAAAAGTGGAGATTCGCATTTTAATCACACATCTGTCATTAGCTTGCTGCGTGAGTCACAGCTCATTTAGGCCCCAAGCCTGTAACATGAGGAAAAATGGTCACAGGGACATTGTGAGGCTTAGTTTACAGAACACTTAGGTCTCCCACAGCTCAGCAATGCATCCCAGTACAAGCCTAATTTTAAGCAAATAAATAGCTCTGTTTAAGTCAACAGCATCTATGTGAAAGTAACTGATTCGCAGCATTCACCTGAAGAAGATGGTAGGGCAAAAAAAAAAAAGGAAAAAAACTACTACTTATCGTATTGATGATAAGAAGTTGTCTTTGCAGATATTTGCAGTATCTGGAAGAACACAAATCCAATCACAAACCACTACATCTTAGGGCTTTACAAAAAAAATCTATATAATAGTAATACACTTTCAGAGAAGTAAGGTCCAGCTCTGGCACTACTGCAAATGACTGATGAAATAGATTTTTGGCCTTCCGGAGGAGAGTAAGATTAAATATCTAATTCCTTCTAGTCCAGTATTATGGCTGAAAAGCCCTTATTAGAAAAAAAAATAAAACACATTATAAACAAATATGACAGCACAGAATGTAGAAGGCAGTGAGGAAGGTCAAATGCCACATTTAGCTTGGTCAGTAGCCACAAACATACATGCTCCAGGAAACTCCTCACTGTATTGCTAGAATCACTTAATAATCAGCGGCATATCATATTTAAATTATATCTAACGCACTGATCAGTATCATAAAATGTTCTTTTCCACAACACTATACACATTTCTTTCTTCCTCCTCCTGGTTCTTTGTACTTATGCTGGTTTTCCTTTTTGCTAAAACTCTAAAGTCTTTTTTTTTTTTTTCCCCAAACTAACTCACATTTCAGTAACTTATGTCATCCCTTGCTTTGATTACTCAAAGGATTCTCTCTGCAATTTTTTTTAATTGTGCATCAGCTACAAAGTAGACAATGCTGCAATGCTGGTTGAGAAGTTGCCATCCATCGGCTGCATTGGTGTAGCTGCACACCCACATTCTTTCAGAGTTGCCTTGCATTTCTATGAGCCAAGGAGTTTGCATTAAGAGATGATTAAGCTAAGAATTCCAAATCACATCCACTGACCAAGCAAATGTGACATCAGCACCTCTTAGCTGTTAGATCCCCCAGAAGATTCTTCATCCTGTAAAAAGATCACTAAGAGGGTATATGACAGAGGTCCATGCAGTCAGCAGCAGCACAGAGAATACAAATGACTCTTCTAATGGGGGGAAAAAAAAAAAAAAAAAAAGCAGATGAGAAGTTTTTGAACTTGATTCAGTACTGGATGAAGAATTTGTATAGGTTCAGAAAGCAACAGAATTACAGATGAGAAGCCAGTCAAGGATTGTTACACAAAGAATAGCTTAGAAAGTCCTTGAGATTCAAATTGTTGGAGGCTGGAAGCAGTAGTATCATTATGTAATATCTTTACCAGACATCTATTACTCATCACTGTCAGACAACAGGTAATTGTCTGGACACTTTTTCTGCCATTATAGGGCCATTCTTCTACTAAGCTTTAAAATCTCATTCAAACACCTTGTGCCCCTACTTTTCCAAAAATCACCTCTTGCTCTAAGGGCAAAAAAAGCCCTTAGCTCAGCCATTGTAATTGTCTGTTGATATCACAAGCATAAAATATAACTACCTGATGTCCTAAATTAACATGTCAGACTGGTAAATGGTAGCTGAAGCATGGGAACAGCTTCAATACTGCTACAGGATCGGTGGCCTCCAGCAGAAGGGTGGGGTAAATACCAGCTAAATCTGTGACATCCCAAAGCTCTACAGCTAACAGTCTTGCTACTGGTACAAGCTGAAGGGGTTTCCAGAGCTAAGCTAATGCACAGTAACCTGAATACGTCTGGATGCCAGCTTTTTAAGGTATCACAGGAGTCACAGAAATACATGAGCTGGGAGCCTGGTGAATAACATACCGTAATTTAAATTACCTGACATAAAATTTTTCCAAGGGACAATTTTTGAAAAGAAAAACATTCTTTATCACTTCCCATCTGTAAGAATCACAAGCAGAAATGGGATGTCAAATGGGATGTGTAAGAACAGAAGCAAGTCTCCAAAATGCAAAACAAAGACTTCTAAGCCACCATTAAGTATGCACTCTGCTGAGCTGCGCTCATATTTGGGATTACTGTGGTAAATTCCTTTCTAGAGAACTCCAAGAACTTTGCACCCAGCGGCCAAGCTTTGCAGTGTGCTGCTAGGTAGAGCTAGTCATTTCACATGACTACTCTACCTTTTTTTTTTCAGTCCCACGTGCCAAAAAAGATAGAAGAGCTACTAGTATGTCCCTTTTTGTTAATGGATTTCACAACAAAGGAAGAAAATCAGATACAGGTCTTAAAGCATGCATTCTCTTCAGATACAGGTCTTAAAGCATGCATTCTCTAACGTCTTCAGTATTTCCTCTCCATATTGGCAAATTCAGCACTTTTTCTCCCTCACATCTTTCTTCAAGGTATATAGTTTTCTACTCCCTCCCCATTTCCTTTCCCAGTATTGCTGCTCCAGGAAAATACTTCTGTGGATTTCTGAATCCACATCTACAAACAATTCATTCCCATTTGTCTTGCCAAAAATATCTCCACTAAATCAACACCGAAATCCTTTTTTTTTTGTAAAAATAAGCTCAGAATGGCTTAGAATCAGAATGACTTAGAATCAAGATTAAGCATGACTTGATTCAAAACAAAAAACTGTAATTTAAACGTTACAGATTTTAATCTTGTTTTGACGTACACTTTAGACAATTCCAAAGAACTGCCTTGCTAACGCAAAGGATGAGCTTTGCCATTGTGCTCGTGTCACACAACTTCTGGCTATGCAGACAGGGAGACTGGCCAGGTGATTAGCTCCCACTGACTGCTGCCAACAGCTTTTGGGTCACAGAGCGGGGCAGGCAGGAGCTGAGGAGCAGGAGACCCCCAGCCAAGCTCCAGGGTATGGGTCTTCACGCCCACCGCCTCCCATGAGAGGCCAAACAACGCAGAGGCCTGGCGCCTGCCCGCGGAGCGGTGGCAAGGCGAGGCCTGGGGCTTCCCCATCTCCCACAGGTACAGCTGGCAGCGCTGAGCCACTGCACAACATCCCCGACATTCCCAGTGCCCGTCCTTCTTGCTTCATATGGAAGAAAAACGACACTGCTTCAACACCAAGGAGACGTACTGACTTCTTTTAGTTCATATTTTCTTGGGTATGTGGGCATCTATCTGCACCTTTCATGGTAAGGATGTCATGATCAAGAGTCTGAATCAGACTGGCCCCATGGTTTGTTCTTCAAGCTGCTAGGATTAGCAGATCTCATTCTGCCATATCTATTTTTATAATCATTCCTTAAAGGAAAAAATAACCTTTATGTTCCTCTGCCCCATGACCTGGTTTGTCAACTTGGAAGAAGTGTGATTTGTGCCACCAAATGGCAACTGTTCCAGTCATGGGACCAGTTATAGCTTGGAAACCTCTGGAGGATATAACAGGACCTGATTAAAAAAAAAAGAAAAACACATTTTTCCTACACTGGGGTCACCAACATCTGCTGTTTAGTGTGTCCACCCTCCAACAATTAGCAGTAAGTCTGATGAACAGGTTAAGAGCTCCCCATCAACCCTAGCCACTGTTAATGACATTCCTAATTAAAATAAACCTTATAGTCTGCCACCTACCTAATACCTACCTCTAGCAGCACTCACCACAGCTAACCTTCAGATCAAACGCTAAGTTTCAGAAGGCACTTTGGCAACCTCGCTTTATCAAGGACCTCACAACAACCTCCCGTTTTCTGTTCTGTTGTAGTTGCTTCCCTCTTTCTCACTCTCCCCTTTCTTTTTTTTTTCCTCCTCCTCCTTTTTCCTTCACGAATCCCATTCATAGCTGGGGGTATTGCCTGTGCTTTACACAAAACTTACTCTTCAGGGCACTTTGCCCACAACACGCTCTCTGCTGGATGCTGAACTAGCAGGGAGAGGGCAAGAAAAACAAGCTAAATATTGCTCCCAACAAGCTCGACCTGGCAGAAGACCTCACGTTGCCAGAGGCAGCGCGCAGGATCCCTGCAGACAAAGCAGCCACACGCTCTGTAAGAACAAAGATGATCCTCTCCTGCTCCTCCCTACTGCTATCCAGGGGCCGTTTCACATCAGTAATGCAGGCACCACACTCCTACAAATCTTTTGCCGTGCTGCATCAAAACCGGGCTGATGCTACCCCAAAATTTCAAGTGCTGTTTTACCCACCTCAATTAATTAGCTTTGCAGCCCGGGACGCTATTTCGTTGTCATAACGACTAAGGGATATAAAGTCCCTTCGGTTTTAAAGAGACTCCACACCACTGGTTCAACCTTTAAAACATAACCGAGGACGGCATCTCCGACACACAGCCCGGACTGAGCCGTGATGTAGCACAATTGTCACCGCACGCCCGCTTTCATTAGGAGGGCTGAGAAATACAGCCCCCATTGCTGTTGCGGGGTGGCTTTTTTGTTTTCTCTTCCCCTCTCCCCCCCCCCCACAGCCTTTGGGCAAGTACAGCGAGCCACGAGCCGGGAGGGCAGCCCCTAACCCAAACGCTGGGGGGACACACGACCCCTGCCCTGCCGCCGGCCCGAGGGGCAGCAGCGCGGCTCCCCGCACCACCTGCCGCCCTGCCCACACCTGCCGCCGGCCGCACGGACCCGGCACGGGGTCACCGGGGCCGGGCCGGGCCGCTCCCTTCCCCTCCCCTTCCTTTCCCTTCCCTTCCCTTCCCTCCCCGCTGCCGGGAACAAAAGAGGCCGGTGCGGGGCGGCCGCCCGGCAGCGCGGCCCTCTCCCCCCGCTCCCTCTCTGCCCCCCCCCAGGTCCCGGTGCCGGTGCCTCCCCCCCGCTCTCACCTGGGCCCGTCGCGTCGCGGCGGCGCGCTCAGGGCGGCGGCATGGCGCTCCCCACCCCGGACACGGCGGGCGAGCGGCCGCACGGCTGCTCGACACCCCCCGCGGCTCCCCGCCCCGGCTGCCGCCCTTACGCAACTGGCAGCGGCCGCCGACGGCGCAACCCCCCCGGGGGCGACGCTTCCCGGCCCCGAAAGGAGGCGGCTGCGCCCCTCCACCGCCGCCTCCTCCTCCTCCTCCTCCTCCGTCCCGGCCCGCCCCCGGCACGGGGAGGAGCGGGGCCGAGCCGCCCGCCCCTCGCCCCGCCCGGCGCCGCGAGGGTACCTTCGGGGGGGGGGGGTCGGCACCGCGACCCCCAGGAGCGGCAGCTAGGCGGTGGGGAGGGAGAGAGGTGCCGCGGGGTGCCCGAGCCCCCAAAATGCGGTGCAAAGGCGCAGGTGCTGGGGGGGGAGGTTGTAGTGGTGGTGGGGGTCCCTGCCGGGTGTGAGCGGCGGCAGCGAGGGGAGGCACAAACCCGCAGCAAGGGAGGGCGGCGAGAAGCGGGCGGGTACCAGCTGGTTTTCGTTCCGTTCAGGCTTAGGGAAACATAGAGAATAAAGTTACTCACGCGTTTGGGCTTAAAGAAAATAAAGGTACTTACGTGAGCCGGTGCCCGGGCAGCCTCTGACCTGGGAAAAGAGCTAGCTGGAAAATCTGATTCTGGTTTCTGCATATATACACATGCCTATACAAATGTATGGTCTGATTTGGACTACTATCAAACCAAAGCCCAAAATATTCTCGATTTTAAGGAACCGGTGCCCGCAGCTGTTCCCCAGCAAAGCACATCATCGGTCTGATGTAGAAACTCGGAGGGACTGAGGAGCTCCAGCACTTACCTTCGCTGGAGACCCGGAGCTCCAGGGCAGCCGCCCAGGTTGCTGGCTTTGATGTAGATCTGACAACGGGCTGCTCTTAAGTTTGGGACCTCCCACCGTTTCCAGTGCACTGAGGTTGGGCCAAACTCTCTACAAATCGGAAAGAAAAAAAAAAAAAAAAAAAAAAGGAAGAAGGGAAAAAAAAAAAAAAAAAAAGCCCTGATCAGATTCAAAATGCTTTGAATGAAACGGTTCCGGAAATACAGCCAACATTTTCCAACTTAATTATTTCCTTGGGAGAATTCCAGACAGCTGGGAACCAAGTGATAACTCATGCATATTCCTATAAACGCTGCCCCGTAACTTCAGTTCTAGCCATTTCTTCTTTGTTTACCGCTGAGCGCAGCCGGCCCGTGTTCGCGTGCAGCCCGAGGAGACATCTAGTGACTGAACCTCAAACTGCAAACCCAACCGGCCCGAAACCTTGGCGGTCGCCCTCGTTTCGGGGCCGAGGGGCGAGGGCTCCTGGCCACCCGCCACCGCCCAGTGGCCACCATCCATCGAGGAGGCCGATTTCAGGCCGCCCCCTTCGTGACCGAGGTCTGGAGCAGCGCGGTGCTGCACAGATTTGTCTGCAGAGAAGCGGGACAGGCTGGGGCAATTCCTAACTTGCAGTAAACCACGGCGAAGGAAGCCCTTGGGTATATGAATAAGGCGTTTTCATCTCCCTTTGATCACGCCTTTGTCTTCTTTAGCTTAACTTTTTTTTAATGCCCGGGAGCGCAATCCTTTTAACACGTGCGACTGTAAATCTTTGCCTCGCTTCAACAAATGCACACACAAACTGAGCATTCACATTTGCCAGTGACTTTAGTTTTGAAGACCAAGCCAAACTGACGGCAGCTAATCTTTGTTTAATGTGAAGTTCAAATATTTCAGCTGGAAAGCAAATGTCCATTTTAAAATAAAACAAAACAAAATCTGCACTGCACTGGACATCTATTTTACACATGTACTACTGTGCTTGCCCATGAAACGCACATGCTCAATTATTAATTCAGTTGTCTATTTGGATGGGCAATTGTGTTCATACACAGTGAAACAGTAGCAAATTAATACTTGGTGTACTCTTTTTACTGAATGGACTTTTATTTTTTTTTTTAGCATGTGTCTGACATCCTGAAAACCACTTTTACATCAAAACACTCCTTCAGTTATCTTTCTTCATATATTCCTGAACTATTCCTTGAGAATGCCAAGTGAAACAGAACTGCTTATCCATTGGAAACTGCTTATCCTTTATCAGAACAGCACTGCTTATCCATTGGAAAGATATGGGTCCAAGACCAGAAAGAACCATTTACTTCTTATACGCTTCTTCAGACTGCTGATCAACATTCCCAGTCCAGGGTGTGCAAAGATCTCGTTTCAGTGATATATGGGTAGATGTTTGTTGGTACTCACTGTGTGGGGGCAAAAAGTAGAAACACTTCTACATACATGAGGTAATCCGAAGCTAAATGCATTGTGTTATATATACATATATTTTAAATGACACACACACATGCTTCTCGTTAACCTGACTCAAATCACAAATATCTGTCAACTGTAAAAACAGTAGATCAATTACAGAATGGAATTATCACCTAACAGCTACAGTTTCCAAAAGTGATGGTTACATGTGGATATAACAGTAACCTAAACCCCTAAGTATGTGAAAGATTGGATTTGCAAGATTACTTGGCTGTTTGAAATCTCGGTATCAAACCCAAATGGTGCACTGAAGCATTGCGTCTACATCTGGCATGACTTCTTCCCTCACACTGCTTTGGGTTTAAGCAGACAAATCCTTGTGTCAAAAGTATATCGCAAACCTTAAAAATACCAAAAGGCAGATTTGAAAGAGGCCATTGATGTGGTGACCATGGTCTGATGATTTCAAAATAAGTAAGGAAGCCACCTTTTGTATTTCTAAGGAAAAATAAATTCTAGTGGACTGGGGGGTCAGTGGTAAGTGTGTCCAGTTACCATTCAAAATCAGGGCCTAACTCTGAATTCCTATCCAGATCCTTGTGATTCAGAAAATTTTGCTTTTGTTGGTGTACTGCAGGTAAGAGAACAAACATACATATTTCTTTCCTTGTTAAGCCTTTCTGGCACTCATCCCGGGTACTCTGTGGTAATACCTTTTCCATATAGTAGCTGTGTTTTAAATTATCATACTAAACACATGTATTTTTAATTACCTCTCTGGGAGTTTAACATATTGTGTGGCAAAGAAAAGTGAGATTCCTGAAATAAAACAAAGGCTGCCTAGGCTGAAGAGGTTTGCTGTTGGTAAACTCCTGCTCCTCCATTGAAATGCTGTGCTTCAACCAAAGCTAGCAGCAGTTAACAAGATGTAATGACAGCTTAAAATAGAAGATGAAAGCGTTTAAATTGCACACTAGAGGAATGCTTAGATCTGTAACCAGGTTTTAGGAGGGAGTAGTTTCAGTGTGTCTTCTTGTGTCATAGTGTATTACAATTCCCCTCTGACATTTCCACCTTGTAGTCTTCCCTTCCCACTGAAGGACCGTGCCATTTTGTTAATTCACGTCAGAACAAAGCCACTTAGCACTCAGCTCTCTTTTTGCAGGTCTGTGAGAAAGTGTGAAGAAAGTCTTACTAGAGACTTCATTTATTACTACTGAAATTAATAGCACTAAAAACAGACAGCAAAAACCTGTGTCATGTGGCGAACATAACAAGGCTTCAGACTCTGCTCTGTGTGCTTCAAGGATTTCACAGACCTCCCTAAAGCTTCCCCTAATCGATCCACTGAGTTGAGTTCTATCAAAACCCTACCTTTCATTCTGCCTCTTCACTTCAGATGTTACCAACAATTTTACAGCAGAGAAACACATTGGAATTTCAAGATTCTGGGTCATATAGAGATCAGAAAGTGTTGAAAGCCAACAAGAAAAAATGAGATATTTTTTTTCTTTTGTCTTTTAAATGTTATACTCTGTAAGCAGACACTGACAGTGAACCAGCAGAATCATTTCAAAACTCCTGTTAATGATGGGAGCATAGGCTGCAATGAAGGTTGAAAGGAGGATTTGTGAACTGGGATTTTAAAGAAAGGTTGGAGACAACTATGAGGACCAAATGAGAATAGGCTGAGTAGCCAGACATATATAGCAGAAAAACATAGAGGGAAAGCGAGGGGAGGGGAGGGAGATATGGCTGTATTTTGTCTTCCATAATTCTGTAAATTACAGTTTGGAAAATACAAAATGCAAACTCATATTGCATTAATTTTTAATATCATCTCAGTAAAAGTCACAATTCTTACCAAAGCTATCCATATGCTGAGTAGTCTCACACCAAGAAGTAATTAAAATGATTTTTTTCCGCTGTGTTTGCATTTTGGTTCAATGTGACTTAAAAGATTTAATCTGACTGTCTTCTGTATTTAAATACTTTTCCATGGGAAGGCTTTTCTTTGAAGGTCTCCACCTTCCAAGTCACTTCAATATTTATTTCAATGTGATTAGGGTTGATATGTAATGCCAAAAATACTAGGCAACTGCAGTAGTAAATTTGGCTTACATTTAATGGAAACTGATTGTTAAATGAGCTACTGGTAACCCTAAGGGCTATTTGGTCCTGTCTGCCTGTTTGATCAAGAAATGGAAACAAAATGTAACCAGAAAAACTACTAGTCTAGTCAATCCAAGGAGAGTCCAGTCTGGAGTGCTGTGCTCTTAAACCAAAAGCTGCAGTCTACAGATCTTTACATATCTATTATATTTTTTTGATAATTATGGGGTATGAGCTCTTATATTTCATAATCCATAAAGCAGACTAAAAATCATTAAATGCATTATCTCCTACAAGTTGCCTGCCAGAATTTAGTGAGACTATTTGGAATATCTATGACTGTGTTTCATCTCATGCATTTAACATTATCACTTTATTGCATTTCTACATGCATAATTAATAATAATAATGCAGAACATGCATAATATTTCTGTGCCATAAATATATGTCCTGAGTTTTTGGGGGGTCTAATTTTGTGTTTAGTAGACAACAATTTTAGTTAACGTACTGAGAAATTTACAAAAGGAAGAGCAGAACACGAAACCCAGATTTCTGATCCTCACTCACATTGGCAGATATATACAATACAGCAGATACACACACACACACAAATGTGTTGTCTTAATCTTGGAGAAAGAAGGAAAGTCTGGCTTCCACTGTTGAGAAATCTATTATAAATGTTTTGCATGTATATTTAAGAATTACATATCTGATTGAAGGCACAGTATAAATATCTAGAAGTAGAAATGCTCAGGAACATCAGATAACTAAAAAGCATTCATAAATACTTCCAGAAAAAAAGGAAAAAAAAAAGCTATAACACTTATAAAGCATTCCCAAACACAAGTGTAAAAGCTGTATTTGCAGGTAATCCATTTCATCCAAGAAGAGACATATGCAGGTAAGATACTTTTTGTATCTTTGAAAAACTAACAATTAAATTGCAACCTTAGGACACCAAGGGAAGGTACATTCCCATGGCATAAAACAGAGGTTTAAAACAAAGCTTCCATCACACAGTGCAAAACAGATCTCTTGTACAATATAATTTACTATTGCAAATCTTTGTGCACAGCTTTGGGCTCTAAACTCCAATATGCATTCAGGCCATAGTCCTCAAAACTATACTCTTTTTATTAAAAAAGACTTCTCTAAAACTGCATGAAAACACATTTGATGCACTTTTTAGTAATACCATAGAATAATACTTACCTTGTATTGTATCAAAGCAACCATATGCCTACGTAAAACTGGAGGGGTTTATTTCCAGTAAATTTTCAGTTTTCTGTCAACACAGTATGTCACCAAATGGCTGACTGAACCTTTTTTCCTTTTGGGAAAGAACAAATACAAAGGCTAATTACTGTTACAGGAAAAGTTATCTGTTGGGTTCCCTGCATAGGATATCATCCTGACCTTTTGTTTTTTTACAAAAACAGGAATTGAAGTGTCTCATATGAATGACAGCCAAATGTAAAAACAAGAAGTATTTGACCATCAGAAATGAGTCCCTTGATTCTCTGATGTGCATTTGCAGTGCTGCAAAACACAGTTCATTTAAAACAACAGAGAATTCAGGTTGACATACTCAGTAATTGTAAAACACATGCCACTTCTTTGAAGTCAGCCTCTAAAACAAGACATTGTGGCGAAATGTAATGACCATTACTGACTTCAGTGAGGTTTATTCAAATAAATAAATAAATAAATTTGGACTATCTGTCTGGTGAGCAGAGGTTTGTCTAGCACAGTAGCTTGTACCAACAGTAGCTGGTGACAAGAGATGATAAGAATATAAGAAATAGTTAACTAAACATACACCAACACTTGGTTATCTAGTCACCCATCTCCCAGCGACTGGAGGCTCTGGATCACCTCTGATACACTTTCATTTTCCAGCCATTAAAAGAGCCTGTTGCTTTCTGAATTCACATAAGTTCCTAGCATCCATAATGCCTCATGACAACTTATTCTACAGCCTAACTGCTTCTTGTGAGAAATACCTCTTCTTGCCAGGTTTGGAGCTTCCACGTACTTGTTTCATTTGATACTCCATAGTTCTTACACTGAAAAATACAGTCGTTCCTTCTCCATGCCACTCATACATGTTCTTCCCTACTCATTTATTTTCCACTCTAAATACATAGAGTATGTTTCCTTGTTCCTTACATGGAAACTGTTTAATATCTCATCCTTAGCGTGCTTTATCATTCTTTTTTCCAATTTGATACATCATTTATTTTTAAGGTAATAGAACCAGAATTGCAGTAGGCTCCAGCATATGGGCACCCTGGATATAAAAATCTAATTTTTTATTCTTCTCTTCTACACAAATGAACTCTTAAGTCATTTTTCTTCTTCTAGTCACCACTGATACCTGCTTAGTAATATTCATTGTAATGCCAAGACCTTACATTCCTGAACAGCAGCTTTCTAGAATCTGTAACTGTGCACATAAATTTTACTTAGGACATCCCAACAAGTGGTAAATACCACAACCAGATCTGTAAGTTTTTAAGAAGTAACTGCTCATCAGATTAATTGCATGTTCCTGTTATGAGTCATGTAGAAAATGAAGCCAGTTAACTTAAACCTTGGTTTTATTTTGCAACTGCAAAGCAGCATAGGCAGCAGCAGCAGCTGAAGAACTGTGCCATTTTATGATCACCTTTTATTTCCTGTGATCATATGTACTTCGGAGGACTAGGAATTATACTGAGGCTCAAACATTTTCAGTGCCACCTAACTTTTAGAAATGTTTTTCAATACGGTTTATAAGTGCTGAAAGGGAAAGCTGAAAGGTCACTTACAAACTCATCCTCTAGAGAGCTCCAAAAACTCAGATTACTGAGATATACACATTCATGAACAGCTTCATATAAAGGAACAATGAAAAAATGGTGAGCTTCACAACACACCAGAAAAAAAAAAAAAGAAAAGAAAAAAAGAAAAGAAAAAGGTGTAAGAAAACAGAACTTCACTTCCCTGTTGTCTTCTCGATTGCTGTCATTTAATGTTAAGATAAATAATTAGAGGAAGAAAGTAAGGGAAAAATGCCTGATAAAGTACAAAATATGCACAAGGCAAGACATAGTTCTCAGTGTAAGCATGCCATTCTTTGTACTCTGAAGGTTAGACAACACTATAACAGGGAAGTTCTCTTCTACTGACCCCTTTAATTTTCCTTCGAGTCCTTTTGCTACCAACCTACTATTTCTCTCTACTATTTCTCTCTTGCTTTTTGGTTCCATTCCCTTCCCCCACTGCTTGTTGTACTGCCACAGAAGTACATTTGCTAAGCAAGCCAGATGTACATGTTGGACTGATACCAACATTTTATATTTAACTTCTACCTCCACAGAATTTAATGGAGTAAGCTGCATGGAGCAAAAATGAACAAACAAACAAATAAAACAACAAAAACCCCACACCCAACAGCTGTGAACATACTACATGTTTATATACAATGCATCCCAAACTCAGACAGCAAAGATTTTTTAGAAAATGACTTCTCAATTGAAACTTCAGGCTGAACATACAGATAACAGCATGTATCTGTCATGGCAATTTTCTTCCTGTCTGAATTAGACAGACCGGAGACATTATGAAGATGAAAAAGGTAGCCATGACTTAAGCCAAGCACAGCGAAAAGAATGCTAATTGGGGTCAAAAAAAAAAAAAAAAAAAAGGAAACTACACTAAACTAAACTAAACGAACAAACAAACAAAAAAACAGCACCACACACAACCAAGTCTTTAAATGATCTGAGGTAACGTCTGCACAGCAACAGATACCGAGAGCAGAAAGGGTCCTGCTGGCTTCACGTATCGCGCAGACTGTCTGCTGGACCAGTTTGGCCGCTGTTTTCCAGTACACGTGGTGTTTTGTAGCATACATTTATATTGATTATATGTGTAAGGAATCACAGATGGTGAACCTTACTCCGTGCTGAGCAACAAAATGATCAGACCTTCCCATGGATTCAGACTAACTCTCCAGTGAGGCCTGAGCAACATACCAGTTTCCTGCTGGCCCTTGCTGCAGAGACGGTTTCATGCAGGCGTTGGACTAGCCTTCCTCCTGGATGTGAACCAGAGCCGTGCTTTAATCCTAGAGAATGAAAAACAAAGGAGTCAATAAATGAGCTTGTTAAACAAAACAAACTTGTAAATGGGTGTGATGAGAGCTACTTTCTAAAAAGGGGGTGTTCTTCAGCAGGCTTGATCAGAACAAGAAGCTGTCCGAGACTGGGTAAAATTTGGGTCCTCCCCTTGAAGTGCACCATGGCTGGAACATAAACCCTTAGAGATTCACAGTCCAGCCAACAGAAAAGGGCAAAGAGCGAAATACTATTGTTTCACAATGCTGTGGATGCTTTTAGGTCAAATGTCTTCCTATGCACAAATAATTGCTTATTCCACAACTACAGAGATCATAATCAAGTTTGTTCTTTTAGTTCATCTCACTTATCTAAAGCTTAACACTCTTGATATTGCTGTTTCAACTCATATGCTTTTCAGGGCATAACCCCCCTCCACCACCCAAATCCTACATGTACATTGTTTAGCAACTTCATCTTTGTGGTGTGATTGATTAAGTATGAAAATCATAAAAACAAAATAGGAGAAACAGTGTTGGGAATATTTTTAATTAAAAATAGATATATGTAAGTAAACTCTTCTTTGCCTTTTTTTTTTTAAAGCTAATTTTATTTTGGGTACTATCCAAGGTCATTTTAATTGAAAGAATGTAGAGTAGAAGCATTTTCCCTGTTTATTTTGCATTTTTGGTATTAGATTATGTCCACTGAGCTTCACAATTGTTATTGTATGTCACAAGTAACCAGGGAGAGACAACACTTCTTCAGAGTCAGAGAAATGTATCTATAAATCATAGATTGACTGAAGGACAGGCAGTATAGAAATCACTTTCAATTTAGAAACATCCTCCTCAAAGCAAGGTAACAAATTAAAGTGATATAACAGGCACAAATGTTTTTGCATGCTGTTATTTCAGAATATCACTAAAATTTAAGCAGTACTATCTGATCTATTTGTCCTGTAGAGTGAATACTCAGTAACATGTTGCTACATACAAAAAGCCTAAAAGACTGTTCAGTAATAACGACATTTTTTTTTTTTTGAAATGTATGCCTCATTAGGACTTCCAAATTCAAGCTTTTATTTATTACCCCCCCCTTTCCAACCCTTCTCTGTCCTGTGTCCCTCCCTCCCCCGCTCCCCCCAAACTTTCCCCAGTCCCCAAAGGGATGCTATTTTATTTGATGTATTTACCTGTGAAGTATTATACAAATATATTCAGGCTGTCTTAATATCTGCCTTGGAAGGCCTGCAGCTCTACAATTAAGTTTCTCAATACAGACTGCATATCAACTTAATGACAGAGATTGCTGACTGGTAAAACAAAAGGTCTGAGATGTGAATGGCTCCTGTATGTCTCATTGGTGCTAATCCTGGAGATCATTAATCACATCTTAAAGGGAAATATTAGTGATTACTCCGATTACTCCTAATTGGTTCCAGCAGAGAGGGGAAAATAAATAAATTAATTAATTAATTAATATGGCTGATATCTGGCCATCACGGTTTGAAAGTACCATATTCCAACCCAGAACCGGAGTGAAGCAGTGCCTTGTGATCTGGAATTGCTTGCCTGGAGAATGTGGCTGCTTCCTCCCTTCAACAGGATTTCACTTCCACCTTGATATACATGATGTCCCTTGCACTCACCAAATTTTCCAGTGTTTCCTCAATGAGAAAGAAAGCTACCCGAAACTTCATAGGAAGCCAATTTCTTTCTTTGGACTACTCTTGAGTTAGAAACTGAATTAGAGATGTATTTAAGATCTGAACAGTACTGTCAGGTGAAGGCCATTATTGTTTCAGGGCCAAGTAATAAAAGGACATAAAAGGACACTGGAGAAAAAAAATAAATAAATAAAATAAAGGGACATAGAAGTCAGCTTAGGAGAAACTTCTTCACAGCTTAAGGCTCTTCTTAATATTTAGATAATGCTAGAACAGAAAAACATCTCAGTATGGACCTGGTAAATTTAAAGCATGAGAGGGCTACATTTAATGTCTGATCAACACTTAGTGATATGTTTGATACTTCAGTTGTAGTACTGAAATCTTCTAGATTACAAATATCCTAAAGTCAGAGAAGTCCTGGGATCAGTGAGGCCAAAGCTGTGATCTTCCCTGCCATGTAACCTAATGCAACCCATCAGTTACGACCTCAGGCACGCGCCAAGACCTCCAAGCCCCAAGAATGCAGAATCTCAGAAATGGTTGTGCAAATAGGACCACATAAAGAAAAGTGCAAACTCAAGTGCATCTAGTATTTGGTGGAGTCAACTCCCATGCCTCTTTCATCAGCTTGAAGTTTCAACGTTTGCCTTGAAGACTCCAGACTCTCTGTTCTCTCTAGAATACTATAGTTACACCAGAATCTATTCTTTAGTTTTTCAAATAAGTATTTTTAGTGTGTGTTGCAGCTGGTGCTTAACAATATAAGTTGAACATCCTTTGAAAGTTCAAAACCCAAGAGGTAAATCAGAAGTACTAGATTTGGAATAGTTTGTCTTGAGGGAGAGGGATAAACTCAGGACTTTTTGTGGTTCAACATATGTTTTTGATATACCGGATAGGGTTGGGCTTGAATTCACTAGCTCTTCCTTGTTGAAAAGGCCCATAAACATCCTCAGGGAAACAGATCTCTTATAAAACTTTACAGAATGCATTCTATTTGGAACTAAATTCCAGACGCTATCTACACTCAGCTCTATAGAAAACATTTAAAAAAAATGTCTAATTGATAGTATCATTTCTATTTCACAATACAGCATTGTCTTCCTATCAATCTGCTTGTATCCTCTCACAAACAGTATAATCATTAAAGACTACTTAAAGGGTAGCAGATAGCTAACAGGATACAGACACTTTTATCTTTGAGTTGACTTCAACTGCTTCTCCAGCATTTGAAAAGAATGATGGATTTGTGTTTATAAAGTGAGTTAAAAACAAAGTGCAGAGGAATTGCTTGATGCCAGCATGGGGAAGCATACTGAAGATTGGCAATTTTCTTGGTCCAATACTATGATAACCAGTGTCTGTCTTGCAACAGTTACTGAGTTCATATTCTCAGCAGAAGGGTCAAGCTCAGGAAGATTTAATACAAATTTTGGGATTTACCAGTTCTGGTCCTTGAGTCATTAACAAGGACAGTCAATATTGCTGATTAACGTTGTCCAGAAAACCTGTAAAATGAAAAGGAAGTCAGGAAAAAAAAGAAAGAAAGAAAGAAAAAGACAGCCACACTGACCTAGGAGTACATACTTGAAACATAAGTATAAATTCATCTAAAGAGAGTAATATCATTTGCCAATTTTCCTGCTAGCATAGATAGATGTTTATATATTCCTACAGCATTCAAAGCCAGAGCCTCCCCATTGAACAGTATCAGCTAGACTGTCTATAATAAAGTTTTTTCATCCTAGTATGTTTAATGTATTAATATCTAGCAATTAGGGTATATGCAGCAAAGGGCGTAACCAAAATTAGAATGCTTTTAGCTGTAATCTCATCTAAAAATAACTTTAATAAATTCATTGTTTTAGCATGTTTGTATCTCACTGTCAATGTTTGCTGTTCATTAGTGCACAGAATTGCTGCTTCTAGGCATAATAAAATGTATATCAGTAAAAAATAAATGTAAACATTATTACACAGAAATGAAGAAGTATTATTTAAACAGAATTCTCTGTCTGCTTACAGCTGTTACCTACCCATAACCTTTATTACATGAATTTCCACAGGAAAGCACATGGAAAGATAACATAATGAAGGCAGGTGTTTTCAGGCATACAATTCTCAAGAAAACACAGTATGATTTATCATTGAAGGTTTGAATTTCCCATTAATATGTAACATTAAACACATTAGAAATTTAAAATACAACACATGTAAACAAAGTTACCCCTGAAGCAGTTAGTCTAATCTTATCTGGGCAACTGGAGCTTGATTGCAGGTCTGCTTCAAAGGGCTTACAAAACCCACTTTGATTTACAGCTTCTACTTCGGGAAAAATCTTTTAAGAATATAAAAGGCCCAAACAGATTAAAATTCTCAATGTCTTCAGCAAATACTTTCAGGTCTAATTAGTTGTAGCAAGACTGGAAACTTCAAAATCATGGCAACTGCCTTCAGAATGGTTTGTCTATGTTTTTGGAAAACTGTAATTTTGGTCCTTCTAGCTAGTACAAACAAAATAAGAACCTAGAAAATTCAAATATGGTCAGACTGAATGACCATATATTTGTTTTTCTATTGTACTAAATAGCTATATTAGAATCAGTTCCTGTGCAGGACTGCAAACACCCAGATTCCATTTCCATGAAGAGCCAAGACAGCTCTGTACCTTGTGATATCACCAAGGCCACCAGAAATGTCAACAATAACTTTGCAGAGACCTCATTATAGAGCTTAAAACATTTTGTTACAGTGCTCTCCAATGGTGTCCAAAGTAGTGGGGGTAGAGGTACATGCACGCTAGGGGTTGTGCAGGACAGTCCACTGTGGTATAGGAAGAATATATTTTTGTACCATTAATAAATAAAATTAAATAAATTTAAAATAGTGCAAACATCATCTTTATCTAATCTTTTTAACTTGTGTATATTTTTATAATGTACATAATATTCTAGTATAGCCGTGCATTTATGTAATTCATAAATTAATAGATACATGTATCAGGGGTGCCTGCTCAAAATAAAATGTTTTAGAGTTGCATGATCCAAGATGCTTGGAGACCACTGGTCTACTCATAGTACAGTAATGGTATCAATGAAAAAAAAATGGAGGACTTGCTGTCATTAAAACTCTGTTTTGGTTGTTTGCTTGATTTTTAATCAGAATCAAGTACTCTCCCAAGGACATGTGACAATGCACAAGAACTGAGAAAAAAAAAAAAGTAAATCTGTAGTGTTTATTCCCCTCCTCTCTTTTCTGCCTCTTTTTATTTTTCCATTTTCCTACTTCCTCTCTGTTTACAGTTATATTTGGCACTTTTCTGTCCTGTACATTTTCCCTCCCATTTAGACTAGTTCAATTCAAAAAAAAAAAAAAAAAACACTTTACTTTATAAAGCCAGAGCTCATACTTCCTTTTGTCTTTGTATTTCCTTTTTCTCATTTTGTCTAGTTCTGCCACAATCTCTCCATATTCCCAGTGTCTCCCCTTTTTTTCTGTCTTTCTACCCTTTTTTCCCCTCCTTTACCTAACCACAAACCCCCTTTATCTTACTTGCAGAGCCATCATTGGGCCTTCCCATTGTCCGTTTCCCTCAGCCTTAACCTTTTTCTTTTCCCCGCTGGGACCTTACATTTTCCACATCCTCTCTTTCCTGTTATTTTCTTTTCCCATGACAGGAGGGAAGAGAAATACTTGGGAGTAGAGACATGCCTTTGTGGTGTTCTGTTTCCTCTAGCCTTCCGGCTACCCTTTCTCTTGGCAGCAAACCTCCCCCAGCCAGAGCAGCAATAGCTGACCACGCGCTGCAGCAAGTCCCTTCCTGCCTGAGGTCCTCTGCACCACCAAAATGCGCAATGCAGCGCACCGCCAGTGAAGCCTGATCCACTCCTGGCAGCAGGTTGGGAGGTTTCTGGGAGGATGCCCTGAGTCACGAAGCACTGAAACCAGCACGGGGACAGGCAGACAGGGCACAATAGGCAAAAAGAGGGAGCAAGTAACAACACACGGTGAGAAACCAGGTATGTGCCTGTGAGCAGCAGCTGAAGAATGAGACAATTCAAAGAAAGGCTTTCTATACTCACAGGTGGCAATTACATGCCAGGGCGTATTATTTCAATTATAGTGTTACAGGAGGAATCATTACAATTAGCAGTCTGGCAACATGCAACTTAGTAGTCAAAAGTCACAGCATCTTGAAATCTGAAGTTACTTATATAGTTGCTTCACCACTGCTGCCATTTTCAAAAAGTCATTACTCCAGGTGTTTCCACATACAAAATGTCATAAGAAATTATCAGCTACAATGCAATGTAAGCAATAAAATATTAATGTAGATACCGAGGGAAATATATTTCTTAGAATAAAGTCAAAATAAAGGGTCACTATAGAATTATATTTACACACACCTTTGACTAAAAGATATCAAAATGTTACAGTATACACCAGATAACTTCACTGGTGAATATTTAAATTCATCCTCAAAAGATGTGCAGACACATGGCTTTATTGCTTTAAAAAAGTGTTAAAAAAATCTAAGTGTTTTTTGAAGATAACCATTTCCTTTTTTGGCATACTTCCTTCCTTTTTTCTGCATTATTATACTGCAGAAACAGTATCAGCATTGTGTTACTTCCTTTTCCTAATAACCTCTAAAAATAAATAAAAATGTCTATAAAAGTATTGATCCATAATATGCAACAAGTACTAAATGCTATAAAGTTTGGCTCTTCTCTATCAGTTTATTTGAAAGTATGTGGCCATATATTCAGTAATGCAGTTTCTTTTTGCAGTTCCCCTTACTGTTTCTCATACAGAACATAGCAGAGAGCAACTACAGTGATTATGGAGGCAGAGTACTTGTCTTACAAATAAAAATGGAGAGAAAGCTGTTGGCAGGCAGTAAGATGGCTAAGATGATGGCAGAATTGTTGTTTATTAAATCCTGCAAACTAGAAATGGAGGACACAAACTTGTAAGGGAGGGATTTAAACAGAGAAAAGAAAGTAGTATTTTTTTATTTTTTATTTTACAGTGAACACTGAAATTATTGCATTTGTTGTCATAGAACAACAGCATCAACAACTTTAAAAGGGGCATAAACATTCACAGACAAAACATAAGCAGATATTAAAAGGCATAAGTTTGGATGTACCCTTTAACATTTCTTGTTCGGTAATTTAAGAAGGTCTGCATGGCCTGCCTTCCTAAATAACATCTCTGACTATCACTATTGGAGACAGAATACTGGGACAGATGGACAACCGATCTGACTCACTACCGCATTTCTTATATTTTTAGAGAACTTACTGCAAGGAAGCATTTACAGTGTATTAGCTGCTACTCTGCATTTTCTGACCCACATAGAAGCGTGATGCAATTAAAGGAAAGAAGGACAAGCAATCCTGCATTTATGGTAGGTAAGATCACAGGGTATTGCAGAACAACCAAAAAAAGAAATCCATACACTTGCTTAAGGTAAAACATGTATTATCCACCCATATCCTGCCGCTCTACACACGGTCTATATAGTGCAAGAAGTTGCAATAATATAAAACTTTGACTTGCAGAGAGACCTCTGTGTTTCATGGAAGCCCAGGAGGGTGGATCAGCTCCCATCATGATAACTAAAATTGCTTCTTTAGTTAGACCTACATACTATGTAACAGGGAAAACAAAACAAAAACAACTCTTTGAAACATAAAAGAGAAGCACGGAAAAGAAGCGCAGACTGTTAAATCATTTACTGTGAGTAAGAATCAAATCCTTGGCTGCCATAAACATTCACGACTGACTCCAGTAAAACTATACACATATAACACACATATTTCTAACTTAGATTCTTATGTGAACTGACATTGATTTATGGAAACGTGTAATTTCCTTATATTTTATCAAACAAATAAACATACTGCACCTTGTAGTCTGTACAAACGCTATACGTTAAAGTGATTCCTGGTTACTACTTATTCCAATTATTTAGCCTACAGTTGAATTACAGTTCAGTAATTGTGTTACAGTTCAAATAGAAGAACAAAATTACTATTAAACACATACATTCTCATAGATGGCCATGTCCTCACAAACAACACAGAAAAAAGAGAAAGACGACTCAGCCCAGAACAGTTGTTGATCACTGACAAAGCAATAATCAGAAACAAATCAGTATTTGGTTCACTTATGAACACCCTTGTTTGCACAACTAGATACTACAGCATAAGAGGAATTCATATGATTTTTTAAAATTTTATTCTTTATCTATATTTCTGTTCTGATTCCAAGTTCCGTGTTACGTCATTAAAGTGGCCACAAAATCTCTGACAGGTAGCGGCTTTTATTCAAACTCGTTGCTAACTAAATATGTTACCACAACACAAAAAGAAATCTGTTAAGTAAACCACGCAATACTCTGCCTTCCTCTGTAAAGCATGACACAAAAGAGTTGTCCAAATACCATATGAAGGACTAAACCATATATTTAGCACTACCCACGTGCTGCCTTGTGTAGCAGAACGTTCTGAAAAACACAATGCCTCTTGTCAGCACTTAGGTTACATTGCTCAATTTTTTCCTGGAAGTGCTTCTAATAAATGAAAACATGCCCATTAACAAAACATAATAGCATCATTTGGGAAGCCATTTCAGACCAGCGACCTCAGCAGACAGCAGCATGGATCCTGTTCTGAACAGTGCAGCATCTACCAAATGGGCCACAGGAACTCAATCAAGAACTGGTGCAAGATCGCCGAGCACTGTATGTGCCTCCAAATCAGTAACCTGAAAAAGTTTCTGGTGGTGTGCATCCACATTCTTTTGCTCTCTCTGGGATGGCTTACAACTCCTTCACATTTAAAGCCTACTTGGACTGTATGATCTTCAAAAGCAGACGACTTGCCCAACCAAGAAAAATGCTTTAAAAAGAGAGCTGAGAAAGACTTGTACTACTGTTGCATGCCTTTGAGGTACCACGAGTTATTAATCAAATTATCTTCATCTTTTTATTTGTAATAAAATTTTAATATAAAATTTTTGTAAAATTTTATAGCTTAAATTTTAATACTGTTTTAATACTGTTATAGCTTAAAACTCATTTGGATCACTGGTACAGCTTTTTCAGAACAATACAGTAAATCCACCATTTATCTGATGCCAGAGGAAAACGTAGGGCAAAAATGTTTTTGACTTCACGGTTTTGGAGGAAAAAAAGATTCAACGTTCCCAATAGGAGAGCCTGATTCCACACTCATATGAATACGACCTATGCTCTAGTAGGACAAAGGGCACTGCAACCTACTTAACGTAATACGCACAGCTCCCATAGGAAGACAAATTGATGATCACATTATTAAGAATCTCTTCAGTATCTTCTGTGCTGATGATTAAAAAAACTATTTGCTTTCAGTAAGCTAGAAACATTTGGAAATGGGACACTGCAAAAATCACATAACCATTTGTATGATACCAATCAGGTATCATTCAAATACCAAATCATTAGGTATCATACAAATACCAACCACAAAACCTCTTCTAGCCAGCAAAATCTTTTTGAGGTTTTCTAATTATTTTGAAATAGAATATTAGGTTAAAATACCTTACTAACGCCTCTAGAGCAAACCTGATGCTGAATACTTTTTAAGGTTGACCCCTTTCTCCCTAGCAAAGAAATAAATTTTTACACTACGTGGATTTTTACACTATCCTGTTTTTAAAGCATTTTTATTGGCAATTTATCAAAAATATTTTAGAATTTTACATCCTTCAGAAAGAAAGAGCAAAAGGTCTTACCTGAGAAGTGAAGAAAAAAAATACAGTGGATAGTTTATCATCATCATACAATGGTATTTCTTCAGAGGGAAACACTGCTTCTTTACAATTAATATTGTCTCAATGCAAACCTGTTCTACGTGTCAAGAATTCTACAGCCATTTCATGCTGGAATTTCACTCTGATGCTATGTCAGCTCAATAGGTCTTCAGGATAATTTCTGAAGTGTCAAATATCCAAACTATTTAAATGAAGAGCAAGCCTGATTCAGCTGGTAGCTCAAAGTTGTGTGTTTTTTTCCTCACCTCCAATGAGAACACGAACTTTTCACTTGCATTTTACAAACACTATTCAAGTGGATTAAATCAAGCTTTACTAACCAATTTTATTTAAAAAACACTATCCTTATTTGGGCTTATCAACTGCTTGCTAAACACAAAGGTCATAAGGTAACAGTTGTGACAGCAATATTCCCACCTGTGAGAAGGTCCAGGACCTCTTTCAAAGGCAAAGACATTTGCCTTTTCAGGATTGCCTGTTTATAATTTTCAACCTTCCTTTAGCGGTAGGGTAGCAATACGAGCTCTGATAACACTGTCTATAGTACAAATTCTGGTATTAGAATCAGTCCCAACAGCAGCATATCAACCACCAATTGTCTCAGGATTCAAAAATACAGGGGCACTTCCTGTAGCAGTCTTCGATGCTTTTCTGATGCTGAAAGTTGAAACATCGTAAGTGGGAGGCAGTCAATAAACATAATTCTTATCATCCTTATCATTCAAGTCTCCAATTCTGAGCTGGTGTACAATGATGTACAAATATGAATAGTGCCAACTATCTAAAAGATTTTCATACCATACTTCAGAAAATCACAGCACAACTGAGGCTGAAAGAGATCTCGAGATTACCTAGTCCAACCCACATGGCTCAGAGAAGGGTCAACTGCAGCAGGTTGCCCAGAGGTGTGTTCCACAAACTGAGCTGAGTATCCATAAAGATGGAAACTCCACATCTTCTCTTCGCAGCACTCCAGATGTCTCACCCCACGTCGAGTCGAGAGGAAGGGTCACCTCTCTAAAACTGCTGACAAGTCTCCTCCTAATGCAGCCCAGAATGCTGTTGGCCTTCTTTGCTCTGAGAGTGCATCGCTGGCTCACGGTCAGCTTGTCCACCCCAAAGTCCTTCTCTGCAGAGCTGCTTTCAAGGAGATCAGCCCCCTAGTTATACAGGTTGCATTTTCCTCCTCTGATTCTCAAACACTATTTACCTTACTTCTTACTTAGTTTCTTCACTTTACCTTCCACTAGCAATGTATACCATACACTGAGAAAAAAAATGGAACATTCTGTAGTGAGGTACTGAGTAGCTAAGCTCTGTAGCATAATAATGTCCAGTTAAAAGAGCCCAGAAGTAAACACACAATTTTTCATGTTCTTAAAACAGTAACACAACTTGGAAATCCACCAATAAGAGTAGCTAACTGAACGTACACTTAGAGCACTTTGCTGCCACATGAGAACAGTAAACAGAAGTGAGATCATGGCTTTATTTATTTTTTAAAATCTGTAGCTGGGAGTGAGATAGCGTAGGCTCAAAACATGCCCCCAAAAGACCACACCTTTAGAGAGTAATCACAGTTTATATAAATGAAGCTGTTTTTAAAAGGTGATTTGCCAGGTTTACAGAACTGAGAAGAATTTACTGTCAAATATCTGGCTAAACAAATAAAAAAAGAATAAGACCACGTGGTTCACAACACTCTTTTCATTTTCTGTAAAATAAAGACATTGTGCTATTAATGAATGCTGAATCAACTCTTATGTATCATGAGACAACTGCATTTATAACAAAACAACAGCTTATTGTCAATCTCACCAAAATGATGGTTTAAAGACAAGACAACCGCCATGTCAAATGTTTTCCTCCAAGCCGCAATAGCTCAGAGTTGCTTTACATCAGTCACATGTTTCTTGTCATAGTATAACTCTCAATACAAGCTAGGCTGTGCATAAAAGCTATATTAATTCCTTCAGTAAACAACTCATCTGAAAAACCTAGGTGTAAAATACAAATCGGAACAAACTGGCAGTAATTAACAATGCATAAGTGGTCCCAAAGAGACCAGAATCTTTACTCACCACTGTAAACTGGCACAGCTGCATCTACTGAAGACAACACAGTGCTAGTCAGGCCTTTTGTTCTGCCTCAACAAAACAGAAACAAGAGCAACAAAGTGGCTATGCCACCTATTCTGTCCTTTCAATTAGACGGTGTCATAATATTCCCCAGCAGTCAGTTCTTGTGGTGACACTTGATCATTTACCTGCAATTTGTAGTACTACCAGCCAATCCATATCACTTTTCACCAGAGTTCTACGATCTTTGTGTGTGTTATTTCTGAAAGAAGCTCTGGAAACACGCTTTAAAATGAAAGCACTCAAACACTTATGGGAAAGTATTTCCATCTAAATCAGAGATAGGCGGTAAGAAAATAAAATCAACTGTATATAAAGTATGATGTAATAGAGCTGATTTACATACCTATTTAAGCGCATTTCCAACTCAATATTGGATTGGGGTGAAAATCTACTGTAACATTATTGTATCTGAGTACTAGTTTGAAGTTCAGAACATACTGATTCCTATTTGATCAGAAAGGCAAACAAAAAACAGCTGAGAACAAGCTTAAGTTTGTTTATATTCAAGACAGCACAAGAGAAGACACTGAAGATTTCAAAATTAAACTTGAATTCATTAGAGAAGAATGTATATAAAGAAGTCCTGCAGCAAGAAAGCTGTATATTTAGCAGCTGACAGCAGAAAATAAGACAATGTATGGGAGTAGGAAGGTGATCAGAACAGTAGATGCTGATAAAAGAAATGTGCCAATATTATTAACAGTGGATTACTGTTTTAGTTCTCAGAATGCTTGGAGTAAATGTGGAGATGCTTATTTTATCACCAGCAACTATTGCTATTTCTTTAAAAAAAGAAAAGAAATGAAGAACAGCAAGTGCGTGGAATATTGTTTACTGTTAATCAACATAACCGAACCAAAGTTTTCACAATACTTGATGCTACATTTAATTATACAATAGTCTCAATCACAAAACAAGTAGAACAATTAAACTACATAAGGCCTTAAAATTAGAAGCACAGTGTGTATCGTCAGAATATTACTTTGTTTACAAACACGCTACATGGCATTATTTTTTCATAGTTTTATTCAAGCAAAATGCATTCAAGGGAAAGGCAACTTACAAAGTTTATTTTACTATGAATTAATAGAAAAATGTCAACATTCTCTTCTTTTCCCTCCTCCCATCCTGTCCAGGAGCAATTAGTAAGATTTCATTACAATACTCAAAGAAAAAAATAACTTTACACTAAACATCCAAAAGTAAGTCTGAACGGACTATTGCAAACTTGCAAATTGTTTATTACAAAGTTGGATAAACTTCCAGGTTCTTTCTATTGAAATATTGCATCTCTAACCAATCAATGTTTAAAACTACATTGCCCACAAAGCTTTCTAGGTTCTAAAAGCCTTAATGGTTTCAAAGTAGTACTTAGTGGCCTCAGTAGTAATCACGTGAATGATATGTATGTTGTTACAATGGTAACTTATGATATTATTTTGGCAAGATTAGGACTGCTGAGAAGATGCAAGGGCAAATTTGTCCTTTTCAGGTTAGAAAACAGCACACACAGAAAACAGAACAACTAAAGTTTAACTAACCACAAAAGATATGAAATATATGCAAAGAGATCTATTTTGATCCCCTCCCTCTATAACAGGGCACAGGTTATTTCCAGTGACTGTTCTTATTACATACATGAGTAATTGCTCAAATTTCATGGCTATTGCATTTTTACAGGACAACTGCTTAGAAGTCTGGTTTTTAATTTACACCTGTGCAATAGAATAAGTCACAGTACATTTTGAGATGTTTAAAAAATATTTATAAACTTATTTTTAATATGCTAAAGCATTTGGCAACACTTTTACAGCACTTGATTTTATATAATTGAAATTTCATACAGTACTCCTTGTGATTTTTTTGGACATCTAAAAAGAAAAACCTCACACAAAGTAGTACGAAATGCTAAGCTTGACTGTATGATCGTGTAATTCCAGTTTATAATACTGGCATTAAAACCTTCATTAATTATGTTGACAAATCATTACCTGTACATTTAATGAAGGCAACCAACACGATTTGAAAACACAACCTTCAGGTTTTATGTTTTGTATGTATCAAGGCGTGCAGTTCTGCAGTGAAATTAAAAAGCACGTAAATATACAAAGAAAATTACAAGTTCACCAGTTCCTGTGACACAAACTGTTTTAATCTTTCAAGGTACTGTCCATAGAGTTCCACATCGTTATGGCCCGCTCCTTCTACCCACAGTGGTTCTACAGGTCTCTGGCAACGTTCAAATAATGCTAGGCCATGTGAAAAGTCAATTACTTCATCTTCAGTCCCATGGATAATTAACACAGGAGATGTTATTTTAGAAATTTTGTCAATGCTGTAAGAAAAAGATTGTATCTATGAACATAATCAGTTTTATTAAATCTTCTTCAAGGAGCAGAGAGTCATATTCACTTTTTAATTACACATTGTAGTTTTGACTATTTAATTTTAAAGCTGTTTAGATTATCAGAAAATTAAAACTTATCAACACCCTGGAACATTTACATTAGCACACGTAAAACTACACAGAACGGAATAATACTTGTGAAAACTATTAGGATTGAACAACAGAGCAATCCATCTAAAAGTGGTATTCGTTGATTTTTAACATCAATAAAGGTAGTTATAGAACTGATGAAAATACTACTTCACAGTTTTTCAATAAAAAGCATGCTTGCCAGAACAGAAAGAATTTTGGCTTCTGATGTTTAAATATGTGGGGAAAAAGTCTCAAGTTAGATGTTCAAAATTCAAGGTGTTCTTTGAGCCAAGTGTACCAGTCCATAATGGTCCACTAGTGGCACAGTTCTGAAATAAATGACAGGAATTTTCTTCAGTTAAGGTCTACTTATTTTTTCCTGTCTTTACCACTTAGTGAAACACATGCAAAAGACTTTAGAGTCAGATTAACAACTCACTGGAAGAGAACTGCTTGTTAGTATTAGCGCTATTAGGGGTTACATACACAGAAAAACTAACCACTTCTTTTACAGATACCCACTGCAATGATTGGAGATGAGAAAAACCTAGAAGACATACGAAGTTCTGGAAACACCTTCAAATCAAACATTTCTCATTGTTGTTATTCACTCTGATTATTATTTTTTTAAGCCTTTGAAAGAAAATTCTGAGAATGTCATAATACCTGTTTCCCTAGCATAAAACTTCTGTAACAGAAAAAAATGCATGCAGAAAAAAAAATCCCACCACTTACTTTGGGAATGCATCAAAGCAATATGTCTTCTTTGTATCAGGAAAAGCTACTCGCATTCCTGAGGTCAGCGGAGAATGAAGAATTACAGCAGCACTTTCATACCTAGCAGCAAGATCCACAGATGGTACTGTTCCTATACTTTGGCCATATATAATCACATTTTCAGGGCGGATTCCATACCTAAAAGACCAAAGTATTAACAAAATTGGCATATAGAATGAAATAGCCAAAAACAATTACACAAATAAGCAAACAAACCATTGCTGTACATTAAAGTTTCCTAAAAAGGATGAAACGGGTGCTGGTACAAGAACAAGCAAATACATTTTCGAACATTTCTGACTTTAAAAGGAAGACTTACTTTGCATTTAAAGCACATTTTTTGCCTTAGGACTGAATGATGCTGAAAGATGTTTTTGTTTTTTTAAATAAAGACTTGTGAATACAGTTGCAACTTGTGTGCTAGCTGAGTATCTTTATTGCTAGCTCCAGTCAAGCTACAACAGAAAACTGATTACAGCCATATTTGCTCTGTATCTTCAAGTAGATGACAGTCAAACCTGCAAAAATGTGTTTGGCTTTACTGTTCTGATATCTGCTAAGAACTGCAAGCTAGTAAGAGTACTCAGCAATTTCATAGGAAATACATGCCCATACAGACAACAGCCAAAATATTACACATTCTCTGTAACAGCTGAGATACTTTTCTCATCACAGTTTGACAGGCAGGTTAGCCATAGGAAATACCTAAGCTAACTCACAATTAATACAATTCAACAAGCACTACAAAGTTGAAGTCAGCCTCCCCTCCTAGTAAGACGAAAACCTTTATTTCTTCTGTAACTGAGGTTGAACAAAGAGTTGTACAACATCTAGTTAGCACCCACTCAAGTCAGAACTAAAACATTTTTCTGCACTAGGATACAAAGATGGTTTGATTGCCAAGTAAAACCATGGTACTGGAAAGGTCTATAAGCAGATGGTTGTGCTGGCAAGGACAGCACTCAAGGCAGAAATGAACTACTGATACATTGATACATACCGGCAAAGTCCTTTTAGTACAGATTCAGGCCGGAGAAGTGTGTCTATCTAGATACCTTTGTTTAAATTTACTTAGGAAACGGTGTAATTTAGATAGAGATAGTGAACTGCATTCAAAAAAATATAAAATAATCAAACATTGTTCTCACATATTATCGGAAGCCTGTTCAGCTGATTTACACTAGACTAACAACATTATGGAATAACATACAGTAAGTTTAGTATCTGCCAACTGACAAAATTCCTAAAAGGACTGACAACCAGTTGATTTCAGTTAAAGTTAAGGAAGGTGCAACCATTACCTCTTCTACAATAAATGTATGCATCTTTTCTGCCAAAGCCAGGAGAGCTGTATCAGATGACAAGACACATACCTACAGAATTCTCAAACTGGTTTCTTTGCATACACCCAGAAAAGACAGAAAAATTGAAGTAATGAAAAAAATTTCCAATATTTTATAAATATGGACATCTGTATAGTAACTATACAGTACTACATTAAAAAAGGTCTAAAAGTCTCAAACCCAAGAATATTAGAGAAAAAGGATGTTTCTCACATGTACCAAAATATTCAAATTACCAAGAAAAAGAATTCTGCAAGTACTTCAAGTACTTCTGCAAGTACTAATTACCTCTAAGCAACAATGCAAAAATCATTAGCACCCCAAAACTCATTAGGCACTCCACAAGCTTTCTAAGTTAAGGCTAAAAGCCTCTCTACTCACAACTTAAAATTTAAATAAATAAAAGAATAATTAGTGTTCTGCAAGAATGAAATATAAAACTTGTAAAAGTATCATCACAAACATCCATAGACTCCATCTATACCATGACTACTTAATTTGCTGATTACTCTAGGAACTCTTTCTAGGGAACACTGCTAATGATTAAGAGTTCTAAAACACTAAGACTCAATCATCAGCCTGACATTAACAGCAAACCATCTGCTCAAAACAGTTCTAGGAGCACACAAAAAATTCAAACATTGATTAATGAAAACTTTCTCAAAATTCCAACAGACGCTACAAAACAATGAATTAATGCTTTGAAACCTAAACATGATGCAGCTCTCACTATTTCTTTATCTCTTCTGATACACCTGAGAACTGTTACAACAGCTCTAAATTCATCACATTTGTGCATTCTGAAAACACAGTATTTCATACTGTATTTCAGTTTATACAATCTGAACTCAAATACATCATTAGTATGAATGCAATCATGCATTGCATCATTAGTATGACATTGAGTTTGTGCAGCACATTGTGACAACAGTTCTCAAAAAACCCTGTAAGTGATCACACATTTCCTCAAGTATCAAATTTTAGAACATGCAGACCACTGCACAGAATTTTAAAGCAGCACGTAAAAGTACATTTTGGAGCATATATTCTCCAATGTCTTTATTCTTCCCTTTATTTTTACCTAACCTTAGGCTGAAGTATACAGATCCAAATAGTAGCTACAAGAAGTAATCAAATCCATGAATAGGTTTACTTTAATGTAAATACAATAAATGCTTTCTCCACCACAGCCAGTCAGACTGCCTTCACAGCATCCCTCAGAAACTGTTTGTTTCACAATCTGGAAACAAAGTACAGTACGGTTCAAAGCTGTCAGATTTTTGAATATTCTGGCTTGGGGAAAAAAAACAAACACCTTGGGATCCAAAGAACAGTGTCAGTAGTATCCGTGTCTTCAGCTTCCCCTTGTACCACCTTGCAAAGGCTTCTGAAAAGTTGAGGAAAAAGGGAGAGTCCAAGCATCCCTCAGCTACTCTCAGAAGTATCACTTTCCAGCCTAAAATTCAAGAATTCTCAGAAAAGATAGCTGCTGGCAAATTCTTTATTCATAGAATTAATCTATTTCTCCCTTTGGCAGTCCTGTAACAGGTAAATTCCAAGACATTTCAGAGAAAATTAGTAATTGAACAAATCCTAAACTTAAGAGACCAGGCAACTTATTTTTGATTAATAATTTAACTACACCTAATTCAATAACTCTATTATTACTATGGATTATGAATTGAAAGTTTTGCCTGGTTTCCCAAATCAGGAAGTGTCAGATCAAGAAAAAGTGACAGTAATACTTCTCTCTTAAACAGTGCCTTACAATTACCGTCCATCCTTAGGAAGGGCAAAGTGATAGGGCTGTGTGCTGTGAACACCTGTTCAGGTGCCAAGAGCTCGAAGACATGCTGTGAAAGCTGTTGGCATCTTTGGAAGATTATTACATTGATCAGATTAATAGTGACTCAAATCAATAACACTACTGACTGTTCAGGTAATCTTTGAAAAAATTCTGCCAGAATAGTCAGACCTTCAGTGTTTTACTGTTGGCAGTAACATGGGGATTTTTAGCCATAATCACCTGAATGGTCCTTGGAACAAAAACCTGAAAGTAGCTGTGCACAGATGCACATTCTCAGAGAAAGCAGTATTCCTCAGGAACAATTTACTCTGGACTGAATCTGGCATAAAATTTAGACATTTTCAGCAGTTTAAAGGCTGTATACAACATTTTTCTCTTTCCCACAGTAACTAAGATTTCAATTCCTTTCAACATCTGATTCATCCTTTCTTTACGTTTACGCACCTAAGGGTTATCTGCATGGAAAACATGTACATACTGCTCTTCAAGTTAATGTAAAAGTAAACACACCTCTGCTGACAAAAGTTTGCTAGCATTCACACAGTCTACGTACTCAAACTTCTGTGCAATCACCACATTAAAGGTACAGGTTAACGTCACTACTAAACTAAGATACTGCCAAAGAGGACAGTACCATTTTCCTATTTGTGTCTTCAGCCACGTGGTGTGCCCACTGGGCTTTACCTTCTGGTTTAGGAAACAACCCCTTCTGTGGGTAGAAGGCAGCTACTTTTTGGCTCCTTTCTGCCAACTGTCTTTAGGGTCAGACAGGAAGTGATATGACACAGGAGGGGTAGAGGGAAGAGCAAGCAAAACACCACCATAGCTGTACCATCACACCACTCCCAAGTATTAGCACCCAAGCTAACACAGGGCCACTGATAAAGCTTGTGATCCCTCCTGGGAGCCTACATATGCTGATCAGATATTCATGGAGTCTTGTGATGGAGGCAACTCTGAACACTCCTTCCTGATTTTTTTTCACCTTCTGGCAGGGAAAGAAGAACTAGTGTTCTTCTCTTGTACTAAACTGCACACAAATATTCCTTTTTCCTCCTTTGTGACTACCTTCACAATGTGCTGTAGCAGAAACTCCTTTTCTATTTCCTTTACATTTTTGTCTCTGTAAATAAGACCTTTTCTACACCTGTCTTAGCAACAAACCATCTTTCACTTATTATTTCCCTTTTTATTGAATATAAATATTACCATTACATGCAAACTGCAAAAGGCATGTCTGGCTGTAGTGATTTTTTTTTGGTGGGGTGTGTGTGTGTGTTTTGTTTTGTTTTTGTTATTAAGACTTTAGTTACCTTTAACAATCCAAACCCAGCTGAAGTTACCATAGTATGGTTTGTGGGCCCTTAGAGTACCTGCCATTTTGCCTTTGATACATCTGATGGAGACACAAAGCAGTTTGTCTTATTACCTCAAACTATGTCTGTTGATCTAGAAGACTTGCTTCCTTTACATTATAAGATAAGGTGTCACTACAATCTACCTTAAAAGGGTACATCTTCGATAGTATCTCTCAGATTCATACTACTAAAGAGGTGCAATAGATGTTCTAAAGAAGCTACTGTTGTGAAGCTATTGCAACACACATTTAACCAACTAACAGCAGTGCTTGGGGCACAGGGAATAAAGAGGAACATCCTGAGGGAGTTTTAAATGCACATTTCAGAACCTTTTGTCATCATTCATATAACACATGAAATTACAGCTGCAAATTGTAGAACGTGAAGGACAAACATCTTCCACACCTTTAACCAACGCATGAATTTCATTCATGGCCTGGAATGTTGCTTATAGTTCTTCCTCAACTCAGATGCACCCTTCTGTGTATACAACATGCAACACTGTCAGAAAGGAAGAAGGAATGTTTTAAGAGGGGCACATCCATTAACCATGCATGTAGTAATCAACAAGCCACATATCCTTCGCCTCTTCCATGATGGTTTGGACTTTCTTAAACCTTACAGTGCTGCTGGTACGTTTGTTTTATTGGCAAGATTTCTTTCCACAATAAATTGAGGCTACTTTTCCCTACCAATTTAAATAAAAACTCAATCTCTCTCCAAATACTGAAAGTTTCGGCACCAGAAAGCAATACCCCATCTCCTAGCATAAAAGAAAGTTACCTTTGAATGAAAAATGTCATCTGTGAACTCTCAAAAGAAGACTTTTCAGCCAACATCAACACAGACTCAAATTAGGTTCATACTGTAGATGTTCTGCCACTTTGACACATCAGCCTGACAGTGAGATCCTTCAGTTTTTCAAATATTGTGCAGCCCATGGTAAGCAACAATAGCAAGGCTGCTTGGCTTCTCAAAGTTAAATCTGGTCATGAGACTGCTCTGGCAACTCTTCCAATTTCTGAATGAGCGCCACTTGCCCTGCATTTGCCTGAGGCTCGTTAAACCTTTCCACCCTTCCTAGGGTGTCATCAAAGGCCTTCAGAGTCCAGGGCAGCAGAAAATAGGCGTATCCCAGAATGACTACGGGAATTTCAACACTTTGTAGCTATGACAGTCAGAAAAAGAATGTCCTCACTTGCAGCTTTTACACAGTGCCATGCATATGAATATGTAACAGCATGCATCTTTCCCAAACACGATGCCAATGAATCACCTTGCCATCTTCCACAGTCAGCATTCACAGGTATAGCTACTGAGTCCTATTAAAATACTGAAAGCAGGTAAGGAATAAGGACAATTCAGAATCTGAAGTTTTCCTCTTCAGATATGCTGCCAAAATAGCTCTCTGTATTCACCTATAAGAATGATAATGTTCACATTCCCTTACAGCAACCACTTTTAAGAAAACTATTTTGCAGTAATCTTAGTATCACTCTGAATATTACTTCACAGACTATTTCCAGCTTAAGTCCAATCACCACAGGAAAGTTGTGCCAATTTACAGGAAGGACAATCAGGATTGTTCTTCCAAGATATAATTTAACACTAACATATCTCTACCACAAGCACCTGCGTTAACTGTAGAAATGAATGACAGCCACGTGAACATTTCAATAAGCCGAGAAACACCTTTTAATGCTGGGTTCTGTGATCCCATTTCTCACAAAAGATAATGGAGGGAGCTGTGGCTGGCTGTAATCAACCTCCAGCAGACACCAAT
Organism: Anser anser; assembly: GCF_964211835.1. Lineage (NCBI taxonomy): Eukaryota > Metazoa > Chordata > Aves > Anseriformes > Anatidae > Anser > Anser anser. The sequence continues at coordinate 48,655,772 of NC_139723.1, forward strand.
TCTTCATTCCCTTTTTTGTCGCACCATATGATCTGTGAGACACTGTTTGTAAGTCCAGGATCCCCTCCTCTCTCCTCCTATCAACGTGAATTTCAAAGGAATTACAGCTATACTTACATCTATCCTACAAACAATCCATAGAGTAATTTGTTTTTAAAGAACACGAACTTTATAAAACATTAAAGACGGTGCCAGCGCAACGCTGACAAAACTGGCTACACTAGAAAAGCAAATCAATGCCGCAGCAAATGCTCAAAGGTCTCTGGTCCAGATATTCATCAAGTATTTTAGTGCAGCTGAGTACCATCTCAGGGCTTAAGAGAACACCATGGAAATGTAACCATCCTCTATGAGACAGTATGTCCAGAGTCGTGTGCTGAACTTTGTCCTGCTCCATTCAAATACAAAAGCAAGACCAGGACTGCCAGTTGGAAAGTTGTTGAAAGGAGCACAGTGGAAACTAGTAATACCAACCACTTTTTAAATGAATGGAAATTAGGCAGACCAATCCAAGCTTTAAACACCCTACATATTTCTACAGGGGGGTTAGTACAAGAAGTTTAGACATAGAAAAAAAACAACAACAACACAGGCAGCAAATAAACTTGAGGTGATGTCATTCCCAAATAGAAGATGGAAAAGCAAATAGAATATGTATTTAGAGACATATACCCCCTCAATGGCTGTTCAGCAAAGGATGTATTCAGATGGGATATTATTATGAACCTTAATCTTATTTGATTAGAGAAGATATACCATTGGTTAAGGATGGAGGGGTGAATTCAACTTGCTATCACATTTCCTCTTAGGTTTTCATGCAGAAATTGTTAGGGGACAAATGGGTGAGAATGGAGTTGGAGACAATCATTACCAATGAGAAAAAAAAAAACACCCTAGAAACTGTCAAAGCAAACGATTAAATTTCATCATCTAGGTCTCCATTTTTCCAATACGCTTGAACAATTCAGACCGTCTTCAACATTGTCCACAGACCACATTATATTTTGGTCATTGCTACTGGGTATTTCATCAAGTGGCTATCTTCCAGATCACCCATCAACTACAGAACAGTCACCAGAGCACCTGTTGCAGCTCTTGGCTTACCAAACAGATGTCTAGTTAAGTCTCAACATTCCTCTGTAACAAAAAGAAATGCCAAAAACTAATATGATAACACAATACAGATGTTTTACAATACAAGGCTGAATAGCCATCCTATCTGTTTGTCTGAGGTTTATGGTAAGCATTCCTTCTACTTTTATGTATGAATGAAATACACTTTTTTAACAGGAAGAATTACATTAAAACTACCTTCCATAAAGTAAAAGAAATGAAAGAGAAAATAACTACTTAGAACTCTGAAAAGGAATAAAATCCTCCAAAATAATAGGGAAACAGTTATTTTTAAATTGAGTTTTAAATTCACTATGACAACTACCAATTCACAGGATTTACAGAATCTACGCTTGCCTAAGTTATACCTCCGATATTTTATTATTAAACACTATAGTCAGGTTGTGATGATTGAACTATAACAGGCTGCACTACATTGAATTCAGTTTTTCCACAGCTCCTCTGGTGCTAAATACAAAATATAATGGGATTCTTTTTGGTGAACATTACAAAGTATTTTCAAATATATTTTTGTCACTTGGGTACTCATAACACAGTAAGAGTTTTGCATTAAACTGAACAAACCATGGTTAGAAAACACTCTCAAATTTAAGCAGCAGACATTCAGTGCTGCACTTACTTGATACCTGGGACTCCTAACTATAATCAGAGAATACCTCCACAGTATTTTGTCTTACTACTTTACCTCCCTAAAACCAGAGGCTTAAAACACAGAAACTTTGGAAACAACATCCTTCCAGCACAGATTTTTTTTCTTGAATTTATTTGAGCTAACAGCACCGATCAACTTCCTGTTTTTTTTTGTTCCCACTATCAGGTATTTATGCAAATCAATTACAAACTCTCTCAGACATCATATTTTGCTAGGGTAGCTTTATATCTTTTGGAAGAGCTGTAGCTGCTAGTCTGAATTCTGAAACAAATGGGGTCTGAACACCATAAAGACCTTTAAGTATCAGAAAAAGAAATTTGAGTCTTCTATCACCCATGTCATACCAGTGGCTCTGTTACTAGGAAGATTATTATAGGTTTTTCTTCTCTTCTGAGATTTCTAGCTAAGAAGATCCCAAGCTACGATAATAAATGCTATCTTCTAATTATTCAAGTAAGACTGAATGATATCTTTTTAAATTTCAACCCATTTCACTCTCTGTAGTATATCAGCACCATATACCAATCCTGCACAATACTGGCAATGACTTTGGTATAAGATGCCACCAATCAGCTTTAGTATAAATCCATTAATTATACAATACAGTGTTTCTGTTTAAACTACCAAGGCAGATTAAGTACAACCATTTAGACAGAGTGCTAGAAAATAAACATGGCAACTAATGTCTTACCTTGTCCTAAGAGCCACCCAAGCAGCATCAATGTCAGCATACAGATTCTTCTCTGTTGGTTTCCCAGAACTTGCACCATATCCAGAATAATCATATGAAAATATGTTGCAATTAATCCGTGAACCCAGTCCTATGTAAAAGCTGCTCATCTGACCTAAGTCAACAGCATTTCCATGCGAGAAGAGCAAAGTATACTTGGCGTTAGGCGAGCAACGCACAAACATACAGGCAATCCTGTTACCCTTACTTGTTCTAGTCATGAAACACTCAATGGCATCTTTTTCTCTTGAAGAATATTGCCAGTCTGCTCGCTCTGAGAGATGCAAAGTCCAGCGACTACCACTTTCATCACACATCAGTGTGTACGTGGGATCAGGAGGTAAGAATGCCAGTTTGGAAGCGATTTTCCCTGGGCATGGCGGACAACAGAAGAGGCAACACAGTTCACTAAAGGAAAGATTATTCATCTTCTAGTCTGAAACAGGAAGAGAGAATTGTATCAGTTTCTAGCTATAATTCTGTATAAAAAGAAAAATATCATGGAAAATGTAAACTTAACTTCTCATGAAAATAACGCGTAATTTTAGTGGAAACATTTAAACACAGCACAGATTTAAATATGTACGCAAATTTCTACACAATAGCTGATTTGATAATATTAGCTACTTTAGAATGAGCATATTGTTAAAGAAGAATGGTAACTCTAAACCCCAGCCAGATATTAAAGCTAAAATTGACTACCCAGGGCAAGAACATGCATGAGTTTTAGAGTTTCTTTTGAGGAAATGAAGTCCCTCACCTTCAGGCAATAACAGAAGAATTCATCCCCTTGACAAATATATGTGAGAAAGAGCAATTAAAATACGTTGCAGTGTTTGCAGGATACTAAGACCATGCAGGTCTCATAGACAAGAATTGCTACCACATTGTCCAAATGCTGAGAATATACCGTCACGATGAGTTATGGGTTCCTGCAGGTGGTATCAGCAGTAGAAAAGGTGGGTGAAGGCCAAAACTTTAGGAGGCAAAATTCGATGCTTCTACCTGCATAGTAAGCACTCAGACTTTCAGTCCACTAAAATCCAACCTAGCTCTGCAGGCTAGCTGACACCGATGTTTCCAAGCCGTTCAAAGAAATTACTGGCTAAGTTTTCCCTTCTTGCACATAGGAATTGGGATTATATTATCCATCTGAATGATACAACTGCTTTTATTCTATGCTTTAGCAAAAACATTCCAAACCAAATGCTCTAACACGGATACTTGGCAAATCTATATAGCCTATACTAACAATTTAAAGCACTGATTAACTGAGTAGCGAGGGGAGGGAGGTTGAAAAAGAACAAAAAAGTAAACACACAGACCTAAAGCAAGGTAGTTAAAGACGCAGCTGCCGTGAAAAACAAGCACTGAATTTACAACAGGGAGAAGGAAGAGGAAAAGAATCCTTGGTTGTGGCAGTATTTTTTCCTCAGAGGTAAGAGGGGTGATGTAATGTGCCAACAACCATGCTGGACACCAGCACACCTATGATAAGTATTTACTTTCCTGGCGTGAAGGCATCTGATGTTTCATCCGAACTTAAAAAAAAAAAAAAGTTTTCCATCCCAACTCTACCACACGTCTCATGCTCAGTTCCTACTAGGTCATGCAAACAGGAACACTTACAGTTTCATGTACCAGTTTCAACTGCTAGATCCAAACATAAAAACAGGAACAACAACAACAAAAGTTAGCTTCTGATGTCCACATTCCTATACAGTTTCAAAAATACTTGTGGAAACCAAAAATAAAATTAAATCTTTCTGCTAACTACAGTATCTGGCAATATTGAAATCACATTTCAAAGTTTGTTCTCTGAGTTCTATACAAGCATAGTCTCCATGCCTGCATGTTTCTCTTTTGAAAAGTTTCATAGAGCACTACTGTAAGAACTTTTCGATACAGATTACTGAGCAATTAGCCTTATTTTGGATGTGTGAATGGTCTATTCCTTTTAGTATAGTTTGACTGTATACTGCTGCGTAAATGCCATGTAAAATATACTTTTAGAGTAGTAAACAAGCACAACAATACAGTCTAATACGCAACACGAGCATTCTTGGAATGCTACTGCCCTTTGTAAGGCATGAAAAAGTTTATTTGCCAGAACTGGTACAGTCAAGTGTTTTGGTTCCGAGTCTCTAGTTTTCTGCAAAACAGAAATCAGAGATTTGGACATGGGTGACCAACACTACCAATTTAGAGGAGACAGCAGAAAGGGGCCACTGCCTCCCATAAAAAGGTAGATTCTCTCTCAAGTAACAAATCCTGAGTAAATGACTTGCCAGTTAAAGAAACAACAGCCTCATGTATTTATGCAACCTGCAAAAGTAGTCACTCAAACTTGTAATAGCTCTACTGTTCCCTTTCAAGTGAGATTATCTGGACATTAATTTCAATCTGCAAGACAGAACAAGTGGAAGAGATCTACTGAAGAGGTCCAGGGATTCTCAAAAGGCTTAGACTGTCTTATGCAAAAGAGCAGCCCCAAAGTGTTTTCCTGCTTTATGTCTCTTACAGCTGTAAGCACCAAAGGAGACACTTTTTTTTACCTCTAATAAGAAAGTTCATGTTCACAGCCTTGAGAAACTGCTGTAATACCTCAAAAGGATTTTTTTTCAAGTACCATCCATGATCCAGTATTTAATTACACTTCTATTTTTACCAAAAACTATTAATTGAGTAAATTTTCCCATCTTTTCAGAGAAGCTGAAGGCCAAAGCTAGATAATACAATTTCTTAAGCGAAGAAAAAAAAAAAAGCCTCTTGTGCCCAGGACAGTTGATCTTGGAGGTCTTTTCCAACCTGAAGGATTCTATGAATAGCTGACTGCATTCTATTCTAGCACAAAATAATAGATACAAAATTTCTTACTAGCTTCCCAATCGACTTGTCAGAAAGAATTAAAACAGGCGTTTAAATTATTTATAACTATAAACAGCCCAGCAACACTACAAATATGATTTCACTCAGAAAATATTTGCTATTTGTCATAGTCATTTCAAGAGACTGGAAGCTGGCCTGTGGAATTCACATTACTGCAGTAACTGCAGTTAATAAGCTGAGGTGGTACTGTGCCCCAAGATAGCTTAAATGTGCTAAAAATGGGTTGTTGCCACATATGGCAAATGACTTATACTGAACAATATGGCTTAAGTATTACTTCTCTCCTGTACTAGACAGCAGTGTAGACTTTACGTAACATCCATTTAATCCAATGGGAACTATCTTTATTGAAACTAGAGATTCTTATTCCCAAGTTATTTTCCACCTAAGTCATGGCTAGCAACAACCTTTTCTTTAAAAGAAATACTTGCTGTTTTCTCCACTTCGAAGACCTGAAAAAAAAACAGGAGATCCCTAGCATCACTAACTGAACAAATCTGTCACAAAACACCTACTGAACTTCCTCAGGAGGATACCTTCAGCTAAATGCAAACAACGTTTTCATTATACTGGAACTGGTTTGTCATTCATTGTATTCACATGAGTGTGTTCTTAACCTCCGGATCTGGAATGGAACCAGGATGTGAGAGAGTCCCCAGGGTGCATAGTGTAATTCTGATATCACTGTTTAAAAGTTCAACTGAATCAGCATTTCAGCCTAGTAGTTATGCACAAGATGTCATAATTTTACTTCAATTAAAACATACACTGTCTTTCCTCAAAAGGTATACCGCTCAGATACTTCAGCAAAGGGATTAAGCTTAAAGTTTGGGGGTTTCTGTCTTTCTTTCCTTTTTTTTTTTTTTTAATTGAAAGGCTGGGAAAACACACAACGATTTCCTAGTGACTTACCCAACCAGAAATTAAGATAAAATTTTAGAAAGTCAGAAGTAAATCTTCAATTAGCATTGCTGAGCCTTGGCAAAAGCAGTTCAAATTTCCCACTTGAAGATCAAGAGTCTTATTAATAGACAGATAATTAAGTCTAAAATGTCTATTTTAAGTGTAAAATAAAATTTATGGAATGTGAACAAAGTATCATAGATGATACCGATTAAAAATCAGTCTAATAACAAACAGGCATGACGTATGCTTTATCTGCACTGTTACTAAAAGTGGGGCAAAAACAACGCCCACCACAAATTACCTCAAGCATACAGTTCCACAAGTACAGATGAGTAATTTTAATGGGGCTCTAAGATACGTAGTGAATAGCTAGGTTATAATCTAACACCTTTTGAGCTTGTATGATGTAAAACTCTGTCCTTATTACAGTAGAATCTCCAAAGCAAAGATCAACACATCCTAACAACATAACAATTTCACCTTCTGTTTGTTATTTCAGTAATAAAGATGTCAGTGCTGTTCTTCAAATGCAGTCCCTTATAAGATTACTAACAACAAAAAGAATATACTATGAGAAATGTACATATCCTTTAGAACTGTACAGAATTTTGTGTTTTCCTTTATATAAGTAGGAAAAAAAAAACTCTGGTTAAAAACAAAACAGTGTAATGCATTAACTTTTACTATTGCTCCAAGAAAGACAAAGAAACAAAGGAGACCCAAGTGGCATCAACCACCCTTCATGAGACAGCATTTAAAAGAAAGAGATTGTTTTATCAAATTTATCTAACTCTCTCATGAATAAAAAAGTAACATACAAAATGGCAAATTTAAAACTGCCTACAGGCAGTAGTTTTAATCCATTCTTCAGCAATTAACCTTATGATTAAGGCTGACAGAAGACGGGGGAAAATTCATCTAACGTGAAAGAACACCTCAAATACTTACATTTATATTGTGATTCCTAGGATAACACAAACGTAGTTCTTTCATATAAGCAATTATTCCTGTCCTCCTCCCTCTGCAAATCATAACAACAGAGTGACTTCTATTATTCACATCTCTAAATACTTCACTACAAGCTTAGCCTTGAAAGCCCAACCCTTGCAAACACTTATCTAGAAATCTTGTATTTACATTAAATATAAATTATTCCAATCATGTATTTAAATTAAATTACCTATTTCATAAGAACTATTCAAAAGAACAAAGTCAAACTCGTAAATACTGTTGCCAGTTTGTAAATCTTAGTGTTGCTCTAACTGTCTAACAGGCAAGATATTCATACTGTGGTGTTTTGTTTTTTTAAATAATAATTTTTCATTATACATTGCTGAAATAACAAACTTTAATGTAGTCTCCCCTCACACATTCACTGAACACAATGCAATGAGATCTTGAGTTCAAACCGCTACTGAAACTTTACTATTTGTTTCAACATCTGCATTGTATTGTCATGGGACAGAAGGGCATGACTACTAGCTTATCTGCTGAAGGAACAAAGTATTTAGTGTAAAATAAGTAAGCGTCCAAGTAAGTACTATATAAAACGATTAAACTAATAGAATTATTAAGAAAGTACACATGGTGGGTCCAGAAAAGAACACAAAGGAAGTCGATTCAACAATAGTAAAAATTAAAATAAAAAAAATACAGGGAAGTAATGCTTTAAGCTTTCATATACTTCTCAAGGGGCACTACAACCTACGTAAAAATGGAGCAGCCTGACCAGACCAACGCTTCACTTTGGAACAGTCTGGCTTTGAAGAAAGAAAAGATGAAAACCAAAAAGTTTTAGCATTCTCACAGGCTCTGGAAGGCAGGCTTGCAGGGATGGCAGCGCAGAGACCTGCTGCTGCTGCCGGTCGCTCTGTGCACCTCAAAACCCAGCGGCAGGCTCGGAAAGAGAAGCGGGACAGGGGAGGCGCTGCCTGCAAGACCCAGCCGTTCCTGCTCGCCGGCAGGAGAAACGCCGGCTCCGCAGACCGCAGGCGGACCCCACCGCGGGATGAGGGCGGGTTACATAACGCCACGGCGCTGCCCTGCTACAACGGCTCCCGCACGCAGCCCCGCGCAGAAGCCGGTGCCCGCCGGGGCCCCGCGGACGGGCGGCGGGGCGGGGCGGGAGGGAAGGGGGGGGGGGGGGGGAACCGCGGCGGCCGCACCTGCCGGGCAGCGCCGAGCCCCCCCCTCCCCGCCCCACCCCGGCACCCCCTCGCCTACCTGCGGCGGGCCCTCAGCCCCCGTCCGGCGGCCCCCAACCGCCGCCGGGAGGAGGGGGGGGGGCGGTTCGTCGGTTGTGCTGAGTAACGGCTCGGCGGCTGGCTGGCTGGCTGGCTGGCTGGCTGGCTGGCTGGCTGGTCCGTCCGTCCGTCCGTCTAACAGCGGCCCCTGCCCCGGTGCCGCCGCGGCCTAAGGGAGCGGCGCCGCCGTCGCCCCGCCGAGCGGCTGCACCACTGAGGGGGCGGCGGGCGGGGGCGGGGCCAGCCGCGCGGAGAGCCAATGGGAGCGCCGCCCGCCGCGCGGCCCCCGGCCGCCGAGGCTCCGCCTGAGCGGGGGTGGGCGGGAAGCGGGGGGCCGGGCGGCGAATCGCCGCGGGCGAGCGGGCGTGACAGACGGCGGGTCTGACCAATGGGAGAGGCGGAGGGGCGGGAGGCCGGGAGGAGGAGCGGTTCCGGGTCGCGCGCGCGGCGGTTGCCGTGGGGATGAGCTCGGAGCGGGGCAACGCGGTGCGCAGGCGGCCGCAGCGCCACCAGAACGTGCGGGCCTTCAGCAACCAGCGGCACGACGCCAGCCGCCGCCGCAAGGTCGGGCACCGCGGGGGGACGGGACGGGCCGCGGGGGGACGGGCCGCGACCAGGCCGCGACCAGGCCGCGGAGCTCCCTGGGGAGGCCCTGAGGTAGGCCCCGGGCCCGCGGTGCGTGAGGAGGCTCCGCGGCCTGCCGCCTCGGCCCGCCCTCGTCTGAGGTGTTCTTAGCGGTAGTTACGTGGCAAAGCGTCTTTTTGTTTTACCATCGCTTTCGTTACCGCGCTTCGGTTTGTTTCACGCCATTGTTACAAAAGGTCATTGTTATCTTTTTTTTTTTTTCTTTTTTTAAGGTAAGGAAGGAAACGGTTTACAATATGTTCTTGGGACGTGCTGTATGCCTGCTTGTGGCTGTGGTAACACAATAGCAGTGGAGGAGAGGATGAAGACCAAGCAGTGTGCCTGAGCAGGAACACCGCCGAAGTGGGATGCTTTGTCTTAAGACGCGGTTAAAACAATACACAAGAAGAGTGTTCTGTAGGAGCACTATCGCTGTTGTGTCAATATCTCTTTAAGTAACCTGACCAGGCTGTCAAGGTGGGGGAGAAACTAGTAAGTCAAACTAATGGCACCAGAGAGAGAGGTGTGTTGGTGTTTTTTTTGGCTTTTTTTTTTTTTTGATGATTGTAGAACTGGTTCTGCAAGTTGAACAGGTTGCTTTCCTGGTGCTCCAAGCAGCACCAGTATTATTTATTGTTTGAGTCATTGTACGATCCCTGATAGTATAGATAAGTGTATTTTCCTGTCTGCAACACCCCCCATCCCCAAATATCCTAGAGAGCTGTTCTATCAGAAGAGTCCTTAAAGAAAAACTGAGTTCTGACATCAGTTTTGTAAGTGAAATAATCAGTTTAATACACAGATTGGTGTTTTTTATTTTTATTTTTCCCAATATTTGGTATCACATAGAAGTGACTGTACAGTACCATGCACTTAAACACATTAAAAACCACACACACACATCTTTTGAACATAGCTTTCCCTTCTGTACCTGCCACTTGGAGACTGCTAAATACAGGAAAGAAGATTGTTGAAGAAGGTGCTTCCTATTACAGTGTGCAGAATAATTTATTTTTCTTTTGGTGTACTCTAATATATAAATTCAGATTTTGGCCTCTACTGGTGAGGGATCAACAGAGGCCATTACAATGATGACTAGGCCTGATTCTGCTGTTTAAGAAATTTGAAGAGTTGGACTAACAGTTTAAGTGGTGATTGGTGTCATAGTATAGATACAGAATATGCTTAATGATGACACTGAGCATTGCTTCTCTGTCTTGTCACTATGTATTTGTGTCGCGCGGAGTGATCAGGTGTACCACAGGCACTTGAGCTGTGATGATGCAAAGGAATAAATAGTGGAAGTTTGATCAGGAGGACTGATGTGGGACTGGGACATTTCTCCTTTCTAGCTCTTACTGGCTGAATAAATTTGAATACTTAGGGTTGCTGAAAGAGGGTGGATCACCTGCAAATCACTAATTTTTTTTTTTTGGGGGGGGGGATGGGGGATCTGGTGTTGGCCTATCCTTGACTATTGCTGTACACCGTTCAACTTAATAGTATCTTGAGAGGTTGTAGAATGTTTTTTTAGCTTAAAAATTTATATCCTTCTACATTTGTACAGTGCTTTAACAATGTGGAGTATCAAGTACAGTAGCTTCGGGTTGTACTGTGGGTGGACTCCTCAGTGAAGAAGTTGCTGCAGAGGAAATTGATCTATTAGTCTTTTGACTTTTCCTTGCTGGTAGTCATTATCCACGTTATAGTTCTTGGTTTTGGTTGTTTGGTTGTGTGTTTTTTTTTTTAATGGTTTTGAGCTTTCTGTCTGACATTGAACTTGGCATCCATTTTCTAATCTTAAAGACTGTTGTTCAGATTATTTGCAGAACATACTGAAAGATCCGTTTATGTTTCCTCTCATGATCAGGCTCTACTACAGCATTACTCTGGGATAGCCCAGTTGAGGTGAAGCAACACACTCTGCCTCTCTACTACGTTTCGTTAGACGCCTACAACAGCGCTGGGAAAGCTTACTTGCTAGAATGAATTGAAAGGAAGAGACAGACAGAGTAAGACACACTGTGTTGTTAATTATTGAAACTGGGAATTTGTTTATGGGTGATTGCTTCATGTAGTATATTCTGGTACAGCCGTTTGTGACACTGAGCTGAGGAATATACATTATGTTATATGAGTATACATTTTGTATAAAGTGTATTGCATAAATCAATATGGAAACTGGAAATGAAGGTAGTGCTAGAGATGAAAGCAAATAACATTCAACAGGAACATTTAGAACTCCATTGTAATAAGACAGTAAACCACAAAGTGATTCATATTTACACCCAAATGACTGATCTGTTTCTCCATTTCTTCCTCTCATTAAATACACCCCAGATGATAATCCAGATTTTCCTAAATCTCAGACGTTATTAACTCTGAACCTCAGCTTTACCATAATGCTGATGCCAGCTACTTCTTCAGCCAGCTGCGCAGATAAATAATCTGTTTTAGTGGAGACACTGGTCAAGACTGTGGGAAGGCACAGGGAAGAGAACAGGCCTAAATGCTGAGTCAGTGATTGTGACACAAAGCTCAGAAGATACAGGTAAACTGGTAGCCAACTGGAATTGACAGGTAACTGTACTGGAGTTTCGTTAGTTTGAGTTCTTAACACAAGGGCAACTTGAAGACTAAAGTCTGCTCTCTAGCCATCCCTCCTATACTGAGTTTGAGAGTAAATTCACGACTAGCTTTTGCCTTTCAAGTAGGCAGATGAGGGGCAAATAGAACATATATTTTGGACTCTAAGTCCTCAGTGAAAACATGCGCACATGTGCACAAACACATACATACGTTCATTTCTTTATGGGGGTTGACTGTCAGTCTTTCCAAGTGTGCACACTCTTACACATCCCGAGATCCGTAGGAGAATTGAGTTGTTGTGAAGCTATTCACTGATGTGGAAAAAGCTAAAGGTCCATCTGGAGCTGGATTTAAAGAAAGATTTTGGTTTCCTGTGTTCTAAAGGCCATGATGCAATATGTGAGCAAGTGAAATTCTCTGGAGTATTTGGTTTCGGTCTGTGAAGTGTGTAATATAGCCCTGAGACACTGGCATTTTGTATCACAGAGTTTCAGGTTTGTTAGTTAGCATTGTTTTTTTCTAACTGCTTTGTAGTCATACACTAGCGTTTGTATAGAGTTTTGTTTTTTTGAGAAGTGTAGTTATTCAGAAATGCTGCCTTCAGCCTTGTTGATTGAAGTACTATCATTTGTGCTTGCGACAAGGAAGTTTGTGGATAGCGTTGACTTTGTGTTCATTTGCAGTAGAATAAACCACTCGTGTGCTCAGTGGTAGAAGTCTGCTGTCAATACAGTAAATCAAAATACACATGCACGCACACATAATTAGTAACTTCCAAACAGACAGAGAGGCTTCTTTGAAACCTCATTATTACATCTTCCTTGTGATTGCTTTAATGCTAGCATAAGGTAGGGATTATTTTGTATGCCAAGTTAGTAGGTGTAGGTGCATGTGTTTACTTTAATACATTCTGAACTGCTTTTGGCAGGTTGTTAAATGATTTAATATTGGGTTACTTAAGTGTACAGAGGATGCTGTTTTATTGATGCAGTTGACCTGACCGCGTGTATATAATATGCACATGGAATATTTCATGACTATATACTTTAAAATGTTTATATAAGTCTGCATTGCATACTTGCCATTTCTTAGGAGAATATATAGCAATACTGTAAACATTGGATGAGTTGCCCTTGTTCCTGGAGGAAGTATGGCAAAGGGAAAAAGGAAAGAGGTATCGAATAAAACAGAGAAATGAGAGTAAAACATGTCAAGAAACTGCTGTATTAGAAAAAGAATTCAGTCTGTTAGAGTAGTCTTCACACCAAGAAAAACATTCCAGGCCATAAGCATTACCACGTATTTGTGCATGATAGCTAAATACATGGGTGAATAATGAAGTTGGCAATCCTTGTTTGGGTCTTTGTGGGGGTTGTGTTGTGTTGGTGGTGGTGGGTTTTGTTTGTTTATTTGTTTTAAAGGAAAGCAAGCTATTAAATGGGTGAAAGGAAGGATAAATATGTGAAAGACTGTTCAAAATACATATTAAGGCAAATATTATTAGGAAAAATAAGCAGCAGAGAAATTTATTTAACTAATAATTGCTCCATTCTGAGTGGGAAGTGAGATAGCAGGAAAGTTTCTCTTCCTGTTTTTTAGGAGAACTTATTCTTACATGTTTTTCAGTGAATTTAAAAAAAAAATTAAAAAACAAATCATTCAAATATTTAATTATGGACAACTCTTTGTTTCTTCAAGCCTGCTTTGCTTTTGAAAGTGAAATACTTTTTTTTTTTTTTTATCAAAGGAAATGTTGAATTTAGAATAGAAAACCACAGTGAATTATAATTCAGATTGTTTTTGTGATATTGACATTTAAAAATTGGGTACTATTTCTGAGCAAGGTAAACTTAGAAGACAAACACAATCATAGAATATCCCAAGTTGGAAGGGACCCACAGGGATCATTGGTTCCAGCTCCTGGCTCCACACAGGACCACCCAAAAAACAGACCCATGTGTCTTAGAGCATAGCTCATAGGCTATGAACACTGCCGTGGGGAGCCTGTTCCAGTGCCCGACCACCCTCTCAGTGAAGAACCTTTTCCTAACATCCAGCTGAGGTTAAACCAAGGTAAAACCAGGTAAATCTGCCTTCTTGCCTGCTTTACATCAATCCATCCATCTCTATTAACTTTCTAAATTGGCCAACTCGTAGAAGGATGGAAGAGTCATAGTCTCTTTCATATTTGGATATGCTGAGCCACCCCATACCTGAAGTGCCAACTTTGAGCTAAAAAATATAGGAAATTGCTGAAGGGGGGGGAGGAAGAGACTGTGCTGTATGCGTTCCTATTAGGAGGAACTTAAAATTGAAAATCTGTTATCTTCATTCCAGTTGTTCCCTTCTGAGCAGATACCATGTTGTTTCCTCAAGGTCCTTTGTAAGATTTGTGGTTCCACAGGTGGCTGTTAAGTCTAGGTATCTTTATGCCTGAACCAGGACTTAAATTATACATAAACGTGACCTTTGTAGCTACACTCTAATTTGTTGTCCTGTTCTTTTACTAGTAATACCATAGCATTTATGGCATGCTTCTATTACAAATGGACATTTGAGATTTAATAAGGTATTTTATTAAACATGCTTAAGACTGTTTTCTGTCAAAATTCCTTCTTCCTGGAAAATACTTTAAATAACTGGAATTACCTGTGTTGTATACTCAGACATTCTATTTTATGCTCAGAAGAGCTGGCTTTTACTGCTGTGATATTTTTTCTTTCACTCTGTGTTTCCCTGACTCTGGATTTTAGGTAATATTCTTTGTTACTTATTTTAAAACTCTTTAAAATAATTCTTTTTATCTGCTACCCTTGTTAATTTTGAAGAAGGACTGCTAGCAATGTGACTGATAGTTCTTATACAAAGCAGTATGTATTTTCAAAATTAGTGGGGTAGGACGGTTTGGGAACTGCTGTTCCTTTTGTTAATGATCTGAAAATTTAACTGAATTTTGAGTTTCTTTTTTTTATCAGTCTTATCTTTAGTCTCATTTCTGCTCTTTGATTAAATTTCTTCTTTGAGTCATGCACAAAACTGGTACGTGAGATGGTGGCACAGCATCAAAAAGCAGGAGCAACCTTGCATACTTCCCGTAATAGTGTCTCTGTAATGGCTGATAAGCACGCCTATATTTATATGTGGAATTAATTTGTCCTTTTAGCTCTCCTGGCTTGGTGTATTTACCATTTTACCATGACTCAAAAATCTGCCAGTGCACAAGCCACCTTCGTTCTTACAGCACTGCCCTCTTTACTTAAATTACATTTTTCTGCATTTCCTCTAGGGAGTCTCCAGTTTCATTGCCTCCCTCACTGAAGCTTTGTTTCGCCAGGCTAGCTTGATGTAAAAATGGCATCTATCACTTCAAAATGTGATTGTCTTTTAGTGACTTAGTGTGATACATAAAACTTAAGACATGGTACCACTGAATTTCTTTCTCTTCCTGACTTTTGAGTCTAAACTGATAGCTGTCAGCATTTTGGATCATGTCCTTAATCCTTAGCTTTGCACTGAGTATTGAAAGTGTGACTGATTGAACCAAAATAATGGAACAGTTGAAACATGGCAGAGTAGAAACAACCTAACTGCACAGACCAGGTCTGATAGAGGTTGATTGACTTTATGTGGATAATATGCTTGTTGCTGTGAAATTTAGCTCTTTTAGACCTTCTTGTGTGTTACTGATGTTTTATTAAAGCCCTTTTTCAGTGGTGAAACAATGTGTTAAGGACTATAGAGGGAGAACTAATCTTTGGGTTGAGCACATCAGTTAAGACTTGGGACTTTGTTCTTCAAAGCAAAGGTGAAGATCCAGTCACATAACCTCTGTGCACATGACTGGTCTCTTGGCCTTGCTGTAAGGTGCTATGTTCAAGCAAAGACCTGTTCTATGAGTAATAGGAAAAGGCATTTTCAGAATTTGGCATGACCTGAATTTTACCTTTATAAAAAATATAGTTAAAAATCAGTGACTGTAGGATTGTTATATATTCAGGAGCCACATGATAAGTGTTCCTGGGAAAAAAGCAGCTCTGGTAATAATAGGTATACCTATTTTCCTGTTCCATAAGAAACGTTCAGTAGAATTTGTAGTAGGCTGACAGTTTTACAAACTGAATTTCCTTGGAATGAGAGGTGAAAGTTAATTCCTATCTTATTCTTCTACATTGTTTATGCCACAATCAGTTGGGAGCGTTGCCTCCAGAATTCCAAGCGCGTTACACATCACGGAGCCGATCCCTGCATCACGCAGTACCAGGGCTCCCGTTCCCAGCCCCGATGGCATGATGGATTATTGGAAACTACGTGGTTATCAGCAAGGAAGCTAACTCCCCTTTGAAAGACAGCATTTAGCAACAAACAGCTGTCTTCAGCGTGAGTGACTGTAGTCTTTTGAAGTTTTTTGGGCTCTGCCTTAAAAATACCAAAAATAGTTGGTCGCAGTAAAGTGCACTTGTGAATACAAATTACAGTGTTTGTGTCTTTCTCCCCTCCAGCATTACTAATTAATGCAAATTAGGAGAGTTGGAGGGAGAGCTGGGAAGTTCAGGCTAATTTGCAGGTTATTAGAAACTTACCGAAGCCATGATACTTCGAATCTTTGAGGAGGTGAAGCACTGAAAACAAGGCTTATCTTCACATTGCCTGAATTTTTAAAGAATGAGCACAGTCAGTGCTGACAGCAGGTTGAACTGACAGCATTTTAACAGGTGCCCACTGAGGAATTACCACTGATTTTCTTCTCTCAGAAAGTTACCATGTTAGCAGAATTATTGTGTTTCCCAACAAATTTCATTGATAATATATTGCTGACGTCAGAGCTTTCCGTATTCAAGCATTTTGCAAAAACAGTGTTTTTTGTTGTTGTTGTTTTTTGTTTGTTTGTTTTGGTTCTATTTGTTTGTTTTAAAAATGCTAAATCAATATTGAATCATTTGGAAAAAAAAAAAAACACAAAAAACTGTCTTTTACCTGAACCAGAAAAGGAGTACCACAGCTTCAGGTAACTAAAGCATGGGAAAACTCATACTTTATGTTGAAGTTTAGTGAAAATGGAAACACTGGAAAGCAAGTCCCATAGGAGAGTCTCACTCATAAGTAGTATTTCCTCTACCACATACCTTTTGGGGAATGGAGTAAGATACCGTGTGTTTAAAGCTAGGCTTATTCTTTCATTTAGTGTATTGAAGTAGACTTCTGTGGATTAGTGAGAAGCTCTTGTGGGTCATGAAAACAGGAAATTACTTCGGAAATTATTGTATGCATAGATGAACTTATTTCTAAAAGGATAATATAAAACCTGATCCCAGTCAGTGCAGGATCTGTCCCAGTGAACTTTGGGGTATTTTAAGCAATAAAAATGTTTTAGACCATTGTTACCATCTTACAGTTTTTTGTACAGCTATCATTTTTAAGCTCTCTTAAAATAGGCATTATATATATTTCTATTTGCAATGGAATTACTGTTTTTATAGTTCTGAATGTGCACACAACCGTAGAATAGTTATAATTACTGCTGGCACTTTTGGTTAGAGAAGAAATAAAAGTGTGGTTTTCTACTGTTCCCAATCTCAAAATAACTTTTCTTGTGCAAATCATACTGGCCAGTTGACAGTTTGTATTCTCGAGCAAACTAAACACAAGTTGCAGAAGAGGTTAGAGTAAATTTGGCATTAGCTTGGAAATATACTGTAAATTAAGTGACTGTTTTGAGGATTTTTATCTTAGATACTTGTGAGCAAAAATCTATTACTTTATAAGGGAATTTTGTGATGAAAGAAACATTGAGTGGTTTGACAGTAAATGATATATCAATTCTATTTTATTGTGGTCTGAAAAAAAATTCTTAGTCTACTCTCTTCAAATGTGTAGTATAACAGTAGCTTGAGCAATAATAAGCTAAATGTTAAGTCTTTTGAGCTGTCTTCTCTAAATAAAGAGAGCATATTTCAGGACTCAGGTTTACTAGTAGTAGCTCTAGAGATGGAATAATAACAAGAAAATAATAATAATATATTGTAAACAATATAAGAACATAAATAATGCTATTAACTATGTTAATGTTATTACAGTAATAACAGGCTGCCTTAAAGTAGAAGATGACCTCACCACTCTGTCTGCTGAAGAAAATTACTAGTAGTAAATTACTAAATGCTTATATTAATATCAAATAATTTTCTAAATATAGTATGAATCACACGATGGGTGGAAATGCTTTCTAAGCAAAATTATACTCATAAAAGTAGGAAACCTTCCCTTATTTTATTTTATTTTATTTTATTTTTTATTTATTTAGAGAATAAATGCTAAGCTTCATGATGGAGTATGTCAGCATTGTAAAGATATTTTGGAGTGGCGGGTAAAATTCAACAAGTACAAACTACTATCAAAACCTAAAAAATGGTGAGTTAAGATTCTTTATGTTAATCATTGATAGTATAATTTGTGAACTTTTTGGAAAATAGTCTGTTTTTGGAAACCTATAGGTGGTAACTGCTGTTATGTTACATTCTTCAGTCTGGAGTCCGCAACAGTAATAAAAATGCAGTGTTAATTTTCAGTTTCATTTATCTTTTTATCTTAAACTTTATAAAAGAAAATACAGTAGAAGAATAACTGCTTCCCTCCTCTCTGTCAGAATATTTGAATAATCTAAATGGTTACTTTGGACCTGTAAATTTCCAATAATGTGTCAGTATGTCCTCCCAAAGGAAGAGTCAAACCAGAACCAGTTATAACTTGATTTTCTAAGGCCTTGTAGCAATTCAGTAAGTATTGGAGGAATCTGTACACCTCAGTTGTTTGTTTTTTTTTTTGTATGTGTGTTCACAAAGACTATCTGGCAGAGAAATCATGAGAGAAGAAAGCTTTATTAATGTTGTGTTACAAAACATAACATTCATACAAAATGTTTGCAGTATTTGCATTTCTTTACTTCTTAGTGTGTTCTCTTTTCAGATGTGAAACTATAATCCTACATATTAAATGCTTAGCATTGTTTGCAAACAGAACTGTATTGAGTGATTTTGGATAAGAACGTAACAAAGGTGTTAAATACCTTAAAATAGTTTATAGGTTTGTGATAGGCTAGTCTTCTGAGATGGGTACTCTGCTTCCTTGTACCTGCTCATCTGTAGATGTCCTTGTGTCTGTGACTCCAGACACAGCCAATATCTCAACAATGAGACATGGAACTCAAGGAAATTACAGCAGGGATGCAGTGCACAACATAAGCAGATTTGTCACACTTGTTCCTTCTGCATGTGTGTAGTATTGTGTTACATACCTTTGAAATACATGCTCCTGAACCACTTGAAGAGGTTCTGTGAGTACATGTGCAATTCCCTGAATGAATATGTACTTTATTTTGGTTTTCATGAGGTTGAAAAGGAAGGAAGAAATGTCTGTTCATACTATATCTCTCACTTGTGAGAAGTTTTACTTTTTAATATGAAAATATATGCAATAAATATTTTGGTTTTAGTAAACGATTTTCACCCTTTCA
Organism: Anser anser; assembly: GCF_964211835.1. Classification (NCBI taxonomy): domain Eukaryota; kingdom Metazoa; phylum Chordata; class Aves; order Anseriformes; family Anatidae; genus Anser; species Anser anser. The sequence continues at coordinate 48,675,046 of NC_139723.1, forward strand.
TGTTAACAAAAAAATTCTGATTAGGCAGCAGTCTCTCTAGTTCTCAAAATAAGCATACTGGGTTGTATGCACCCTTGATGAAGTTGGGAGTTTTTGTAACTCTTTCTCAAATAACTACATACTCGTTTAAAAGTAATGAGCTGAATCTGGTTGTTTTACCTCCACTCTACTCACCCAAAAAGGGAAAAAAAAAAAAAAAAGCAGGCAAAAAATATGTAAATCGGGGAAGCATGGGAAATTAAAAAAAAAAATAAAATAAAAAAGGTGGCATCGTGGTGCAGTTGCTTCTGACAAAATTTGTGATGTTTTCCATCACATTTTTGAACAAGTAAACCAGACTTCATATCATTCCAACTCTACAGACAGTGATTTCTATGCTTGCCTTCAGCAGTTGGATACTATGCTTTCGGAGTGGGCCAGAGTTCTGAAAGAATTTCAATGGGTGAAGCGTCTAAATAAAGTAAAACAGTACAGGCATAAGAAATTCGTATTTCACATTGAGAAACTGAATTCTGTACATCACAGAGGATGGAAGCAGAGGACTTCTGTGCACCTTAATTTGTTTATATTTTAACTCTTTAAAATTAAGATTTTTATTACAGCTACAACTTAGTCCAAGACCTACAAGTATTTAGGTAGCACAGATTAAATTGTTCGTTTTTTTAAAAAAGTCTGTCCAGCTTGGATTGATAGCGTCCCTGTTTGGTGAGACATGGCTGAGAAGATCTGTAGATATTAACACTACTGCAACTGAATATGGAAGTTTAAAAAAAATAATGAAACAACTAAGTAGGTATTTTCAGTGACGTCTGACCGAAGGTTTTTTCCTGGGGGAGAGGGAAGACCAGAAACTAGGCAGTTAAGACTCTACTTTTGTCAAATGTGTCCTACAACAATTCTTGTGAATTTATAGTTTCTTAAGGAATTGTGTGCCTTAATAATGAAAGTTCAGCAAAGCCTTGATGCAGATAGTAAGGAGAACTTGATCCTGCTTAGGAATGGGATTTGAGAAAGGAAGTAAAAATACTGTCTCACTGGATGCTAGCTAGTGCATCTTTCATTATTAGGCATGCAAAAACACTTGATGTTTGTCTTCAGCCTGCTTTAGCCAAGTCTGCAAATACCCTGTTCAGAACTGTGTGCTAAAGCTTTCCTGACAGCCTTTGAGTGTCTGAGGGACCAAGGAACGGTGGGTGACTTTTAGGACAGCTGCATAACAGGGGTTCTGTTCACCAAAAATACAAGGCTTTAGAAATGTCAGATGATTGTTAAGCCATAGCGTTTCAGAAGTTAAGTTACAGAGTTTCACCGTATCTTAAAAAAGAGTAGCTAAAAACCTCCACGGAATTATGATGGTTTTGTTCAGAAGAGAGTTCCATGCAGACTAGTGTTTGTAGAAAGCAAAGTCCAGCACAGACTTTGTTTATATTCTGAGAAGTTCAAGAGGAAGACTTATTCTTTGGATTGAAATGTTTTAATTGTAAAAGTCCACTCACCTTTTTACACTATATTCTTTTTTTTTTTATCAGTAAGCCAGGTGAATTAATTTATGCAGCTTTTAAAGCAAAACAACTCACTGAAATGAATGGAAATATTTCTTCTGTAATTTTAAATTTAAAAATTCTTACTTTCATGATGATTCTTCTAGTTTTAGCAAAACTTTCTGAAAAAGTTAAAGGGGAGGGAGAAAGGCAATGATCTTGATAATGATGCTTGTTGAAAAAACAGCTGTTTCATATGAAACTGGCCTTTAACAGTGCTTCTTTTGAAGACTGTGTCTTTGAACACAGAATGTTTAATAAGTGTACACAAATATTTTTTTAATCATGTTTTCTTTCTCTTCACAGTGTGAAGTGCCTCCAGAAGGCTGTAAAAGATCCTTACCATATTATTTGTCGACCATGTGCTTGTAAGCTGGAAATTTGTGCCAAATGTGGAAAGGAAGAAGAGATTGTAATTCCGTAAGTAGCTCATAGATTATACAGTTTCAGCACTGCGCTTCATTCTTCCCCTTTATTAAAGCTTGTTTGGAAACTGCCAAGAAGCTTTATACCATATTCTGAATAATCATGACAGGAATCAGTAGGAGTCATCAGCTTCATTTTCTTCTGCTGAAACCAGGATGGAATGCCTATTGATGTTAGTAGGGCTGGGCCAAATAATTCTTACTTGGATAAGACACTTTATTTTAATACCAAAGGGTAAATGGCATCTCTTCTTTAGGAACAAAGTACTTCAAAATGGATTTAAGTATAGAGCACCATAAAATATGTGTGAGACAATTTACTGTTTGCATTTTGTGTGTCATTTGATGATTCAGTTACCAGTGAACAGAAATAAACTAAAGAAGGACAGATACTGAGTACAGTTACTGCAATGTGTTTAGCGGGCTTTTATAATTATTATTCTTTTACTAGCACAGTCTCTTTTCTGAACATTCTATATTAACTTGCTAGCATGTGACAATTGGCCAGCAGTTGATTATTTAGTCAGACAATTTATATATGAATATATATCTATATACATGCTTTTTTTATTCATAGACTCCTTTCCTTTACTGTCTTTTCTATTCAACATGAAAGTAATTTGAGGTTATTGTCCCCTCTCCTCGCTTCTTCTCAATCTCCTTCCATCCCAGGTAGAATATTCAGTGCTCCATCCTCTTCTTGTTTAAGAGAGAAATTCCAAAAGTAGTTGGTGATAACTTAATCTTGATTTCTGCAGGATTGATAAAGGACAAGACAGAACTGAGAGTAAGACTACTGAAAATGGCCAGGAGAATGGATCGGAGGATGAACCTGATTCTGACACAAACTTCAGTAGTACAGACAATGAAGAAGATGCTGATGTGCTTGAAGAAAGATTTAAAAATATGAATTTTAAAAGGACAGAGGTCTAAAAAGTTGAGTTTCTGTAAGAGACTATATGCAATCAAATGTGATAGACTGTATTTGCCCTAAACTTCTGCTCTGACAACCTGATTTGACATGTAAGGTCTTCACATATAAATGCTGATGCAGTGTATTTTGACAGTTGTTGGGGGAGTTGTACCAATAAATATTTTCTTGTATTAAAGGCAGAATTTCTTGTGAAAAGACTCAGAATTTGAATATTTTAAGTACAGTTATTTTTTGCTTATATAACAACTTCTTCTCGTGAATAAATCATCTGTGTAATTGTTCTGAATTCAGTATGACACGACTGTTGCATTGCCATTTACAAAGCTATATGGATGTCTGTAGTACAAATAAAGAGCACTGTCATAAAAAGGAAAAGCTAACCAATTTTAATAGACTCCTAAGGGAAGAAATTTCATTTTCTGTCAATAAGTTTCCAGACAGGGTCATTACCCTAGAACATACCAAGCTACTACTTTTACACCTGCTACTTCTTTTCTGTGGAAAGAAAAGAGTGCCAAAGTGCCATCACTAGGTGTGCATTACATATTTGATCATATTACCAATGTTTGGAAATGAAAAAAACTTAAGACTTCTTAGAGTTTCTCATACAAGTTTCACACTTTCTCTTCTTTTGAACGTAGATCTAAATAGTTTGCTCTGATACGAAAACACTTGAGTGTCATGTAGTGATGCTGGTATAGAACTACATTTACTTCATTACTATTTCAGGTATTGTAACATTATGCAGCAACATATGTTGTTACAGTCTTCCTGGTTTTCAGTTCTTTCTAGTGGTTATTTCAGTGTAGACTAAGCTCTAAGGACTTAACTGAAATTAACTTTTACTGGATTCAGGGTGGTTTAATTTCTTCTTTATCATCTGCTACATCTACAAATAAAGCAGAAGAAATACTTCCTGGTGATTAAATGGTTTGACCTATGAACAGATGACGATATACTATGGAGTTTTTACTGACCACATAACAGCTATCCAGCTTATTTGGTGTTCGGTCTGCTTTGCAGTAGCAGGCATAGCAAAAATTTGATTCCCAAACTGGCTTCTTCAAATAAATTGTGACGGACTTGGACTCTAGAGTGAGGTTTTTGTTTTCTTTTCTTTTCTTTTTCCATCAGATGAGGGAAATCCTGAAACTTGTTTCTTTTGGGTGGAGATAGCCACCCTGTGGCTGCTATAGTTGCACTTAACTGAGAAGAAAACTTACTTACCAAGATGTGGAGTTACCAAGACATACAACAGTCAGTATCCTAGAGTCTGTTCGGGTTGAAATGACAGTATTTAGTATTGGCATTGATACACAACAGCAAAATTCTTGTAACTGGTCGTGGAGCATAGAGCTCATACTGTTTATTCATAACTGCTTATATACTTGTTGCTACAGATAAGGTCTTAAGCATAAGCCTTTTCTTATCTTGTAATTAGGTGTGTCTTTCATGTTTATATTCTTTGACATTAAAACATCCCATTTACCTTTTCTATGCTATTTGTAGGTTTGTATATTTATATCTAAAATATACTTTTAAAATGATCTCTAAGGTCTAGTAATCTTCATGGTTTTTTTTTGTTCTGCTTTTTTTTTTTTTAATTCTTGTTCCTTTTCTGTGCTGTCCTGCTTTTGTAGAATTTGATTATCTAAGATTAATTTTTCTGTTCCACGTGCATTTTTTGCATAGGTAGATTTTTGCAAAGTATTTTGTGATAACCATGAACAGTAAACTAATGAAAAACATGGTCTTTTCAATTCATGTGATGCATCATAACTTTTATGGCTCTTCACTGAGACAAAGTCTAAAGTTTACTAAGTATTTCAATGGTATTCTATGCCTGTCCTTCTGGAGTTGTTTATTGCATAGTTGTCTGCAGTCTTAAAGGACTAGAGTTTATAACTGAAACTGCCCATCTCCTTCTTTCCCCACTCACTCTATAAATATCTTGTAATATGTTGTATAAGCTAAACAAATAGCTTTGTGATCAAACACAGATTCTTTCACTTAATTTAGACTAATAAAAAATTTAGACTAATAAAAAATCACCTTATAGTTTGTATAAGGGTGATGGCTTGGCTTGGAAGAGTCAGGTAGCAAAGCTGTAGGGTGCTAAGAAGTGCTTAGTGGCAGAAAAGGAGGTAGTAAGGTATGTTTAGAAGAGACTGGAAACTGGCCTGAAGGTCACGTCGCACTGACAGATATGTCCTCCCACCAGGACAGCAGTGACGTCTGACTATGTGACACTGTCTGTTGTCCTGCCAGTTGACGTTGGTGAAGTTAGAGTAAACATGTAATATCCCCGACACACACTGCAAATGACTGCTGGTGGTGGGTTGTAGTTAATAAGTAATCCGGAGGTAGCTTCAGAGGGGCTTGTTGAAGGGGAAGCCATGGGTTTCATAAAAAGCGAACGTGGCTTTTGAAAGTGATATACGTACAGGAAACGTTCTTCCTTCCACATGGAAAAAATTGGTAATGGTCTAGCCCTTTGTCCAAACGTGAAAGGAAATCCTGAAATGATAGGAAAGCGTGTTGTGAGTCTGGCAATAGCTGTATGGGAAAGTAAGGGGAAGGGCTGCCTTGTCAAAGCGGTGACCTGACCTGTCAGTGCTGGGGAAGAGCAATGCCCTCCAGATGAGCAACACGAGATGAGCAACAAAACCCATGGAAGTTAGAAAACATCTGAAATTAACATCTTTACATGACGTAAATAATCCTCTGCTCAGAGCTGACTGGGGCAGTTGATACTACAGATGTTGAAACTGCTGTGATTGAGCACAGCTACAGTGGTGGCTGTCTCTGAAGACAGGCCTTGATTCTGGCAAGAGTTGTGTCTTTGGTCTTACCTGCGCTTAAAACATGCACTGCTAGATATGATTGCTGCAACTAAAACCACATACAATGGTGGTTGTGAGCTCACAGAACTGCTAACTAAAGAGTTTGTGTGCGTTTGCTATTACAGGAAAAAAGAAGTGTCTTTTACTGAAGATACGTCTAGCAGGGGAATAAATGGAAGAATCTTAGTTTTCTTATTTTTTGATATAAGTTAGAACACCTTTGGAATTTCACCAAGATTATTTTTATAAGACTTAAGTAACAGTTCTGAATTTCATTTTTATTTTATTTTATTTTATTTTTTGGTGAAGTGCTTATTGAACAGGATTTTCTAGGGGCAGAACCTCCTTTAAGTACTGATCTTTGATAAAATATTTTAATGAGAAAAAGGAAAGATCAAAAGTCACAAGAGATTTCGGAAACAATCTTTAGGGTAGATACACAATAGAAATAATATTTAGATTTTTTTAAAAATGAATATAGATTTTGAAGGGTTTCTACCTATTTTAAAGGCTTTCTACCTCTTCTTTTACAAAAAAAAAATAAAAAAATAAAAAATTTGTAAGCTTTGAAAGACGGGAAATAATATCACCATTGGTGCAGTATATTGAGATGTAGTTTAAATGATCTGATGACGGGGGGATTTCAGGATTTTAACTGAACCTTGTGGGTGCTTACCTAATGTATTACTGAAGAAGAGAATGATGGATGTTAATAATTAGTAATGTGACGAATAAAGGAAATGCAGTGATGCTGCTGACACAGTTGGATTCCTGTTAACTGATTGTCCTTATGAGTGTTATCAATTCTCATTTAGTGTGACTTAACACTGACAGTAATTAATTAGATAATGGACTGTCAGCCTGTCTAAGTGATGCATGCAAGATGATTCTCACTTCACAAGAGGAAATGCTTATCATAGGCTTGAGCTGTCAGAACTTGTCATTGTTGACTTCATCAGGTTTCGGGAAAACAAAATTCCCATATATAAGGATTTCTTAGGACAATCTGGATTCATTGCAGCATAAGAGTCCAGTATGGACACAGCGCTGCTTCCTAGCATAATTCCCTAACAATCTTCTTTGTCAAAGTTTGCAGGTATCTCAGATACATCCTATATTCAAATCTTTTTAAGTATCATGTGATGCAAAAATCATTGCCAATGATTGACTTCTAGCTGTGCGTGGGGCTGGGCTCTTCCTTTCTCGTCTTGGCTACTGACTAATCTGTATTCCTCTGGAGTATATAATACCAGCCTCTGTAGGTTTATAGAACTACTGGTTAATTAAGAAAAGGATGGCTAGTTTTCTCCCTATAATGGGCATGTACTTGGATGCTGAGATGCAAATCATAGCATTAGCAAGGAAAATAGAGGAAAAAAGTAGCACGTAGTCAAATATGAGCCACCTAGCAACCCTCTAGCCCTTCAATTATATGTCTTCTTTGTTCAGGAGCTCTCACAAATAAATGGACTCTGGTAGAAAATGCAAAACTACCTCTGCTTACAAGAAGCATCTGGCTGACTTACACGGCTAATGAGGAAATATTTGTAAGTATCACGAGGAGACATTCTTAATAATGAGACGTTTAGAGAGCTGGTCATGCACACTGGCAGCATCTGTTTCACTTCATTCTTCTGCCTGCCTTTTATCTGAAAGTTATTAAGAGGAAAAAGCTATGTATGAAAAAGAAGGTACATGTTCTGCATACAGAACTGCTGCATATGTTCTCTCATCAGATAGGGTGAGTATGGAAAGAAGGGTTCTTGCCTTCAAAACAGTTGAAAACACTATGGTGTTTGAAAGTGATGTTGATCTGTCCAGAGATTGATAATGTGTCCTCAGACAAATCACATGTAGTGGGATAGAAATGAAATACTTCCATATTTCAGGTTCCATATTTTGCTGCTGGAACCTCTAAAACAGTTAGGATGATATCACAAAGGGGTTTACTTGTTTGTCTGTTTGTTTGTTTTCCCCACAGAAGTCAGTGAGAAAATTACTATTTGTAACAAAGGGGGTTGAACTCAAAATTTGGTTATTGATAAAAAGCTTGAATTTTAGGACCTGAAAAGAGGGGCTGAAGACCATATCCAACACATTAGAATTTGACCTGAATTTCAGATCTGTACTTTCATTTACCTTTGGTATGGATTTAGAAACCCAAGTTAGAAGGGTCTGTTGTAGTCGCATAACTAAAAGTACTTTGAAAGCAGCACCAAATTGATTTATTATTTATTTATATATATTTTTACAACTGCATCAGAGGCCATGTTTCTGTACAAAAACATATAAGCATATATGGGCTATGCATGCTGCTGAATAGTAGCACTCACTTTAAACCTCTCTTTTTAGGACAGCTTGCATATCTGAGACTCAAGTTCGTCACACCTATGTTTCTATCCCTTAGTTTGCTGTTTTCTACATACTATGTGAACAAGTGTGACATGATGTATGAAAAGAGTCCATGAAGAGTAGCCACAGTTTACATGTTAATGTACATAGCAATAGTAAAACTTGTAACATTTATTAAAGAAGCAACTGCAAGCTACAAGACAGTTTGAATTGCTTTTTCTCATAAATCTTATTCTGTCTCCTGACTATTTTTTCCTTTATCCCACAGTCTGGTTCTGCACTGAGGTAGTTGTTAGCTTGAGTGACAGCTGATACAGCCTTTGACTGAGAATAATGATGCATTTACTGCCAGTAACAGCAACAGAGTTGATGCTAGAACCATAAAGCAAACTGCTTCCTTCAAAATAGTGACACTTGTGAGATGTATGTGAAGTGAAATGAAGCCACAGGTCTTGCAAAGGAAATAAAAGGGCCTACAGTGCTCTGTGTGGTAGTAGAGAAATGCAGAATAACCCTAAACCTTTCATTTCCCAGGAAAAATAAGCCCCATAAAAGAAGACAAAATCTGTTCTTTCACCAACAGCAGATTTAGTATTACTTACATGACAAAGATTTTAAAAAGTCTTTCTCTGGGAATAACAAATATCTCATGCTCAAAGGTTAATAAGTCTTCAGTAGTGGCTCAGTCTTCCTTACAAGCTAGTGATGGATCCTCCCAGAATGGAACAAGCTTGTACACGCATTATTTGGAGAAAAGACACAATATATCCTTTATGTTATAAAACTGTAACCCTATGCCCTGAGAAGACCAAACCAATGAGGAATTTGGCATAAATATCTAGAATTGTCAAGACCTCATACCACTATGCCAAAATGTTCCTCCTTTGGGAAAGTGTAACAGGAATGATTAAGTCATCTCAAAGTTATGCAGTGAATAGAAACTCAGAGATACTCTTTTTAAAGTGTTTCAGGGAAAAAAAAAAAAAAATCTTACACGCTACAGTCTTTATATTAGCTTGGGTTGCATTTGGGTATAAATAGTACTGACGTTATGATCTCTCCACATCAAGACAATTACATATTGGATTGCCACATTCAGCTAGCTGATCCATTCACATATTCATTGCTCAACTTTTCTCTAAGGTTTGTGGAATCCAAACAACAGTGATGGCTGTCTACGTACATTACTTCAGAAAATCCCATTAGCAGCGGACTGGCTGTGACTCAAAAAGGGCTGCAGCGCACACCCAGACAATTTCAGAAGTGTGTCCCGTTGGGCATTCTTGTCTCCTGCCACCCTAAGCATGCGGCAGCCCAGACCTCTCTCTTCTATAGAGGTTAGAATTAAAAGTGTGTATTGTTCCCCCTCTGAGTGGGGAAGTTTGGCTTGCCAGTAATGAGAACACAGTGCATGGCTCAAAAGGAAGGATAATGTATAAGCCTCTAGCCTTTAAATGGAGAAAAGGGTCTCCGCCAAAAATCTGAGTGTATAACATAGGGTGCCCAAGGCAGGTCTGTCCAAAAGGCATTCAGAGGCCAGAGAGAGAGAGAGAGGACACTAACTGAAATATGCACAGCACCAGGCTTGTGAGTATGGAAAAAAACAGAGGTTCACACAGCCCGCAACTGCCTCTCTTCTTCTTCACAGACTCCAGCTGTCATTGTAATGTGCATGGAAATTAATCTAAATAACAAACCTACCTCTTTAGCATAATTAGTCTGACAACAAGTTAGTGTTTATTGCCCCCTAGCATGCTTAATGAGATTTGCAAGCAGGCTCCAAGGAATGAAATACCTTGTTGCTCTTTGAATTCTCTTTATTTTAGGTGGAAATGAAAGCACTTTTGTAACGGACAGAAACTATTCTGTAATGTAATTGTTCTCCTGTGGCTTAAGTGGAAATTAGCTAGCAATAATAATTCAGATTAAGATTCCAGTTCCTGAAGTTGAAGCTATGTCTTTGCAGTGAAAAAATATAGAGTTATTGCTGTAATTTGATGGCTTTTTTTTTTTCATTACTTTCTCCTTTCCCCCTCTCTCCCCTGCCCACATTGAAGGTATGCTTAATGTTATTTACACTATTGAGCAAAGTTCTGTTGATCTGTTGTGTTTACTTCATAAACAATCCCACTGAGCCATGTTATTTTCCAGCTGGGATTGCCTTGTCCCTTCCTAAAGGTAAGTTGCGTGACAAGAGAGCTTGATTTACTGATTTTTAGTAGACAATATTGTTGGTTAAAAATATCTTTCCTAATGAATTTAACATCAGCTTAGCAAGCCTTTCTCTTGCTTTCACATTTCTTTCTTGAGGAATCATAGAATCACAGAGTGGTTTGGATTAGAAGGGGCCTTAAGGATATATCACCCAGTTCCAGCCCCCTGCCATGGGCAGGGACACCTCCCACCAGACCAGGCTGCCCAAAGCCCCATCCAGCCTGGCCTTGAGCACCTCCAGGGATGGGGCATCCACAGCTTCTCTGGGCAACCTGTGCCAGGGCCTCACTGCCCTCATAGAGAAGAACTTCTTCCTTACATCGAATCTAAATCTCTAATCTAAATCTACCCTTTTTTAGTTTAAAGCCATTACCCCTTGTCCTATCACTGCGCTCCCTGACAAAGAGTCCCTCCCCAGCTTTCCTGTAGGCGCTCTTGGGAACTGGACGGCTGCTGTAAGGTCTCCCTGAAGCCTTCTCTTCTCCAGGCTGAACAACCCCTACTCCCTCAGCCTGTAGGTTGAGGAGAGGTGCTTCAGCACCCTGAGCATCTCCGTGTCAGAAACTCCCTTACAACACTAGGTGTCACTATAACAAAGTGAAAAAGTCGGCTTGGAAGTTGAATTCGCATCATGCGATCACGGGAGCTTTTAAAGCCACTGGTGACCTCAGGGCTCCAGGCTCTGTGTCCTGAACGTGATTTGTTTTCATATGCTGGAACTGGCTGGCCAGATTTTGCCTCACAAGGATACATCTCTCCCTGATCTGTGCAAGAAGTTATGGGTATTCTGCACTTCTAGCAAGTACTTACAGCTGCTCAGGTGAGGGCTGTGGACATTTAAGCTGGGGAATTCTGCTTTTAGTTTTGAATTTGCTTTAAGGGAAAGCTTAAAATGCCATGCCTCCCAGCCTGGCCTCCACACTGGTATCTGCAATACTGCACGTAAGCAAATAGAGAGTTTTCAAAAGGCAGGGTTAAAGTCCTTATTCAGTACTCTAGCCTGCTGTCATGTGAATTAAAATAAATAAATAAACAAATATATCAGTCCACAAACCACTTATAAATCACACCTAGAAAAAGGACTACACATTGTTATGTTAACCTCAGCTACTAAATTTCTTCAGTAGTCTTAGAAAACTGGCATAGAGAGGTTGAGAACCTGAACATGAAGTCTGAAAACCTGAAAATTAAAAGTGTTCCTACCAAATGACATTTCACTGGGAGTATGTGTTTTCAGCAGCAGCTTCTCAGGAGCACTTCTGAGCTGTTAGTAGGCAGGGCCTAAAGCAGGTATGTGTCAGGACAAAAGAATAAAAAAAATACGGAAAAAAAATGACAGCCAAGAACAAGAGCATATGAAAAAGAGTAAGACTGACTTCCCATGCTAAACTATATCTAAACAAGTACCTGCTTATTTATCATGGTGGGTCTGCCTTGGCTAACAGTTGAATGCCCATGCAGCTGCTTGTTTCATCTCCCCTCCTGCAGGATAGGAAGAAAGTAGAAGGAAGGGGAGAAGACTTGTGGATTGACATAAGAAAAGCTTAACAGAGAAAGCAAAAGCTACACATGAAAGCTAATGAAAATGATGAATTAATTTGCTTCTTCTCATTGGCAGACAGGTGTTTAGCAAGTCCCTGGAAAGCCAGGCTTCATCAACCATTCTAGTTGCTTGAGAAGACAAACATCTTCAAACATTCCCCTCTTCCCTCTCATTTCCTTGAGCTTTTGCTGAGCTTTGTGTCATACAGTGTGGGATATCCCTTTGGTTCATTTGTGTCAGCAGTGTCCTCTCCCACCCCCCTTGACCATCCCCAGCCTATTTCCTGAAGGTTGACAAAGTAGGAAAGAAAGCAGGCCTCGATGCTGTGCAAGCACTGTCCAGAAACAGCCAAAACATCACTGTGTTATCAACACTGTTGTGGTCACAAATCCAAAGCACAGCAATATATGGGCTGCTATGAAGACAATTAATTCCATCCCAGCCAGACTCAGTATATTTACATGTCGAGTTTCCCTTCTGAATTGTCTCTAAGTTACAGCAATCTCAGTTCTGAGTACCAAAAATATAAATATTTGTAAAATTGTCAGTATGGTCACTTCTAAGCACAAACTGAGCAAATTTGTAAGACAATTTGTGAGCATACACATGGGTATCCATGTACTTCAAATTGATGAAATGTTTGTCTTTCACTAAAAGTGAAAGGTAAAGGTACCATTAAAAGGTAAAATGCATGATAAGCAAATACTTTCTTGAAAGAAAGATCTTAAAAACAGCAGCAACAAGAGCAAAAAAAATCCCACATTAGTTAGGTATTTGAAGGCTCTGTAAAAAATAATTATCCATAAAGTGCTGCATGCTTATGATTTGAATATTTGAAATCAAAGGATGACATCTGAGTTTGCAGAGGAGAAGTGGTTTGTATTTTCTCTTTTAGAGGTTCCTGAATCACTTTATTTCGTGGAAATCTGTCTTCTAGAGAAATCTGAATACAAGGATGGTCATGAGCAGGGCAAGTTAGAACCATAAGTGCTTGGGGCTAGAAATCTGGAAACTATTCACTGGCCATTCCTGAAAACTAAGCTCTTTTTATATTCCTTTTACAATTAATTTTGTACTCTGATCAGTAATCTCTGAAAGTTAGCCATATGTGTAAGAGCATCCACATCCACACTTATGTGTTGTTTTAATTAGTATTAAAGGTCTGTATACTTCATAGAGGTACTTCATAGAGCAGCACAGCATATTTTTTGTTCTGGGAAGTACTGATGTGTTTTCTGAGAATTACATAATTGTTCATTTACCTTTGGGCAAGTCCAAACTATGTAAAAACCAACATGAGTTTGGCTACTAAATCTAATGGTCTGTGGAGCTTGCATTTTCAAATTTTTATTGTGCTAGTGATTATTGGTCCAGAAGTCTGAACACTCAGAAAAAGTAGATCCTTATGTAAATCTCTTTCCCACCCAACAAATTGATGTAACTGCTACTCACTTCTGAAACAAATTCTCTGAGCCAAATCACTGGACTGTTGAGCTGAAGGACATGTCTTCTGATTGTGAAAGACCTGGGGGCAGCGTGGATTTGGGTGTTTCTGCTTTTTTAGCCACTTTATTTTTCTTCTAGCCCTTTCTCAGGGTGTGGCAGCTACAAAGATTTCCAAGCGGGAGGATGTCTCTCCTGTTGCTGACCGGACTTCCACCCCACCCCTGCATGTTGTCCAGCAGCCAAAGTCTGTACAACTTCCCATTGTCCTGACAATCTCTACCTCCCCTTTTTGTGTGGTTTTAATACAAGGAGGCTTGACTATTTTTGCTGCTGAGGGTATCTCATACACTGAAAGCAATTTAGATTAAATTTAACAGCATCAGTTAAATTTCCTCTTAATTCCCCAATAATTTTTTTTGTTATTGTGATCTTAAACCATTTCTATGGTAACTGCAGAACAGTATTTCTATATTTGTAACATCACACTGGGGGTGGGCATCAGTGTTCTTCTCTGTTGAAAGATGTTTGAAATTGAACATTTATAGTTAAAGTCTAAGACTTGCTTAAAACAAAAGATCGGCTCTTTTTTTTTTTTATTGTTTGGCTTTGCAGAAGGAGATACAGTAAACAAAAAATTAATTTTTGTTCACAGTTTCGCTCATGAATCACTTGTCTTAACTGCAATTAATGTAGTGACTGGGTTAGCTACACCAGCAATGATTTAGCTGTCAAGAACTCTTCCTTTATATAGTCAAAAGCATAAAAGTATGACAATCAAATGTCTGGTCGAAATCATAACTGATGATGTCATCATGTTTGTGCCATGAGTTATGATGTAAGCAAACATTTATAATTAAGGAACAAACCAAAAGCATGAAATGAAAGTGTATGTGAAACCTAAAACATTCACAATGCAGTTTTCTGTTAGTGCTGATATTAATATCAAATATACATTTTTAATATATATATTACAATTAAGTAAAATTAACATTTCTTATCACAGAATAAATCTGATGGTGATATTCTAAACATGTATATTCTCTGTGCTTTTAAAAATCCTTTCTCTCAGGAAGCTCTTCCTGGTTTACATAAAATAACATGTCACAAGAAGAATCCTTTTGCTTTTCAAATAACAAACATTTGTATTTGTCAGTTTCTGATTTTTTTTAAATAAAAGATAATATATCCCTCTATAGACCTAGATATATTTTAGCCTTGCATCCTTTTGCCAGTATTGCAAAATCTATTGCCCACACATTTTCAGTGTAGTCTCACAGGAAATGGTGTATCTGATATAGCTTATCAGACAGGAAACAGTAAAAGAAAACTGTGTTCTCTGTAAATTGTTTCTTTATTAAGTAAGAAAACATATAGCAAGGTGATGATGTTATTTAGTACTATATTTCAGAGGTTTATAATGGCAAGGTATTGAAAAAGTATGCAAATAAACTAATGATGCAATTGCGATATGGAGTTATTGCTACTTGCATGAGTTGGTTCAAACTTTCAGTGAAGAGTTAATTTTTGGGCAAGTATTTCTCGGTCAATTAAGCACCTACTGACTAATTGGAGTCAAGGAATTTCTTAAATTCAAGCACAATAAAGATGGAAGGAAGTTTCTTTCTGAGAATAACCATCTCTTTTTCATCCTAATTAGGGGTGTGTTGATGAACTTGAGCAAGTGACAGAGAGAAAAAATAAAATAAAAAAAAAAAGCCCTTCCTTTGGCTGGTAGATATAAATAAACAGAAATATTGTTTTCATGGACACACTCTTAATCATAATTTTCAGACCCTAACTTCTTTCCTAGAATATTTTTTCTAACATGGAAGGCAGCTACAAGAAGGAACTGCCTCAATATCAATGCAGAAGGCCTAGAAAACATCCCATGCAGAATAAGCTACTCACTTTTAAAGCTTAAATAATCCTCCTGGCCTTGTGCAGAAAGTCTATTGGAATCATATTTCACCTGATGAAAAAGAAATCTTATAATTCTTGTGTCAACTGTAAAAAAAAAAAAAAAAAGCCTTGACCTGGTTGTTTCATTTTCTTTTGCTCATGTTATCAGTTCCTTCCTTTGGCAATTGTTGTTTTCCAGACTTCAGGAGCACTCTGATTAATTTCTATGTTTTTTCACATCTAAAGCAGTCCCATTCATTTGAACAATTTTACCGAGTTGGGGCTAACCCCAAATATAACAGTTTCAATGGGGTGGGCCACTTTCAGGAAAAAAGAAAACAAGAAAAAACTGCAAAACAAACAAACAAAAAAAAGCAAACACTATGTTCCCTCCCTGTTTCTGGTTTAGAGGTAAGTAACCATGGTGACAGCAAAAGCTTAACTTCTGCACAAACCCTGTGATTGTCATCATTCACAGCTTTGCTCCCACCTTAACACCGCCCCCAAACAACCACCTTGCTGAAATAATTCCATTGCTTTGTAACCTGATGCTGACCGCAAAGCTTGTTATAATTTATCCTTGCCTTAAACTGCAGCTATTGTACCGTGCAGCAGATTATCTCTAATCTCATATCTACATGGCAATTCTTCTGGTAAACTGAAAAAAGCTGACCAAGCAAGTCCAAAGAACATTCTCCACAGGCAAGATAAGACGTTGAAAACACCTAAATGGCTGGTGAGTCCATACTCCTTTCCAAGGATGTGCTGGTGCCTCCACATAAGAAGTTCACTGGTATGACCCTTCAAGTAGGCCAGTTCACTTTCGACGTGAGTCTGGGGTCAGCAGGTGTGTACCCAACATGAGAAAAGTCTCCAGGAACACTGTTGTGCTGGGAGGCCCCACGTGTGAAGGCCAGGAGGAAGGTGATGGCCAGACTGGTGCTGGCTGGGGACATGGGGGCAGCAGAAGGAGCCCACCATTTCTCAGCCCTGCCAGCTCCGTGGATGCACAGTGCAGCCACCACCCTCAACAAGGGACACCAGCATGATGCATGGATTTGGAGACACACGCTGGTTCTTCTTGTCCAGTGAGGAATAAAGCCTAACACTGACGATTAATCCCCCCAAAGTTGTTTTTCTGTCCTCCCAATCCTTATAGTATCTGTGTTGACACAAACACTTTTTGTATGGTGGCTTAATGTACTGTGCATATTCACTCTATGGAAGATCAGATAGATTTCCACATTTTGTCCCCATTAGTAGGAGTACAAAGAGTGGGATATCTGATCTACAGATGACCTTTAGAATCCTTAATGCATGTCTCTATAAATGGACCTTACGAAAAAGGGAGGCCTACCTGTAAAATGTTCTGCTTACAGAGAGTGCACCCGCATGTATCAGATTACGTGGCTCTAGCAAAACCAGAGCAGCAACCATTCACCTGGTTAGCTGGTCTAGCATTACTATGATGGCCGAGATTAGATTATGGGAAAATATCTTCCTTTTTTTTCTTGCTCCAGTGGCTTGTATACCTCTTGGAAGAGTGTAAATAAATAAATAAAATAAAATAAAATAAAATAAATAAAATAAAATAAAACTGTTTTTATCTCAACAACAAACATGCTTTTATTTCTTCAGTTGCAATTAGCTAATCTGAAAATTTTGCTTAACTTAAAAAGCTTTCTCAGAAAAAAGAATTATCAGAAAGAAACAGAATTACCAAATTAGCCATGATACCATTCTCCAAAATCTTTTTTTTCAGAGAATCCTCCAGACCTTTAACTACCTTAGTGATACAATAATTCTGAAGAAAAACAAAACAAAACAAAAAAAACAACAACAACAACAACAAAAAACCCACTTGGGAACAGGATTAGAATAAAGGTGCCATAATGATTTTGTTGTATATTTGTGCACAACACATTTTTTTCAAACAATTTCAGTACAATCTTTTTTAAAACGGACAGAAATTCACTCCAGACTAAACTTCATTGAGCAAAGTCTCAAACAAGCATGAGCTTGCATTTATATATATGTTGAACTGAAAAGAGGAAATTGAGGCCTCTTGTTGCTGTAAACCAGCTTTCCTTTTAACAGTGAAAGAGTCCATCTCTGTAAGGATGTGACTACATTAACACCAGCAGCAGAGAGTGTCACATTACTAGATTTTGGTGCAAGATGACAAATGAACAAAGGATGCTGATAGCTACAATACTTTTTCCTGAAGCAGCTATAAACCCCACACAGTGCATGCAGAGTTACAGGGATTATCTGGAGCGTTGGTAAAATTATATTTTATTGTTCTGAGTAACAGGAACACAGTATATCATCCTTCCTTCATTACTGGAAATTGCATTTTGTGGCTGTGGAAGAAAGGAGGTCAGTGTGGTTTTGGGGGCCTAAGAAAGCTTTTTGGGGTGCTGTCTGGATAAAGAGGATGATTCTCCCTGCTTTCCCATGTGTGTTGTGAACACAATGCCGGCTGGGCTGGGGACACCTGAGCAGGTGGGTGGGCAGGCAGCAGGAACAGGTTAAGCTAGGTGATCACTTCCCTTTGCCTATGCCCAAAACCATTGTGGAGTAAAACTGGAGATGCATGCGTGGTGATAAAAATAGGGGATATAAATTGAGCTCTCATTCTTTTGGGAGTATGCCAAACCCTACCAGCTGAAGATAATCTCTCCAAATACTTTCTGCTGCCTGATGGTTCATTTCTTAACTTCAGCTAAGCCTTCTCCTGCAGCACTTGTCACTGAGCTTTAACACAATTTAAATTACCAGGTGAGAAAGGCCATCTGTCTGGAAAGCCAGTTCCTTGTTTAGTTTATAATGCAAGGACTGCTTTGGGGATGACAATGTTGTTTTATTCCTTGCATTTCACAAGCACACGGTAATAGAAAACATACATGTCATCTAGCATTTCTGTTGTATGCTATCTGTCCAAAAACATCTAAACCAATTTTTTTAATTTAGAAAGATGTTAAAGTGCTTAACAGTTTAAATCCCCTAGCCTGTATGTGTACCAGTCATTTAGTTGAGAAAAGAAATATGTGTTTGATTCAAGTATACTGAAGTAATTTTTGAGAAGTAGAAAAATATATTTTTCTAAGATGTGAAAACTTTATTTTTTACTACACTTCATGAGTAACAAAAAAGAATAAAGAAAAAAAATATACCAGTCTTCGAATTAATGAGCGTATTTTATTCTCCACAAAACATGCATGGCTGGCTGATGAAAAGAGACTTAAAAGGGATGAGTCAGAGAAAAAAGATGTGAACACAGAAAATCAGTGCTAAATTCTGAGTGTACTCTGTATGTTCCTGTTCTACGTACTGCTTCATCCAGCCCTTCTGAATTTAGGGTGTGGAAGATTTGTGGGGGAAGTGTTTTGGTGGGAGGGAGGGCTTTTATTCATTCCTTTTCTGTGGAATATTGATCACCAAGTAAGCTTCAGATTAGAGCCTTACTTTTTCTCAGGTTGGATCTGGACTGATTTGGAATTATTTCAAGTCTCAGTCTTACCTCAGCACAGCAGAAGCATCTACATGGCTCAACATGCTTTATTAATGAAATGAAACACTATTCTCTCTTATAGCATCTGGACCTGTTAGTGACTTTGTTCTGTTTGCCTTGCAGGCAGACATACCACAAGACTGAGTGATGCAAGGCAAGCAGTGATGGATTTTGTAATGTTTGTTTTTTTTTTTTTGGTATAGTTGCATAAAAACAGAACTAAGACAAAGACATTCATCGCATGACTGTTAGAGAAATTCAGAAAACTGATACCTAATTTGCCCTTCTGGCAAACCAATAACACACACATTCCACATCGTGGAAGAGATACAATGGACTGCTTTTCATCTCAATAAATAAATAAATAAATAAATAAATAAATAAATAAATAAATAAATAAATTGGGGGGGGGAGTATTTCTTTTCAGATCAAAACAGCCAAATTTGCTTCTCTTTTCTTTCATCAAAGAGGTCTTGCGCTGGGCCGTCCTGATCTCAAGAGACATAAAGCAAGCAAAGACTGTGAACATCAAAGCCAGAAAAGAAGCACGTGGCATGGCATTTGTAAGAATTGACTAGCATATTTGATTAGTGCTTGATTTTCCTCTGTTAACAGCTTGCTTACTAGCTGAACATAAACAAAAGTATAGAAGAAGTTTTGAGGTTTGCCTGATCCCATCATGTCAATCCACTGCCACCTGATACTAACAGTTGCATGTACTGGGTTTAGGTGGCAAGGTTTTAGTAGCACAGGGACTGCAGGGGCGGCCTTTGTAAGCAGAGCCCAGCAGCTGCCCCATGTCAGGTCAGAGCCAGCTCCAGCTGGCTCCCAATGGACCTGCTGCTGGTCAGAGTCGAGCCAAAAAACTGCTGCACAACAGCAGCGGGGAGAGAGCGTTGAGAACCAGCCCTGCAGCCCCCAAGCTCAGTGCAGCAGGAGGGCAGGAGGTGCTCCAGGCACGCAGCAGCAGTTCCCCTGCGGCCTGTGGAGAGGCCCCTGGTGGAGCAGGCTGTCCCCCTGCAGCCCATTAGTCCCACACGGAGCAGATCTCCACGCTGCAGCCCGTGGAGGAGCCCCCGCTGGAGCAGGTGGAGGTGGCCTGGAGGAGGCTGCGGCCCATGGAGAGCCCCCGCAGGAGCAGGCCCCGGGCCGGAGCTGCAGCCCGTGGAGAGGAGCCCACGCAGGAGCAGGGGTCTGGGGGGAGCTGCCGCCCACCCGTGGGGGACCCGTGCTGGAGCAGTTTGCTCCTGGGGGATGGACCCCGTGGTACGGAGCCGTGTGGGAGCAGTGCTTGAAGAGCTGCTGCCTGTGGGCAGCCCCCGCAGGCTCAGTTCGGGAAGGACGGCATCCCGTGGGAGGGACCCCACGGGGAGCAGGGGCAGAGAGGAGCAGTGGTGGAGGCAAAGCGTTAGGGTCTGACTGCAGCCCCCATTCCCAGTTCCCCATCACAAAGCAGGGGGAGGAGGTAGAAGAGGGTGGATGGGGGAAATGTGTTTTCAGTTTGCTTTTAGTTTCTCACTGTGCTACTTAGCTAGTGATAGGTAATAAATTATATTAATCTCCCTATGCTGTCTGTTTTGCCCATGACGATAACTGTTGAGTGATCTCCCTGTCCTTATCTCAGCCCTTGAGCCCTTCCCATCGTATTTTCTCACCTTTTTTTTTTTTCTTGGAGAAGGAGGAGTGAGAGCGGTTGTGGTGGAGTTCAGCTGTGTAGTAGGGTAAAACCACCACATTGCAACACCACCAAAATACGCACTGCACACTGGTTACTGTATAGTGGTTAACCACTATATCAGCCTGCTGTTTATGTCCCTACAACGTTCTTTATGCTTTATTACAGCAGGGACCTGAGATAAATATTACTACAGGGAATATCTGAGGAACAAACGTTCCTCCCACAAATAATGTCTTTTACAGTTGGTTTTATCAATCCTTACATATTTATTTTCCAGTGTTATGCACACTAATATTCAAATCTTTCATAGAATTAACAGAATATAAACATTGTCATGATTACCATGGTTACATTATTATTACAATTTAACCTTGCAGATGGCTTTCGAAAATGTTGGCATCAGAATTTGCTGCTAATCAGTCCAAGTGGTCTAACCGTAGCTTTTTCTGAATAATAAAACTATGCTTACAATTCACTCTTGTACAGCAAGACCACAAACCTTCTGATTTATTGGGACTACATTTCTCTTACTGTGCTTCCAAAAACCAAAAAATAAAAGTTACCTTATGGAGGCTGGAGGCTGCTGATGTGGGATGACCTGCCATCCCAGCCCATATGCTAGAGATCTCACCATACACCACATCACCATCTTCATGGCACAGCTCTTAACAAAGACCCTGCACCCTGCTGCACCCCTGCTGTGACCAACCTCATGGCCCTCTGAGATGTGGCCTTGGAACCCGTGGGACATTACGCTCAGCCTTGTTTACGGGCAAAGAGGAAGCTTATCTCATATACAGGTAAAGCCTAAACATACTTGTTAGGATGATGAAAATGTTAACAGTCTAATTCAAAATCGTTAGTCTTCTAAATTTAGTTATTACAGAAAATGTAACAATAATACCGCATTTAGAAACTTCTTCATTGAACATTCACAGTAATAACACAACTGAAATTGTAACACACACTTTGTAGTTACTATTGTACTGGGTGTGTCAGGGATGGAGTTAACTTTCCCCGCAGTGGCCCATATAGTGCTGTGCTCTGCACTTGTAGCTAGAACAGCACCGGTGTCACACCAGAGTTTTGTCTTTTGCTGAGCAGTGCTGGCACAGCATCAAGATTCCCTCCAACCCCCCCAAAACCAGTAGGCTGGGGGTGGGCAAGAGGTGGGGAGGGGACATCATCAGAACAGCTGACCCAAACCTACCAAAGGGATATTCCATACCATGTGGTGTGACACTCAGCAATAAAAGGTGGGAAAGAGGGAGAAGGGGAGGTCATGTTATGAAGACGTCTGTCCTCCCATATAACTGCTCCGTGTATTAAGGCCCAGCTTCGCAGGACGTGGCTGAACATTACTTGTTAATGGGAAGTAGAGAATGATTATGTTTTTCTCTCTCTGTGCTTCTGCGCAGCCTTTGGTTGTTTTTTTCCCTCTTCCTTTTCCCTTTAATCAAATTATCTCAACCTGTGAGCCTTTGAGCCCTGGAGAGAACAATATAACCAGCTGTTAGCCTCCAGAGTCCTTTTGGGAAGAAAATGATGTCTATGTTGCTCGTTGCTTCTTTCTCTCTACTTGAGGTCATTTGTGTATTTGCTAACGTGTTTTTTCACCTGTCTTCAGTGGTCTGTAGCACCATGCTGCATCCAAATTTATCACTTATGATGCTTTTTACTTATGCTATTTACTATTTCGTTGTTCTCTTTGTTAACCCTAAAGCTACTTCTGGCAGTCTCTGGGTCTGCACTTCTTTAACTGATCATAGGTGAGTTTTTCATAGCTTTAGGGTCATCAGTGCCAAGCCTGTGCCCTATCACTTATCACCCCATGCCTGTACTCCTCTGCACTACATCCTGTGCCTCACTTCTCAAGGCTTCTGCTAACATGCTAGGTCTGATTTTCTCTTTGCTGTGCCATTGTGTTAGAGGTGAAAATATCTCATTCTACATGGAAAAACAGCTTGTTACTGCTACCTGTATAAAACTGTGGTTGTACTGTGCAAAAGTAAAACAAATTAATTATTGACAGTTGGTCAATTAAAGAAATTGCTCCTACAGTCAGGTAAAACAAAGCTGCAGGTCATGAAAATATCAGACAATGCAAGCCTGACAAGCCTCAGCCATGAGGCTTCCAAGGTCAATACAAAGCATGAGGCCTGTGACCAGCAATAGCAAGGCTGTATCATAGGGCTGCATGGTCTGACAACTCCTGTGACCATGTCAGATGTCTTTCTCTGTTTGCTGGACAGTGTGCTAATGCTGACTTTTAAGACTGCTCCTGGACAGGTGGCAGCTGAAGCTGCTTGACAGTCTCCAGATGACAACCAAGTACAGACAAAAAAGGGACAAAATCACAGCTTTTGAAGTTCTCCCCATTTTGCTTTGGTTTGCCAAGTGGGTCATCATTTTATAAAGGATTGTCCCCATTTCCCTCACAGTCCACAGAAGCACAGCATAATCTGTGTTGGACGAGACCAGCTGGTCCAACTCCATGCGTAAAGTAAAGTCTACTGAGAAGGTGTATTAAGGAGCTTGGAGTTTTGTCCAGTTGATGTTTGCCTGTCTCCAAGGATCAAAACCATCCTGTCTGGGCAAGCTGTTTCAGAGTTTGATCACGCTTCTTGAGAATAAATATCTCCATATATCCGATTTAAATTTCATTTGGTACAAGTGACATTCCTTCCTGAACATGATGACCCGTACATAGAGTCAAATGTATTTCCAGACGGTATCACTGAAATGCCCTGATTTCTCTTGAAAACATGTTTCCTTCCGTATTTGATACTGATTTGTGTCTTTGTCATGGCTGCAGCACTTTAGTGGCTCACAAACATTCTGTTTTTCATCATCTTCTCCTTATATAGTCCTCATCTATATTGATTTGCTATATAATGTATTTGTTAATATAGTCCGCTTCCTCCTGAATGATAAACTTTTCTTTTTCTGAATTACAATGCCTCCTAATTGTCAACAAGTATCAGCAGGCACAATTACTAAATGCAAATATTAGCAGAAAGACAAGTTCCAGAAAAGCAATGGAATTTGATTTCCACTAATGACATTACCCCAGCATGAAGGAGGATCTATTAATTCAGACCTTGGTTCTCTCTCCTAGAACCAATTCCTGATCACCTTACAGTTTTTATTAGTAGTATTCATCTTCTCCAGTTCCCACGTGTCATGAAACAGGTGACTCAGGTATCATAACTAGAAAAAAGGAAAGGTTTTCTTTTTGGCACATAACTTCCTAACCTCACCTGGTCCAAGCCAACTGGGAGGATCCCATTACAAAGAATCACAGTTTAGGTTGGAAGAGGCATCTGTAGGTCACCTGGACAAGACCCCTACTCAAGCAGGGCCCTCTAGAGAGCGCTTTTGAAGATCTCCAAAGAGGAATACTCCACATTTCTTCCACCACTACCTTAAATAAGCCAAGTGCCAAATACTGCAAAAGCACCCTCATTTGTAAAGCTTTGAACAAGGGAGAAGTAACAGTTCTCAAAGATATTCACTAGAACTGGAAAAAAAAAAAAAAAAAAGATATTTTGCTTAGTCTCAAGAAGCAACAATGGTATATATGTATCTGGACACTCCAGGTCTGCATCAAGGAAAAGAAACAGAACCTGAGATAATAGGATGAATGTATTGATCTTTGGCACATATGGCTTTGTGATTACAAGTATAAAACAAGCACTGTGAATGGCAATGCAACATTTTCCCTTTAGTGGGAAAAAAAATTATATTACTATAATTCTCAGCCTTGTCCTGTATAAAATTTTCAGTGTGATTCCAAATTAACTTTAGAAAATGCTCATGTGATAAAGGAGGGTTCCTGTTTTACATTAAGTCATGCTCAGTAAAGAAATAGGAGAAATAGGAAAATAATATTTTTAAGATGAGTGTCTTTTTCCAGTACTATAAATCTAGTAAAATCCATGTGACTGTGCAACTCCTGTCATGTACATACAAATGAACAAATAGAAATAGCAAGTAGCTCAGTGATTATGCTTTACATTTATATGTTCAGGATTAAAATAGAAAACAATCCTCTATTGTGTTAAAATAAAACAAGGGAGGAAAATGTCAAGCTGACAAATTGTGTGTGTTCAATGTGTCTTTTATTCAGTTCTGGTAAATTAGTATTATCTAAGCAGTGGCTATATCACTTCAAACCTTCCAGAAAGCGTGAAGCACGGATTTATTTCCTAGACAAACTTAGTTGAGCTAATAGTAGAAAATTAGTTGGTTGGCTGTTTCACAGAAATTTCTTGTGGAGGACAAATGCATGTGCTTATATTTTCCAGTTTGACTTTAGGTAGTGATTGTGCTTAATGTTCTGTATAACTGTTTCTCACAGTGCGAATTGGACAGATTTTATAAGGGAGGAGGAGGGGGGGGAGAAGGAGGAGGGCAGAAAGAACAGACAGAAAATAATTCTCAAGAAACAAAGTATGTTCTCCTTTTCTTCAGGAACTGAAAATTGCAAAGCTAAGTACTTTGAAGACAGCATTCTTTTGGTATTTTGGCATTATTATAACTGGCCGAGCTCTTAAAAAGTGCTCAAATGCCTGTCTGAAATTAACAGCACTTTTTTCCCATATGCATGAAGGTAAACAGCCAGGCACAGACCGTGGGCATCAAGCACGAAAACTTTTATTTATTCAGGGAACTTGTACGTAGGATCCTATAGGAGACAGCTTTGAAGGGTAAAGAAGCCCAGAAATGCTGGTTGGCCCTTCAGGACTGCATACTCCAAGTGCAAGAACGGTCCATCCTCAAGAGAACAAGATGTCTCAGCAGGCCAGCTTGGCTAAGCAAGGCAATGCAAAAAGGCAGCATACAAGATGGGAAGCAAGGAGAGGCTACAAAAGTGAAATCAAGAAACACGGCAAGCAAACACAGGCGTATAGGGACAGTGTCAGGGAACCCAAAATTCAGCTGGATCTGCAAGGAACATCAAGGGCAGCAAGAACTTCTGCTGCTACATTAGTCATAAAAAGTTGACCAAGAAAAATGTGGGTGCATTGCAGGGTGTAATTTAGTGTGAGAGGACAGATAAGGCAGAGGTTCTCACTATCCTCTTTGTCATCACCAGCAAAGTCTGCCAGGCTTCTGTACTTGGTGACAAGCTCAAGCAGGAGAGGAGCTTGCAGTCAGGGTTGTTGGTCAAGCCAGGGATTGCTTGGGAGCACTGAATCCACACACACGTCCCTGGGACCCACTGGGCTGCACCCCAGGGTGCTGATGGAGCTGGCTAATGCCCTTGTACGGCTGCTCTCCATCAGCTCTGAAAGGATCACGGAGACAGCTGGAACTGCAGGCCGGCTGGCCTCCCTTCAGTCCTGGGTGAGATCACGGAGCGAGTCCTCCTGGAGCCCACGTCTGGGCACATGAGGGAGAAGGCAGTGACCAGGAGCAGTCAGTGACAGCTCACCAAGGATAAATCATGCCTGTCCCACCTGACTGCCCCCTGTGGGGTAAACCCTGGGGATGAGAGGAGAGCTGGGGATGCCGTTTACACCACTCCAGCTGGGCACCAGGCACAGCTCCCCAGAACCTTGTGTCTGGGCTGGGATGCTGCAGTCCAGGGGGAGGACACCCACAAACAGGCAGCAGGGGAGAGGAGGGGAGGGGAGGCACCAAGGCGGTGGTGCTGGAGGCCTTGCCCTGAGAGGCAAGGCTGCAGAGCGGGGCCGGTTCAGCTGGGAAAAGGGGTGGCTGCGGGGGGCTCCCAGCAGCAGTCCCAGCACCGTCAGGAGGGGACGGAGGAGATGCGGCCAGGATCTGCCCAGGGGTGCCTGGCGGGAGGGTGGGAGGCAGGGCACGGGCTGAGGCACGAGGGGCTCAGGATGGAGACGAGGAGAAGCCTTTTCCCCACCAGGACAGCCTGGCCGTGGAGCTGGGGCCCAGGGAGGTCGGGACTCTGCAGCCTGGGGGTTTCGTGTCCCGGCTGGGTGAAGCCCTGATAAAGTCTGCTCTTGTTGCTGTCCCTGCTTTGAGCAGGAGGTTGGACACGAAAACTCCTGAGGCCTCTTCCATTTGAATCTCCCAAGATCCTGTCGTCCTATGTTGTGTACAGGTTCTGTGTTTGGAGAAATGCCCCCTCTCATGGTTAATATTTTAACTGCTGTGTTAGCACAAAAGCCCCAAACATGAGTCTGCAGTCCTTCACACAGAAGCAAAAGCACGTAGTCCTGCAAGGAAGACTTGCCTATTTTCTTTTTTTTTTTTGCCATTCTTTCATATTCCTTCTCTCACACAGTGCTTTCAGCACGTTCAGTTTCATACAACCAGTACAGCAGTTAAAAAATCCTTGAGAAGAAACTTGGGTGTACATTTTCAGGTAGGGCCTTGCCAGGACCTGGTGGACACCTGGATCACAATGAGCATAGGCACGGATCAGCCAAAGCAGACAGAAGTGCTAAAAGTCATTGTTCTACATCTGAGCAGTCAGGCAATTTCAAGGCCGGTAATACAGGCTGAGCTGTTTATTTCAGGAAAAACTAGATAACATGCTGGGCATTTACAAAACTGGGCTATCATTGCAGTGACAGCAGGGGCAGATTCTGACATTGGTCTGACACTGCAGATGGCTCACACTGTGCACAACTGTTCTCCAGAAGGTATGAGACTCAGACTTCTGTGGAAATCCTGATAGCTGGGGCAAAATGGAAGCTATCCCAGTGGAGGAATCATGGGAGAAAACTGTCTGTACTGATTAACATGAGCACAACCATTTATAAATATGATTTCAACTCCATTTTGTCCATTATCTCCTTTCTCAGCCCCATTACCACTTCTTATCATTCAAGCATCCCATTAATATGATGGATAAATAAGAATGATAAACTGTGAAAGAGTTTGCCACAGACTGACAAGCATCACTGTACATCAACAAAAGGGAATTACTGCTGTGAACCTGAAAGTTATTAAGTGCCCAGCCAGACCCCTGAGCAACTCTTCAGACCACAAACTGTGTTTGCACTGCCTGAATCCAAGAAGGCGGATCTGTGCACATCCAGAAAATGGAACTCTTTTGGGAACATTGGTAATTTTTCCATAGATGATTATCTATGTATGTCCTTGTGAGAACTATTTCTTTAAATCTGACTGGTTTACCTCCATTTTTATTCATTTTTTATCACCATGGAAACCCACACTGCTGATCAACCAAAATGCCTCTATATCTACTCAGCTTCTATGTTTATTATGTTAGCAGTTGTAACTATTTGTTCTTCTAGCTATTAAACAAATGAAAAGAGGACCTGTTTTTGTGCCTTCAGCCTCTGCACAAGCCAGAAGGAGAAAACAGATAGAAAGCCTGTAACACATCTGCAGCCACAGAACTGCATTTCTGAGGGCAGCAGCATAAAACAGTGCAGCTTCTGAAGGCATAATCTGATAGCATGCTCTTTTCATGCTTACAGGCCGTACTGGTTTTCATCTAGCCTCTAAGTTTCAGTATGTAAGAAACGTAGGAAAAAAAAAAAAAGTGAACGATTTTCTTCCCCTTCTTTCCAGCAAGTAGAAGTCATCTACTCCACGAAATTTTAAGAAAATATGTATGGCTTACCAACAAAATCTAAGATGAATAAATACATAGTACATATAGGCAGAGCCAAACTGCCACTGTTCTTTCACAGTTCACAAATCTCCTACTATTTCTTGACCAGTAGCAATAAAAGTTCATCTACTCAGCCTTTACTGCAGCCTCTTGAGTGGTGACATTATATAGCATCTGTAATCATGGAGATTGAGCACTAAAATTCCCATTCGACTCTGCACTATGCTTCTTTCTGTGAGTGCTGTTAAGAGCCTAGTACCGAGTTACAGAGGCTCTTTGTCTTGGTACCATATTTTGGGAACATTTAGATCTCTGTTACTCTTTCCTTTGTAATAACTAAAGAAAATAAAAATGTGTGAGTTTTGATAGAAATGTTTAAATTTGGAAATGTATAAAAAACAAGTATCAATACAGTAATGATAGCTGAGACACCTAACTACAGTTTTTGTGTTGCATGAATTGGAAACAAACAAACAAACAAACAAACAAAAAACAAGAAAAGAACAAAACAAACAAACCCACAACAGAGAAATATAAATCAAATACTTTAATTAAATGTTAACAGAAATCATTCAGATTTCAAACCTGCTGGTGCATGGAAAGATTTGTACCTGTATATGAAGAATTTTACTTCATTCATAAACTAAGAGACCTTGCTCATTTGACCTAAGAGATGTCTTTGAATATATTTGGGCTAGAAATCAGAAGAATCTTTTCCCTTAGAGAAATAAGGTCTTGGGACATCTGCCACTTCACAGGAGTCAGGACAGAAATCCTACCTAGTTTTGAGATGGAAATTGATATTGCAAGGATTTATTGGACTTCATGAGGTGGTATCAGGTGGCTGATCTCAGTGACTGAGGAGGTCCTTCCTGCTGCTATGTTACCATAAAAATAATATTTCTTTAAGTGATTATAGAATTAAATCTGAAATAATAGTTTTAGATATGTTAGGAAGAAGCTTACTGTTTCCACCTAAAAATTAGTACAAAGGTATTCAAGGATGTAACAAACAACGGGAAGTATCTGTCTTTAAGCACCTAACTGAGATATTTCATTGATGACGAAGTATGACGATGCTCCTAACTTTTTTAGTTAATCCCTCCCCCTGTTCCTTAATAATGACATGAGCTGTGCTGCTTTCCCCTTTGCTGCTTGGTTTACCTTTCTACTTAGTGCTGGTGAGGCCATACCTGGAGTACTGGGTCCAGGTCTGGGCTCCCCAGCAGAAGAGAGATGAGGAACTGCTGGAGAGCCCAAGGAAGGACCACAAAGATAACTGAGCAACTGGAGCACCTCTCCTATGAGGAAAGGCTGAGAGAGCTGGAACTGTGCGGCCTGGAGAAGAGAAGGCTCGGGAGGGATCTTATCAATGTCTATAAATTGATAGGGAGGGTGCAGAGAGGGTGGAGCCAGGCACGATCTTTTCAGTGGTGCCCACTGAGAGGACAAGAGGCAATGGTCATAAACAGGAACACAGGAGGCTCCTTCTGAACATCAGGAAGCACTTCTTTACTGTGCAAGTGACAGAGCACTGGCACAGGTTGCTCAGACAGGCTGTAGAGTCTCTTTCATTGGAGATCTTCAAAAGCTGGCTGGACACGGTCCTGGGAAACCTGCTTGAGGTGTCCCTGTTTGAGCAGGGGTGTTGGACCAGATGGCCTCCAGAGGTCCCTCCCCAACTCAACCATTCTGTAATTCTGTGATTCTGTAAAAGGGTCATAACTTTCACATATCAAGTCTCCTACTGGTTTGAACAGTTACCAAAATCTGTCTAAGCCAGCCATACAAACACACAGCAGTCAGCTCTGCCTTTCAGCTTTCTCAAGCTGAACAACTCAAAAGTAGTCATGTATAAATCTTGTGCAGAAATAAATAAGGTACTGAAGTAAACACACAATTAGATATATAATGTTTAATTCTGCTGTAAAATACTTTTTTTTTTTTTTTTAATCGGACGTTGCATGGCTGAAAGCTATAAACCAATGCCAATTTCTTGTAACTCCCAAGACTAGACATTAGATCACCTGACTCTTTTTTTTTTCTTTTTTTTTTTTAATTCAACAGAAAGGGTTTTTTTATTTTTTACTTTTTCTTCATTTTATTCTTTTGTATGCAGACTGTGCTATGTGGGTTGCTGAAACACTTGCATAATGTATGAATGCTTAGGGTTCACATTGTGCAGAATGTCTCTTTTGCTACTTTCTGCGGAGTTTCCCTGGATACAATGAATGAGCGTTCAGTGGAATAGTCAATATGTACCATCCCAGTGGCACTAACCATTCTCATTTCTAGTTACAGACAGTAAGAGGCAAAGTGGATTTCCATTCTTTCTTTCTATTGAATAAGAACTGCAAACTCATGATTCAATAAAAGATACTGTTTTTATAACGAAGACTGAGACCCCAAAGGAAAGACTTATAATGATATTTTAGATTCTTGAATATACATGCATCCTTTAGTGTTCAGTGAACCTTCAGATTGATTGACAGGATGTGTGAGGCCTGTTTTTCAACTAGTGGGAGTCAGCTCCCCTTCGTTAAGCACCCATCTATGTGGCAAGGTGGTCTGCGGGTGTCAAGCTAGCACATATGCAATTCTGAGGGTTTTTGAAGGGAAGTTCAGTATAGTTATGAAAATGATCCCTTTTTATGACCTGATATAAAGAAGGACTAACTTTCCCCATTACTAATAACTGAATTAAAATCTAATCATGCTTCTAAATAGTTAGCTAAATAAATAAAAAATAAAACAAGCAAACAAAAAACACCTAAAATGATGTTACTGTGAAATAGAAGAAAGGTATGGAAATACCATTTAATGGAAATTACATATTCAGTAATTAGAGGGTGATTTGTTATTGCAAGAAGCAGCACCTAACATATCAGGTACTGCTTACTCAAATATCTACCTCTTCATATATAGAAGTTAGATGGGGAAGAAAGTAGAAGCAGTTTTATCTGGCGTTCTGAGAAAGAAAGAAAATGTTTTAATAAAGAAAAGTTCCCTTTCATTTCTTCAAGGACATAGGGCTGATTTTTCCAGAAAAATAAATCCAGATTGTTTATTTGGTCCTTCTTCATTGTACTATTCATCGTGCTATTCACAGATCCTATAAACGCAGTCTTAATCAAACAACTCTTACTGTCATTGCTGCAGGTGCATAACATTTGAGAGAATTGCTTTGTATATGGAACTTTTAATGGGAAATAAGGCATTTATTTTGCATGTGGAAAACAAGGATAGCTTTTTCTCTTCTTCCTTCCCCTCTTCTCAAGTTAGTGAAAAAGCAGAATCTTAATCCAAAGTTCACCCAATGGCAGATGGATGTAATTAGGGCCTTGAAATCGCTTAGGGAACAAATGTGATCTGAAGCCAGATCTTGACATGGCAGAAATTGCTGTAGCTTTTGAGTCCAAGGGAACATAATGATTATGAAAGAACAACTTATTAGATGAAAGAACTAGATGAAAGAACAACTAACCGTGGAGACCACTACATTATATAGGGCAAGGTGACCTCGGTTTGTCTTCCTACACAGTCTTTGAACTCTCTTGCTAAGACAAAACTGAAACTCAAATTCTTAAGCAGAAACCTCATAAATCCTTTAACAAAATGCTCCAGTAACAGGAATCACAGGGCTAGTATAGTAAACTGTTTTACGTCTTCCTTATTGAAATCACCTCTCTGTAACTTTTATACGTCTATTGCTAAGCAAAAAAAATTAAAACTATATAAATATGTATATATATATATTGGTGAAAGCTAGCACCCAATGAATGTTGGACAGAGCCAACAAAATGAATTACTGCTATGGGAAACGTAATTTCAGGAGTTTAAATCAGAACATATATAGGAAAAAAAAAAAAAAAGGGGGAGAAATAAAAAGCATCCCAGAAAACATAAATTAGGCTTGCATGTGCAAGCTTGGCTATGCCCTTTGTGAAATTAGAAATTTTGTTACCAGACAGACTTCTACTGAAAAGTGTATAATGCATTATAACTCTTAGAAAACCGTAAGGCTATTTAAGTGGGTGCATCTGAGCATGATTTCAAGGAATGAGTTAAGAACAGAGTGGGTGGCTGCATGTGGGAAGTGAATGAAAGTATTTGGGGGAGAGGAGTTAAAGAATATTTGTGTATTGTTATTTTTGTTTAAGGGATGTGAACTGAGACTGCTGTTAGTATTAATATAAGCTTCAGCTGGTCAGTTGCTTAATCTTCAACCACTGCAGATTGTTAGAAAAGGGCTCTGCTCAATCTCAAAACTATTTCAATTAAGTTTCTTGGAATATGAAATACAAGCTGGCCTTTCTGGTTAGGTCCTTCACTGTACAAAATCATTTGACAGTATAAACATTCTGGTGTCTATCCGTAAAAAAAAAAAATAAAAAAATCTTGTACCTCTCTTCTACTGCCATTCACCCCGAAAGTATAGATGCATGTAACCTTCCCCAGTTTCATTTTGTGATTAAAAACATCCTCAGTTGATCGTTTCCTCTTCTTTTGTAGCTTACCAGCTGCAACATACTGGCTTTTTCAGTTCAAGTTTGACTGTTCAGGTGTGCAGTTGTTGTGGTTTAACCCAGCAGGCAGCAAAGCACCACACAGCTGTTTGCTCACTCCCCTCCAGCTATATCCATTAAACTCACTTTTGTAGTTACATAGCTAAGGGTAAAACAGAAGATATAAACACAATTATTTCAAATCGCTACCATTTAATTAGGTTGGTCATCTCCGGCATGCCTCAAGAACTCCAAATGTACCTAGACCTTATATTTTGCAACAACGGGGCATACTTATAGGTCACGGTCTGGAGAAGACTCACCTCAAATGATCTGTAGGAGTAGCTTGAAAAGTGCATGAAACTTTCCAGTTAGAAACTTGGATATTTTACTTGCTTGGATATTTTACTTCTCTGCACTGTTCCTTTGGTGTGACCCACCAAGTCTGGCATTACTGGAACATGGCAATTCCTCTGCTGAAAGCACTCAAGAATTTGCTTGCACATGGCTCTGGAATAGCCCAGACACTCCTGACATTTTAGTTTCTCAGTGTCCCTTGGCACACTGGCTGTGCTGAACGAAAATCTCTGAAATATACAACACATTGCCTAGAAGACTAGAATTTACCACACTTCACCAGACAACCAGTTAGTCGGTAGCTAGTTGTGATGGTTGTTTCATGGAATCATTCATTCAGGCTGGAAAAGACCTCTAAAATCATCTAGTCCATTCTTAGTACTAAAGTCCACCACTAAACCATGCTACTAAGTTCTACATCTACACGTGGTTCGAAGACCTCCAGGGATGGTGACTCAACCACTTTCCTGGGCAGCCTGTTCCAATGCCTCACAACCCATTCAGTGAAGACATTTTTCCTAATATCCAAACTAAACCTCCCCTGGTGCAACTTGAGGCCATTTGCTCTTGTCTCGTCACTTGGTGCTTGGGAGGAGAGACCAATCCCCACCTCAACATAGCCTCCTACTGGATATTGTCAGTGCAATGCTGCCTGGTGAAGATTGTCCTCCTTCTTGTAAACTATTGCTGCAATACTGGAGTCCAGGCATATTACAGCTTCAAAATCTCTCCAACTTTTTCCTGGAATCCATCTACACAGGGACTCCACTGAAGATTGAGGAATGTATGTGACACCTGATCTACCATCTTGGTCCTTGGGAGGTATATAGATGCTATACTGTGAGCTCCTTGTCTTGCTCTCCAGCTTTTTAGCAAGATTTTTTTTTTAAACCTAAATCATTTGAAAATTAACCAGTTAAAAAGGAAAAGGGAAAGCTGAGCATTTTCTCTACCATTTCTACCATGTTGAGAAGAAAACTAGAGGTTTTTACTGATGTTGTGAGAGATACAAAACTCCTCTTGGGAATATATGGGAGTTTCTTTTTTTTCTTCCTCAGCGCAGCAGGTCTTTCTGTCAGCCTTGAGAGCTGTAGGATAGGGATATATCAAAACTAGTTTGGCTTTAGGGTCAAAGAGTAGAAATGCTCCCCAGATGACGCAGCCAGACCAGAAACAGTTCTGTTGGTTGGTACTTGCCTGTTATCCTAGTGATCCATTTCTCTTGCACTGACAAGGTGATAGATTAAATTCTTCCAGTCAACAATGAAGCATTCACAAATAATCCTGTCGGTACCTGCAATGCTGAGTGTGTGGAGGACTGAGGAACAGGAGCCCATATGAAGGCTTATATTTTTTTATCTGTTGCATCTAATCCTAAAATCTACAAAAATACAGCAGTTTAACAGTTGTGTGTGTGAATGAGTGTGACCTACCAGGGACCAAGATTCTTGAAGGAAAAAAGCCACTTTGCCTGCTCTGTCTTTCTGTCACAGCTTACTATTTCAGGCACCACACTTACATATCAAAAGGGCCTATGAGTCATGAAAAATCATTCTGAATCACACACCAAAAAAAAAAATAAATAAAAAATCTTGCTTGTGTCGTGGATGAAAAAAATAGCTTACCTGTGAATGCTAGAAGGCAGCATATAATTAGGTGTATATGTGTATGCAAGTGGATGTCTGAGGCTGAACTTCATTCCCATTCAGAAGCCTGCCTCTTGGTAATTGCAACTGGTGTGGGAGGCAGTTGTAAATGTTGGTAACACCTGGCCTAAACAAAAGTGGTACTTCCTGAATCCTCCCATTGATAAAGGAACACAAGCCAGAACCACCAATTAAGAGGTTGATCATATGTCCTGTTCCTACACACAGACCGTTCAGCCCTGGAATGGAACAGCTGAAGATCTTGGATCTGTGGATCCAGGTGGGGGAAAAAGCCTGGATATCTGTGAGATGCACAGAGACAAATTCAAGGGATGCCCAGCATCCTTAGTCAGTTGCACCCAAGATAGCAGCAGTGCTGACATGACTTTCTGCCCAACCATACTGGGTCACCAGTGACATCTCTAGTGGGGTGGGAGGTTGGATCTTGGTAGTGCTGGGGGAAGTGAGGGAGTGAGTGTGTGAGGAAGCCTCACTTCCGCTGGGTCTTAAAATATCTGGTACTCAGCTCCACTATGGATTGCCATTTAATTTGCCTCATTTGTGACAGCTTGACAGGTTGCTCCATAGATTTTTTTTGGCTGATTCTGAAACAATTTCTGAGCTGACATTTATAAATATGTGCCTGCTGATACACACAGATGCTTTGGAGAGGAGATCCCACTGCTCTTTTACACAAATATTAAAAAAGTGATGAAAAAATAATCCAAAACAATAGCCCCTGTGGTTGTTATTGCTATTTTGGTTATTATTATTATAGTTATTATTATTATTATTATTGGATTAAGTACATTCTGCTCTAGTGAAGTAATAAAAAGCAAAAAAGAAAGCAATCTCTGATTTCAAAATACTAACATTTCAGAAAAGAAAGCTTCACACTGAATGTTTAGCAAATGTATTTTATCAGCTAAAACACAATATGGGATACCATACACAGTCTGCTGTTGACCACCAGCTCATATTATAAACCAGACATATCTCTAGCTGTACTCTAAATATAGCAGTACATTATGGTGCATCTCTTCTTCAATTGTGCAGATATTGGTGGTTTGCTCTACACTATTATTACCAGCCATTTGGAAGAAAATAAAAAATCATCATTAGTAAACTTTGTAAAAGCAGGGAAGGCAGTAAAGGACAGAGAGTACAGTTCCCTGATTTGAACCACAAAACTGCCTCATCTCAAACCAAAAATACGTATTTCAACATATATAAGTTATTAGGAGTACCTCAGGAATATAGAACACACAGTGTATTTATTCTGCTGCTAATCATGCCCTAGGATTGACAGTGATCAGTAATCAAGTGAATATGACTTCCCAGTGCAGTAGCACAAGCAAAATTGCAAATATGCTTGTTTCAGATGTATAAATAGGAACATTACATAACCTCTGCATTTGGCGTTAGCATGATTGCTTCTGGCATACTATGTCCAGTTCTCAATGTCCATGAAAGACACTGAAATTAGAGATAATCCAGAAAAGAGCCATTAGGAACATTTAAGGACAGGAAAATAAACTATACAGTGAGAGACAAGAAGTGCAATCCATTTAGCTTATCAAAGAGAGAGTGAAGGGATATGCTTCGTCACAACCTAAAAGCACCGCTTTCATAATGGGTTCTTCCAAGCAGTATAAAAATATTGCGTGTCCTGAAATTCAAGGAAAAAAAGATCAAACTGCAAATAAGAGGCTTTTATTTATTTATTTATTTTTTATTCTATGAAGGGTAATTGGCAATAATAATAATTGGGCATATCTTATTAAGGGTCGTAATTAATTTTCCATTACTGGCAAGTTATTTATGAAGATCTTCCTAGAGAAATACCCAAACATGCATAAGCTCATGGTACTTATTACATAGATGATCAAACTACATAATTGCAATTATCCCTTCTCCTTTAACCCTATAAATGTATCTGCATGTATCAGTGAAGAGAAAGCATGGAATTGTCATATATATAATATAGTATAGCATGCTTCAGCTTACAGTCTCAATTACAAAAAGAATCTCTTAGTATCTCTTATATGAAAACTAAAAGGCTTATTTTTTTTTTAAATGGGAATGCTACTTTAAGTAAAAACTTTGAGTTTTAAGAAGGTCTAAAGAAAACATTATAGAAACCACAGAAATCCTTGAATACTGCAAGACGACAAATTTGAAAATAAACTCTAATCTTATAATATCCTTAAGCAGCAGAAAGACTGCATCATAAACAGGAGCCATATAAAAACAGAATTGGAAAATAGATGTTTTTACCATGTTAGTCTATAAAATGACGAAAAAAATAATGTCAGGCATAACAAAACGAGACTTTGCTAAAAAGGAGCCCTAACCCTAAATCCTAACCCTGAGCAGTCACAAGTGGAGTCTGTGCTTTCTCCCTCTCCAGTCCCTAACCATAACCCTTACCCTAACTCTAATCCTATCACAGGTACACAGCTGCCACAACACATCTCCATGTCATGTCATTCTGCTGCGTGGCAGTATGCTGTCTGTGTACACGTCTCTGTACATAACATTCCAGTCAGTATGGCATCTCCGTCTTTTGCAGGTTCATTTCCAGAAGGACTATTTTGCCTTGGCATTGGTTTTGGGAGAAGCCTTGTGATGCTTTTCTGAATTCTGTCAGGATTCCCTTCTGGAGGTGTCAACAACAGCGTGGGGTGTACAACTGTGCTACTCAGACATGAACTTGAGATTCAAGGGAAATGGCACACTCTGAAAATCTGAACATCATTATTCCCTTTGGAGAGAAGAAAAAAAAAGAAAGAAAAAAAAAAAGATTGGTATCACCAGAAGCAGGCAGATAATTAATGGCTTAAGGATCCCAGTTTACCAGAGTGCCTAAAAGGGACAGAAATTTGATTTGATGCTCTCTGTTGTAGTTCTAGGATTGCATAGACATGTTGTATTTCCAGCAAGAGTTCATGCCAGTTGCTGGTCCTAGGTACACACCACATGTCCACACCTAATAGGTGATTCTCAGTTCAATATGTCTGTACTTGATAAGTGAAATCAGATTTCTGTAGGAACATCCCAGGCTGTCTAGTTATAGCTAAGAGAATCCTGTGCATGTTTAGAGAGTAAACTCCTGGAGGACCTTGTAGACACACTGCAGCTGGGGACCTCTGTATGCCTTCATGCATACAATGTCATCATGGGTTCCCTCCCACCAAGAGGGAAACTATGCCAAGCACACAAGTGGTGCATGGAATGGACACTGCATGACTAAGTGTAGACACCAGACAAATCTGCATCAAAAATGAATTTGGGTCTAGGAAACTTGCATGTCCAGCACAGTAAACCGCTAATGCAAACACATTGGCTAGGTGCCAGTATAGCATACACACGTAGCACTTTCATGTGAAAAGTTCCACTGGGTGCTTGAGAGTCAGCAAGTAAGACCAAACAGTAATTTTTAAGTCTCACGGCAGTGAAAACACAGAGCAAAACACAAGCAAAACAGACAAAAACTAGAACTAGGGAAACAGATACAGAGAAGGTTAAGGCCTGTCAGCATCTGTTCTTTGTCAGCCTTAGGAAATCATGCTTTTTGACAGGTCCACATGACCCCATGGAGAACCCTGACCAGTGCTCTAGGTTGTAGGGCTTCTTAGTCAGTAGGCAGCATCCCATAAAAGCCTGTTAGGAAGGAGATGAGGATGTGAAACATTTGTGAGACAATGCAATTTTTGATTAACCTTTAAGTGATGGAAATTCCAGTTTTTCCCTGTCATTGTGCATAATTGTTTTTTTGGGGGGATAAGAGGGCTCTTATCGTCTCAGATTGATCATAGGTAAATAACATGGACATGCTTATGTATACAACTGTTATCATCACTAAGTTATTTTCTCTTTCCCCTCTTCCTCCTTTCCCCTCTTCCCTCTCTCTCTGCTTTGGTAAGAGGAACTGTCAAGAAGTTGGAAATGGTATGTACCTCAAATAAGAGACTGACACTTAGAGAAATCCCCTCCTCTGAATGAAAGAAATAAACTTTTGAACAATGGGGCACAGAAATAAAATACTTTTCAATGCCAGATCTGGTAATTCATTAATCTATGTACCTGTGAATGCATGTATTTGTTATTTCATTGTACATACTTCACTGTCAATACTGGAATTCAATAACTGATTTCTATTTTTTATTTTTTAGATTCTCATAGCAGATACATACTTTAATCTAAGACAAAGTGATGAAATCACCATGCTGTGGTGTTATTTTTATATTTCTTGTAGAATTTCTCCAACTTGATCACAAAATCTTTCAGAATGATTTTACTACTTCTCTGAATACTAGTACACATGAAAAGATCCTTTGTACAGATTAAAATGCAACCACTGGTTAACATTGTGCAATTATTAAGCAATTTTACAGGAGTAGGTTTGTATGCATATATTATTAATTACTATTATTAATTAATTTGGAAGTTAGATGACTCATTTTGGTTCACAGATCACAAATCAGTTGAGAAGAAAATTAATTCTAGCCTTAACTGGAATTGGACAGCTCAGCTCCTCAGGATTATCAGTCACCACTGTCAGACAAGGTTAGAGAAGCAGCCATTTGCTCCTCTCTCAAGCAGGAGAGGTGTTCATGCGGGGACAGTGTTAAAGAGAAAAACAGTAAGAACTGCTTCTTTCAATTCCCTTATGAGAATTTATTTCTTGTTTACATGTCTTAATGGTTTTATCTTCTGCTAGCTCTACAATGTTAGATAGAAGTCTCACTCATCACTGATAAAATGGTGAAGCATATTATTTGGTTTTATGGTTTTGAGCTTGAAAATAAGACTAACAAGTGAAACAATTAATAACAGAGGTTTATGATGATGTCATGACTAGAAATCAACTGATCCTTTTCTCTCTATTATGTGTGTTGCATTTATCAGATGATGATATTCTACAGGTCGAATTTTCCAGATGAAAGGGCTCAGGCAACTACACCTAGACCCAGTCCAATTTGTTCCCAATAAGCTTCGGTTGCAACAGCAGACACCCAGGTTTTGTTCTATTCCCTCTTAACACAATCAGAGGTAAAGTCCAGCAAGTCTATTGATCCATCCTGTACATCTTGTGAAATGTAAAACCAAAGTCTTTTGGCATGTTTCACCCATTTGCGCTTGTAATTCTAGTAAAGGATGAGCTTTACTGGTATTCATGAGTTTTACTGATATTCACGTAGTATTTCCTGGCTTTTCTTAAAAATTCCTCTGGCCTAGTTACAGCACCTCCTATTAGGGACAAGCCTTGGTAAGGCTTGTAAGCTTCTCTGTAACAAAACAGAAGATCTTTATCAGTGTTAAGACAAACATAGCTAATCTGCTCTTCAGATAAACATATATCAACAAACAAGTAAGACATATGATCTTTAGATTCTAATAATGGGATGCTTTATGACAGTACTATGCCAGCACTGGCCTCTTTTGGAGGTGAAAAGTGTCCGAAGTTAGCTTTGGCATCCCTTGCAGATGTCTGAGCCTTGCCTTCCTGAGTCTTTGTAGACTTGAGAACCCAAGGCTGAGGACACGCGGGGAGCTCTGCACACAGTGGTAGGTGAAAGGGACCTTGTCTGTAAGGTCATTTGTTCTTACTCTTCTTGAGTGGGGTAATTTTCAGTTTTAGGTGGATTTGGAGAAGTAAGGTATTGTAAATTGATATTGATGATACAGATGTTTCAGGGAACATGAGGTGTTTGAATTGGCCTGTACAGGGTTAACTCTAGCTCCCAAATTAATTTTGCACTTATCTGAGAGTAGATAGAATCATAGAATCACAGAATATCCGAGTTGGAAGGGATCCATAAGGATCATCAAGTCCAACTCCTGGCACCACACAGGTCTGTCTGCCCAAAAGTTTAGACCATGCGACTAAGTGCACAGTCCAATCGCTTCTTAAATTCAGACAGGCTTGGAGCAGTGACTACTTCACTGGGGAGCCTGTTCCAGTGTGCGACCACCCTCTTGGTGAAGAACCTCTTCCTGATGTCCAGCCTAAACTTCCCCTGCCTCAGCTTAACACCGTTCCCGTGGGTCCTGTCACTGGTGATAACGGAGAATAGGTCACCTGCCTCTCCACTCCCCCTCGCGAGGAAGTTGTAGACTGTGATGAGGTCCCCCCTCAGCCTCCTCTTCTCCAGGCTGAACAGGCACAGTGACCTCAGCCGCTCCTCATGTGTCTTCCCCTCTAGGCCCTTCACCATCTTCGTCGCCCTCCTCTGGACACTCTCCAACAGTTTAATGTCCTTCTTGAACTGTGGTGCCCAGAACTGCACACAGTACTAGCGGTGAGGCCGCACCAGCACAGAGTAGAGCGGGACAATCACTTCCCTCAACAGACTAGCAATGCCGTGCTTGATGCACCCCAGAATACGGTTGGCCCTCCTTCAGATACTTTTCATGCTTCACTTCTTTCTTTTTCTGAACAGCTCCAAGTATTTGCTGCATACTCAGCACTTTCATTTTCGGACAAAAATCACTCAATAGCAGATAAATCAATTATATTTTGTCTCACCATTGACTTAGTTGCTATGTTACAAATTATATATGGGGTACATTTTGACAATCAAACAAAATAAGAACAATCACTTCTGTATTAGAACAATAATTATTGTACCCTTGACGCTCAGGCTTTGCAAGCATTTATCTCAGCAGAGTCCTGTAGATAGAAGCTTTTGTGTGCTGACATGTACCTGATCAACTATTTTTTTTTAAACAGGGGGAAAAACAAGTTCCTTTTTCTTGTTTCTCAGAATTTGCAGGATCACCTTATGTGCTCTGAAACTTTGAAACAAGGCATTGAATTCTGGCTTTGTACAGTGTACCAAGTGAAACAAAAGATCAGAAAATGTAAATGTTAAAGGGAATAAACACATTTCAATTCAGTTAAAATCTGTCCTTGTGCTCCTAGAAGAACAGTGACTGGACATTCTACTGTTGCTTGGCTTCAGGACTTAGATGAGTTTCAAAAATTGAGTAGAAGTCAATGACTCAAAAGAACAGAGAGTCTGAAAAACTGCTGAATGGAGAGACAGACTTCTTTTAACAGCAGAAGGTGAAAGTACCACTGTACTTTAGGTACTTTAACACTGTACTAGGTACTTTAAAATGAATATGTTAACCCAAGTGTGACGATTTTAACACTTTTTAAAGCTAAGGTTTATTTTCAAGTGCTATTTAAACAAAACTTTTCTGTAATTTGTAGGAAGCTAAATTTCTCACTCTAGACCCTTAACCATTTTGAAAAAAAAGAAAAAAAAAAGAACAGGTTATTTAACTCTTTGAGTTAATCAGTAAGTAGCAATCATCCCAGAGCATTAAACTTCTGTCCTAGGAGGTAAAGTGCCAAGCTTAGTGTACCCCAGTGAAACAAAACATACTTCAGTGTCATCCTTTAATAATATCTTAGAAGAATGGCTCGGTTTTTCACAGTTGGCAAAGGTCTTATCTTGAGCCATGTCAGTATCTTAGGGCACATATGTGTGACTGTTGCAAACTAATAACTAAATAAAGTCTGATTAAGGACTTTAATCAGCTGGGAAGGCTGTTAGCCATTAATGTTACAACCCTCTTAAGATATTCCAATGTTCTCTCACCTTGCAGCTAGAAAAAAAAAAAAGAAAAAAAAAGAGAGAGAGAAAGAGAGAGATATCAATATTTCTTTTAACAGTGAAACAGTGAAATTATATAACTTCAGAGGGTTTTGGAACCAACTTATGACAATAGATTGATCATTAACATCTTTTGTTATTGGTTTTTCTCCCTAAATGTACTAAAGGAAAACACCATCAGTGTTTTCAGATTTCTTCTCATGCATAAATATAGGC
Organism: Anser anser; assembly: GCF_964211835.1. Lineage (NCBI taxonomy): Eukaryota > Metazoa > Chordata > Aves > Anseriformes > Anatidae > Anser > Anser anser. Next base: position 48,717,354 of record NC_139723.1, read on the forward strand.
TGGTTTCAATCTCACTGTGACCGCGGGAGTAAATACCACCTTTATGCAGGATAGCTGGAGGTAATCCCTGAGATATTTAACAGAAAACCTTGGTTGAAGCATTCTCAAATGCTCAGGAGCAGCACAAATCCCCACCAAAGGCAACTGAAGGGCTTCCCAGGAGCACTGAATTAGCACGAGCATCGAACTCTGCAAAGTGTTACTTTGGACAGCAGTGCACCCATACAGCATGAGAGCTCTGTCTTTGAAGCCAAGAGCCACATATATGCTGATGCAAGTTAAGTAAAGCACACAGATACCTTAAGGCAGAGTACTGGAGAGGTAAGCATGGAGCTTGCCTATGCCTTGGAAAATTAATTGTGCGATGCTGCCACAAGAAAAGAGGCGAGTTGTATGGAACAGTAGCTATTGCTGCTCACTCCTTATCCATCATACAGCAAAAGACAATTTTTCTTGCCTGGGGTCACAGCCTGGAATACAGGTGGTTTCAGCTGCAGCCTTAATAAACACAGGATATTCACCCTGACAAACATCTTTGCAAGAAGGCTTCTGCAAGTGCTGATTTAAGAGGCTTTTTGTTTGTTTGTTTTTGTTTTTGTTTTTTAGTATTACTCTGCTGTTCAAGGAAGAAGGAAGTATAACAGTATTGAAAGCAAACTGAATTGCATGAAAGATTCACGTGACAGTTTATTTTCTAAACTAGATTAACCTGCAAGACCATTTTGAGTTTTATTTTGTGAGTTTTGTGAATTTATCAGGTTGAAAAGATCAGAAATATAGTGAAAAACTGCCATGGATCTTATAAAAAACATTTCTTGTGAGACTTCTCACAAGAAATTAACAACGCCAGCATATAAGAGACATGTTCACTTTCACATGTCTGTTTTATTTTGGACAATCTTTACGGCCTGCCTAAGCTTACAGCAAAGTCAGGGTAAGATCTTTCATTTGGTACCAGTATGTCCACTTATTTAAAACTTGCTTCACAGTAACCTAAAAGATTCCTGTTCAGAAAAGACAAGATAAAGGCTGATGATGTGCCCACAGCAGATTAAAATTAAACTCATCCTGTGATCTCCCACTGTGTCTTTTTCTCCTCCCATCGTTGATCCTCAGATTGTGAAGGAAAGAGAGTCTCCTTCTACATGTCTGTATAGTGTCAGCACAGTGAGAAGGACAAAGATCTTTTAATGGTAAACTAATTAATGGCTAACTTTGCAATCCAGCTTTGACACTAACAGTGCCAGCACCCTTGATGGCAAGTTCTTTTGCAGGAAGTACGAGCTAGATGAGTGTATAGTGAGGTGGATTGGCAATTGGCTGGATGGCAGAGTTCAGAAGGTTGTGCTTGGTGGTGCAGAATCTAGTTGGAGCCCTGTAGTCAGCAGCGTCCCCCAGGGGTCAGTACTAGTTCCAGTGTTGTTAAAATTATTCAATGACCTGGACGATGGAATGGAGTGCACCCTCAGCAAGTTCGCTGATGACAAAAAGCTGGGAGGAGTGGCTGAGACCCCAGAGAGCTGTGCTGCCATTCAGAGGGACCTCAATGGCTGGGCCGAGAGGAACCTCATGAACAAGGGCAAGTGCAGGGTCCTGCACCTAGAGAGGCACAAACCCAAGCACCAGTACAGGCTGGGGCCTGGGGGCTGAACTGCTACAGAGCAGCTCTGCAGAGAGGAAGCTGGGAGTCATGGAAGACTGACCATTGGTCAGCAGTGTGACTTTGTGGCCAAGAAGGCCCACGGTATCCTGGGCTGCATTTAGAAGAGTGTTGCCAGCAGGTAAAGGGAGGTGATCTTCCCCCTCTGCTCAGCCCTGGTGAGGCCACAGCTGCAGTATTGTGTCCAGTTCTGGGCTCCCCAGTACGAGAGGGATTTGGAGCTACTGGAGGGAGTTCACAGGAGGGCTACAAAGATTATGAGGGCACTGGAGCATCTGTCGTATGAGGACAAGCTGAAAGATCTGGGCCTGTTTAGCCTGGAAAAAAGAGAAGACTGAGGGGAGACCTCATCAATGTGTATAAATACCTGAGGGGAGGGTGTCCAGAGGATGGAACTGCTCTCTTTTCAGTTGTGCCCAGCGACAGGATGAGAGGCAACAGGCACAAACTGAAGTGCAGGAAGTGGTCATGGAATTGCAGTTCTCTGGGTTAACAAAATCCATTTTTCTCTGCTTTTTGCTTTTCTGCAGCCTTTTTCTCCTATCCTATTGACCATCTCCACTCAAATGAGGTAGTTCAGGTATTCCAGGTGCCTCAGCTGGCATCCTGCTCCCGTGCCCACTAACAAACAGCATGGGAGCTTAGCACCGAGGGATACTCATCTCTGAGCGCCGAGTGCAACCGAGCGGGCTAACCGAGGCAGTTAGGAGCCACCTCACGACACACATTTACCGACCACCACATTTAAAAGCGGGTCTACTCCAAAAACATCCAACAAATCCCCCAGTGCTTCGGGCACGGCGCCACAGGTCCTCTCACGGACTCCCGAGAGCGACCCCCTCCCGGGCACCTCGGCGGGGACCCGAAGCGTCCGTCCGTCCGTCCGCCGGTCGGCGTGCGGCGGGGCCGCACCCCTCTCGTCGAGGACCCGCCGCCATCTCGCGGCCCCGCGGACGCCTCCCGCGTCCTCCCGCCCTCTTCCCGCGCCGGAGGCGGGTGCGAGGCTGATCCTCCCGCTCCGCCGGGCGGGCCTCCCGCCGCCCAAACTCCTCCCCGTAGAAGAAGAAAGTCACCAGGGGGTGGGGAGATGATGACAGGTCCGGGAAGCCGCCGTCGGCAGCGGCAGACAGCGGGTGCCAGCTGCCCGCCTGCTCCGGCCCCCGCGAAGCCGTCCCCGACGCCCCCACCATGAGCTCCCCGCAGCGCCCGCCGCTCGCCCACGTCTTCAGGGGGACCTTCGTGCACTCCCGGCTCTCCGTGCCCATGGAGATCCTGCATGGACACCTGCTGGGGGTGGACGACGGCGGCACGGTGAGGAGCGGACGGCGGCGGGACGTGGGGGGGAGATGCGGTGGGACGGGGGGAGACGTCCCGGGCTTCCCGGTGCCCCTCGGGCGCCGATGTCCCCCCCGCTTAGGCTCCGGCCGCGGTCCGGAGCCCGTGAGGGGGCCGCCAGGGGAAGCGCGCCCCGTCGAGGCAGCGCCGCGCTCCGAAGGGTCCCGGAGCCTCCCCGGGGAGCCCCGTCCCGTCCCCGCGGCGCGGAGAGGGCTCCTCGGCTCGGTTTTGGGGCGGTTGTGCCGGCGGCGAGTGCCGAAATAGCAGGAATGGCGGTGTCGTGCGTCGTGTCCCCCCCCGCCTCCCCCCCCCAACCCACTCGTGCACATCCGAGCGAAGCTTTTTACTTCTCGTCACAGGAAAAAGAAGCAACAAAAACATGGCACGTACCCGTAGAAAGTTAGGAAAATGGTAAGGTTGGGAATGTTAATGGTAAGTTTAAGAACGAGCGTAACACTCGCAGGTAGCGCAGGATTGATCCCGGCAGGGAAGCTGCACCTTTCCCCTGACAGGGTCACCGGTGGCACCGGGTTTCACAGCGCACGCTGTCTGTGTGCACTGCTAATTTCTTCTAGGCTCAGCAGTGTACACAGCCGCCCTGTGTCTAATAAAAAAAATCATTTTCTTTCCTCCTGGTGACTAAACTACTCTGTCAGGCTTTAGCAGCATTTGAAATACATGCAAAGCACACTCTGGGCTCTTACAGCTTGTTCTCACCATCCACGCGGGTCCTCGAGGGCCTCTTTCAAGACAGTCCTCTTATGGCTGCTCTTGGGCAGTCTGGCACAAGCAATAGCAAGACTTCTGAGAAGCTGTATGTTGGCGTACAGGAGGTGAATAAAAACTTTTAAAGCTCTGTATTGGGTGGTGTCGACTAGAAGCAATAGACCTGAATGCGTAAAGAGTTTGATTTGTGTTACTCAGGTGCAGGAGGCAGAAACTCGTATCTTGTCTTGCTCTCTTTAATGGTAAGGTCTGCTAAAAAGTGACTCCTCCGTGTCCTTAGGAAATCAAGACCTTTAAGGGATTTTCTTGAAAAACAGACAACTTAGTAGGTTGTATCTAGTAATTTCTGCTCTCAGGCAGAGTCACTATCTCCCCTTCTCCTAGTGAACAAGGATTCGCCGGGTAGTGTTTTTCATGCATTAATTGGCACATTCCCACACAGTTGTTTAAAAAAAAAATCCAGAAAACGTTGTCCAAAAAGGAAATTTCCACCAGAATAGAGTAGCAGGGACTTTCATATTTTTATCTTTTTGAGAATTCATGTTATTTTACTATTCCAGGATCAAATACAATGAGTTTTGGTACCCTCTAGCCTTTTTTTTTTCTTTTTTTTCATAATTTTGCCTCATGCAGCACTTCCAATGGAATCACTGAAGAGGTGCTTCACAAAGAAGGATGTGATGGTTAGAATTTTTTTTTCCTTCATTGTCCAAACATACACCAATACTATTTCAGTGTTACTCCCAAATAATTAAACTTAACTATGCAGCTATCATTCTTTTGCCTCATGTTGCTGATTCCATCATGGAAAAATTGTGAACGATCTCAGAAGAGGTGAACAGACCAGCTTTTCACAGAATCATAGAGTCACGGAATCACCTAGGTTGGAAGAGACCTCCAAGATCACCTAGTCCAACCTCTGACCTAACAGCCAGGTGCTGTTCTTCAGTATGAGTCCCTGACTGTCCTCAAAGCAGCAGCAGCATACAGCTGGTGACACAGAAACACTGCCCAGGCCCCCGCAGCAAGTGGGGATAGTTCTCTGTTAAAGGCAGGAGATGAAGTGTCAGCTCTGCGTGCTTTGCCTGTAGATGAAAAAGGAACTTTAGCAAAGAAAACATTGCTGTCAAGTTTGAAGACCCAAGTTACCACAAGTTAACAAAATAAGCCTATGTTTAATTGAGTGGTTTGTAGGGTAGTGTGGTGCTGCTCTTGAAGAACTGCCAGTAGAAAGAATGGTATTCCCCAAGGCCAAGAAAATAGAGTCAGCTGCAAAATTTGAGCTGTCATTGAAACATTGGTGTAAATAATGTAGTTGAGTAAAATATTAAGAAAATAGAACAAAGATAAAAGCTCCTGCTGAAGGCATGGAAAGAGCAAGAGTTGTGGAATGAGGCAGTGTTGTCAAGTATTGCCAAACAGCAGTGTTTAGCTTAAGCCAGCTGGGATAGCAAGTGGCATGTGTCTTAGATGTACAGGGGGAAAGGTATCAAATCAACATCAACCATTTGGGGTTCATTGCTTGGGCCTTCCCAGCAGTTTGGCCTGTTTGCTCAGGAGCTGGGTCTAATAAGTGCTCCTGTCTCTCACCCAGCCTCCTGTTCCAGTTTTGAGAACTGGACAAACAATAGGCATCGCATCTCTAATTGTAAAACTGCTGAATATGGTAGCAACATTAAACAGTGCTGGCAGCAACTCACTGAGGCTGAAAATAGGACAGCATGATGGTCAGTGGCAGGAAAGAGATGTGTGTTAATGCTGGTAGCTAATCGTTGTGGAGACAGGGAAGGATGAGAAGAATCATAGAATCGTAGAGTGAGAGAATGTCTTGGGTAGAAAGGGACCTTAAAGACCCAGTTCCAACGCCCCTGCATGGGCAGGACACCTCCCACTAGACCAGGTTGCCCAAAGCCCCATCCAACCTGAACATCTTGAACACCTCCAGGGATGGGGCATCCACAGCTTCTCTGGGCGGCCTGTGCCAGTGCCTCACCACCCTCACAGTGAAGAAGTTCCTCGTAATGTCTAATCTAAATCTTCCCTCATTTAGTTTAAGACCATTCTCCCTTGTCTTGTCCTTACCTACCTGAGTTAAGAGTACTTTTCCATCCTTTTTATAAGACACCTTTAAGTATTGAAAGGCCACAGTGAGGTCTGCCTGGAGCCTTCTTTTCTGCAGGCTGAACAACCCCAGCTCTCCCAGCCTTTCTTCACAGGAGAGGTGCTCCAGCCTTCTGAGCATCAAAGGATGTGACATGGGAGAGAAGAAAGAATTTGTTACTCATGTTCATCTATGAGTGTCACATAGTACCACATAGGCACTGCTGGATCAAAAAAAAAAAAAAAAGCATATTTCTATGGGCAATATAATTTACTTTACACTCTTATGTTAGCAGAGTTATTTGCACTGTGATGCTTGGAGGCAGTCAGTGTTTACTGTGTCAGGGTTAATATGTAGTTGGCTGGACCAGCTACGTGTTGATGGCAGTGCTTTAGACATCACTTGCAATAAAAAAAGGCTGAGCTAGGCACTAGGATAGTCACCACACAGCTCCTCATTTTTGGATCTTTTAGCCCCATCACATGGATGACACATCAGAACTGATTGAAGTGTTTGAGCACTGGTCCTAGCAGCTGTTGCTTTTTGTAGATAACGACTTTCTTAAAGAGCTTCATCACAAGCAGAAAGCCAGTCTTCTTACCTGTGCACTTCTCTGATTCAGTAGTGACTCTGGCACAGAGTTTCTTCTTGCCTTTTTAGTGTTAAGGTGCAGCACTAATTTAAAGGTTTGGTTCCCAGGGCACCTGGGCAGTTACCTGGAATGTACGAGCAAATACTCAGGAAAATGCCCAAACATGGGACCTCAAGGACTTTAAAGTGTTAGAAAGATCTCAAGAACAAAGGCCTCCTAAACGATTGGGGAATATCTCTTGGAAAACCAAGCAGTCCTTCTTGGAAATTTGTTTGAAAAGAATATACATGTGTTTCTGATTCATCTACAGCTGCATTTGGCAGTAATGGCCCAGGTGTCAAGGTTAGGTTTATTTCATGCATCCAGTTCCTTTGAAAAATATTTTCTTCACTCTTCCAAAATTTAAGTGTTTTATTTATCTGCACTCTAAAAGTATATAATAGTCACTTCTTTTCCATGGCAACACCCGTTTCCAGCATTTGCCATCTGGTATTGCATGTTTCTCTCTCTCTCTCTCCCCTTCTCCTTTTTTTTTTTCTTTTTTTTCCTGGTTTAGCAGCTCTAACATTAGTCATTCTGCATTCATTTTGACTTCAGTGTCTGAGTGACATTTTCTTTATTGCTCATCAGAAATTTCAGCAGGTCTGTGTTCGAAGCCCCGTGCAGATAGACATCTAATTCAGCTGGCTGAAGGGCCTAAATATTCCTCTTTAGAAGGAGACAAACAGTGTTTTATGTGAAGTATTAATGGACTAAAATATTCCTGCAGTTATTTCTGATGGGATATTTATTGATATGTTATGATTTTAACAGCTTCTTTTCTGACTAAGAAGTGTAAAACATTTGCTTTTTACAAGGTAAATCAGAAAAGCCATATTTACACGTAAGAGACTAGGCAGCCTTGAACTTAGAAGAACAAGCTCTTATACCAAGGGAGTTAGAAGTCCATGAGTTGGTTTTAGGCAGAAATTATTGTTTGGCAAGAACTTGCGGGCTCAGAAAGCTCAGACTATACAGTCTTTGGTCAGGGGAGGTGTTGGGATCCTCAGTGTCATGGAAACCTGGAGCCTGCCTATAGCAGGCATTCCAGTGCCTGGAGTCCCTGCGCTTTGTTTCTTGAAAAGTTGTCAAGGCTAGTATTGTCAGACAAGAGAATTAGAAAGTTTAGAATTCAGCCTCCCAGAGTTATGTTGTAGATTAAAATCTGACAATGGGCAAAAAGTGTGCTAAATTTCTTAGTTGGCAGCAGAAATTCCCTGGCAGTGGAGCCGATGTCATCTAGGAGCCAAATGGGGCTGAATTAGGCTTTAGATTGTAGAGTTGTTTATTTTCTCTCTCTCTCTCTCTCTCTTTTTTTTTTTTTTTTTGAGTAAATAAAGATCTTAGGCATGTTTTTAGTCTGTTCTGTAAAATTAAAAGATTATCTGCATTTTTTCCCTCAGTTTCTTTCACTTTCCTAGGCACTTAAAAATAATGACAATAAAACATTAAGGACATGAGCAGAAAGTTAGCAAATACTTAGCTCAGTCCAAGTCTGTCCTGGGTAAAGCAATTAATTTTACCCCTCTGCTCTTTAATACTCTAATCCCCTTCCAGAAAGGATGTCAGCTACTTCTACAAAGAGTGACTGTACTGCTAGCATCGTGGTAGGTTACTGGAGTGCCCATGGACACTGAAATCTGTGCAGTTCTGCTCATGTATTACTTTTGAGTGAATTAATTCTTTTCTTACAAGTTACAAATGGTGTGGTGCTATTCACTAGGTTGTGAGTAGGTATTTCAAAATCAAACCCAACAGTCAAGGAGAATAAGTATTTCAATGCAAACCTATCACTTTGTAGTAAGTGTGTAAAATCTGTTTTAAGATATGACTTCTGTTGCCTTCATGTAAAGTAGGATACATACTTAAGGTATATAACTATCTTTTCCTTTCTTTCAGATTGTGTTTTTGGAGCAAGCTGATCAGCAAGAGCAACTGGCTAAGAAGTGGGGCTTCAAAACGTCTGACATAAGAGAACTGAGTCATCAGTAAGTGTTTTGTTTAGATTAACTTCAGCAAATGCATTTTACTCTCTGAGCAAAGCAGCGCAGGTGTGAATAAGTTGAGGCAGGGAATACATTAAATCCCATCTTATGGGCAAAACTCCCTTTCAGTTCCGCAAGAGCTCTTAATCCAAGGGCTGCCTGCATTCTGGGTGAGGCCTGCAGTGCAAGCCATCTGTGTGCTTTTTGCATTCCTTGGTTTGGGACTGCAGCCATCACTGAATTCTGCTGGCTGACTTGTACTGCGCACACCAAAATGCTGTATTTAGTTTTCACGCATAACTTCTTCAGTTCATACAAAGTGTAAGACAACGATCTTCCTTGAGAAAATCATTTACCTAGATGGTCTTCTTTATTTTAGATTGCATATTCTTAGCAGCAGGCTGTGCCTGCTCGAAACTCTGGACTTAATAAATGTAGGTAGCCTTGACACTGCAGATATAAAACTAAAGTGCTTGGGCTTTGACACACTCCCTAATAAAAACTAATAAAATTAGAGTATTAAACCCTCTAAACACAGAGCCTTGTATTTCTAGCTGTATTTTCGGACGAGTGTTTCTTTTTTGTTCAGCCAACGAAATCCCCAGCCTTTTTAGTGAACTTATGGATTGTACCTACTATTCTTTACACACAGTAGTACAACTGTAAGCAATTTTTAGTTTAGAATCTAGAGTTGCAGCATAGTTTTAGTGTTCAGCTGTTAAAAAATCTGTATGCTTTGTTGGATCACTTATCGTACAGCATACATGAGTCATTAGATGTTTTTTTCACTTGAAATAGCCTGGGGAAAATGGAAGTTGCTGGGAGTAAGGATAAGATTGAGAAAGATCTTTCAGCATTTCTAGCGTGCAGGAAAACAGAAAGAAGGGAAATTACAGAGACAAAATCGATGTTTTTATCAGTATCCAGGGAGAAGGGGGGAAGGCTGAGAGAAATTTGATCCTTTATGGAGTTTCAGCACAAAACAAAATAATTATAGCAACCTCATGGTGATGTTGATGTACTCACCCCTGTTATTATATGAGTACTGCATGGCAATGAATGATATTGCACTTTCATTGTAAAGACACCTTTCCTGTCAAGACACTGCACAGAGCTTTTTTTTTTTTTTTTTCTTTTCTGTCCAGTATTTGTATATGCACTTGTAGACACGCTGTTCTTTCATTAAACCTTGAAATTCACTGAATGAGTAATATAGATAGATACATTTATACAGTAGTAGAAAACTGGGGTGCAGAAAGTTACAGTTTTGTATCTATAAACATCTCACATCTAGAGGCATTACAAATATATCTATGCTAGGGATCTAGAGTGAATCTTCTCTTGCTCAGGTGGATTCTTCTGTGGAATAACTTTAATTACAGTGAAATCAGTTTGGCTTTACTTACTGGTATTCAGTCTGGGTAAGTATTACAGACAATTGGATTCATCATGCTCTTACATTAGTTTCTAGCCACAGATTTTTTTCCTTGCAGGTACCTATGTAAGTCTGTATAAAAGTTAGACAACTAATTCATACAGTAAAGGAGTATGGGTAGGGGTGTAGTAGGAGTGCATATGCTGGTGCTGAAATAGTAAGGTTAATCTGTACTTGTCATTTACTCTGATGGCTTTTGCTCAAACATACTGTTTAATTAAAAACTACTTTTCTTGGAAAAAGTTTTGGATGTTTTGGACCATTACCGTTTTCTTTTCTTTCCCTAGTGAATTCTTCATGCCAGGATTGGTTGACACACACATTCATGCTCCTCAGTATTCATTTGCTGGTACAAGAGTAGATCTACCTCTTTTGCAGTGGTTAACTACTTACACGTTCCCAACAGAAGCCAAATACAAAGACAGTGATTTTGCAGAAGAAGTGTACACTAGAGTTGTTGTAAGTATTGCAAATTTCATTTACCTGCTTGACAACATTACTATTTGTAAAATATACATAAATTTTCAGAAGGTCAGCAGAAATAGGAGAACGTGTCTTAATGTCATGAAAACCAGATAAAACTGACAACACATCCACTGTTCTGGTTGATAACCAAGATCATTGCCTGCTACTTACATTCTTGTTCTGTTGTTGCTGGTAAGACAGTTCATTTAATCATGTGATTGATTAACAACCATCTCATTAATCATCTTTTCTCATATCTGAGTACACTGACCAGCATTTAAGAGTACTTTCAGAGCTAGTGTTGCCAGTAGGTGCTGACAACCTCATTCAGAAATGATCAAACATTGTAAAAAACAAAACAAAACAAAGCCTTTCAGAGGTTATTTCCTTTTCTGCTCAAAACTTCTGTATTATGAACATGTCTTCTGCAATGATTTTGTGAAGTAGGACACTTCTCACCAACAAAAAATCTGGGGTGTTTTGGAGCAATTGAGGGAGATCCCTGTAGTAGGAATACCTTTCATTGCTGATAGAAGTCTGTTGATGGTATTGTGAATCAAAGAGAGAGCCTGTGTTTGAACTAGTCTGGTTTTGAGCAATATAAAGGCTTTGAGGTCAAATTCCACTTGAACAATAAACAGCAAGGTCACATTGCATAGTAGATTCTGTGCTATAACTGAAATGTATCTCTTAATACATAGACTGAAGTATTTTCTTAAGATTAAATGACCACTATAAACTGCTTTGCATTTGTCTAATACTGTAACAATGTGTTGTCAAAACAATAATGTAATGAATCTGTAATAAATAGTTACTGTCTTTGCAACGCAAATCTAAAAAAAAAAAGTCTTTCTGCCATCTAGCACAATCACAGCAGTAGGAGCAGCTTGGTCATAAAATGTAGTCACAAGCACACGCCTTCAAGCTACGTATAACGTAGAGGTGATCTCACCTTCATTTCAACATACTGTTACTGTCTCCAATGGTTCAGATGGGGTGAGATTAGCGCAGATCAAGTGCTCAATTTGCAGCAGGTTTAATAACATTACCTGGAAAAGAATTGCCAGTGAAAATTCGAAGTTAGTTGGAGAAGCTTCAACACAATGGTTCAGCTCTCCCTGTAGGTATAAAACAGGACAAGATCACAAAAATGTTTTTCATAATGCTGCAGAATACCAGTAGCTCTGCAATGCTTCATGGCCAAATGTGTCAGAACAGAATCCAGCCATCCTGATAACTAGTATTTTCTGCATTGCTATTTGTTGTTCTCTTGTTGCTAAAACAGTCTTACTTATGGAACCAGTATGGAACCAATAGTTTCCTGTCCAAACTGGGAAGTATAAAATGGCTTGAGGAATATAAGTATTCTGAGAGCCACCTTCTCAGTTTCACCAGTCTTAATCAAGTTGGAAGACAAAATTAATGTACTGCTTTGCATGTAACTTGGACATAATTGCCGTAGCTCAGTAAAAACCTCTCTGAATCTTCAGCGGTGATCCAGGGAAAGGCATTTGAATGAGTGAAGATTTTTTTTTTCTATAAATCAGTGTCACAGCTTTATATTGAATATCTCTTGCAGAGCTCAGAGGGGCAAGAGGAGTGCAGAATGCAGTGGAGATGGAACAGTCAAAAGATGAAAGTCAAGGACATGGGAAAATAGAAAGAGAGACTAAAAATGGCTTGTTTAGCTTATAAAAGTGACAAATAAGGAGTAAAAATATACAAAAAACAACTGGCCTAGGTGAGATAGACCAAAATTTATATTATCTAATTGGTGATGTAGAAACAAGAAAATGGGTGCTAAATTTAAAAATGATAAGCAGAAATAGTCTTTTGTGCAATATGTAGTGTTCTTTCTCATGAGTCAAGGCCAAAAACGAGCTAACAGCGACTGAACAGATGAATGGGTTTGAAAAATATACTTGCTTGTTACAATTTAAGGATAGTCACATTTTTTTTTAAGGAGCACTTATCATGCTTTGGGTCTTATAATAACCGTCCTCCGTTAGAAATGGGACTAAACTAGCAGGAAGCAGATATGTATCTATATTTTAGGAATTGTACTTAAAACATAGTGAAGTGTTTCAAGCCAATATCCTGTTTCCAGTAAACACTTTCCGTATTTGCTAAAACAAATGAATTAAGTGAAATTTGCCATATTGTATCTGGAACCACCTCTGGTCCCTCAAATTTTAGAAAAGCCAATTCTTCATGCTGATGTTTTTGGAAAAAAAATGGATTTCATTAAACAATTCTAGGAATAAAAACAAAACAAAACACACAGATTTGGGAGTTTTAAAAGCTAAAAAAAGATGAAGGTAGTTTGTCTCAGCAGTGACATTATTTTTGTGACTCATTTTAGGCACACTTGAAGACATATTTTTAAAGACTTTAATTCGAATATTTTATGAAAAAGACAGAGCTTAGCTTCATGTTTGTTAAATAATTTGCTGTAGCCATTCTTAAAAGTTGCATTGGATGTCTCACCTTCTATCCTGTTAAAAGAAATATATTCTCACATTACATTCTAGCCAGAATCCAGTTTAAGCCCTTCTGGTAGATAGGACGTCAGTGTAGTATGCATTAGTCCCAAGATCAAATGAAACTATAAATGATTTGATGACTTAGTGTAACTTTACATGACTCTTCATCTACTGGTATGTCCTCCAAAAGTAATACGAACAGGTAGAAATGCACCTGTTCCTTTCAAATTGTATAATTAGATAAATAATTAAATTACACTCTGAGCAGTGGTTCTCAGCTTCCTTCTGTTCTGGAGTTTGTTACTTTGACCTCAGGGATAATGAAGAATTTGTGTACCCGAAAACCTGGTTATTTTTCCCAGCCACATGAGATGACCAAATAAAAAACACTACTTTCTCCCAAAAGTATTGCTTTACTAATGTTACTTACAGCGCTTCACTATGAAAACTGGAAAGCCTTTCCAAACTAGGAAATAATATATATGACTGGTTGTTTGTATTTCTAAGTAAAATTCAAGTTAGACATAAATAAGAATGTGATTTCTATTTTGAGTGAAGGAAATACAGACTGGTTTCTGTGGGTTTATTAAACCATTGTTAAAAATCTGTATAGCCTTGGAAGAGAAATTTTTGTGTTTATTAACTTTCAGACTTTAAAAGGCTATTATGAAATTAAAAATCTGTATTTTACCTTCCAACTTCACTGTAACTCCCGTGGAATTTCACAATAACCAAATGTTCTTGCAGCTTGAAATCAGACAGCCTATTCTACATTTTGGCAGCTAGACTATATTTTTCCAAACTGTTGAAACTGATTTCTTTTTATAGAGACGAACTCTAAAGAATGGCACCACTACAGCTTGCTACTTTGCTTCAATTCACACAGATACTTCTCTTCTTCTGGCTGAAATTATAGGTAAGACGGTACGAGTGAGTTCTCAAGGATGTTGTGCAGACTGTTAGTTGAAGGAAACAGAGCTTGGGAGTTTTAGAGTAGCTAGGAATCTGTCTTTCAATTTTGTTAATTTGACTTTTTTTTTATTCATTTTCTCTGACATACCACATCCCCCAAATCCTGCCTAGTTACCTTTTGCTTAACAATCTCTCCTCTACTGTTTGCTCCCTCTGCCTCTGCTGGACTTCATTCCCAAATCAGCTGCGGTCTGAGCGTGAGTGAGGTCTGCTGGAGTTTTTCTTCAGGGCAGTCCTCTGCTATTTCTAGCCTTTTGCTGTTTGAGGATTAAAAGGCTGAATGGCAAGAGGTGCAGTCAGTGCTTTAACTTCCTGATACTCTGAAGTTTCAGTTGAAAATCAACATCAAAAATTTCCACACACCCTTTGAAACCAGAACAATGGGAGTTGCATCAGGATCTTATCCCTTCTTTCTTCTCACTGTTGCAAATCCCTGTCATTTCTTCTCAAGTTTTGTGTTTCTTGCAAGAATTCTCAAAGCTCAGCTCCCATAGGAGAGTGAAACAATAAGAGTCAGCTTCTACCAAAAATTTCATAGTCTTTCTGATTTTGTAGGAAACCCTGGAACTTTGAAATCAGTGTATTCAACATCTCAGATGTTAAATAATGGGCAAAAAGATTTAGGAACACATTTACAAGCTTAGAATTTAATGTTACATGCATTTTTGTTGTGTTACACCTAAGTTCTGAGTCATAGCATTGATAAATCTCAATAAGCCAGAAGTGGCTCTTGCTGGAAATGGGAGTCATTTTAGGACCCTCATTACCTTCTTTTAAGGAAACAGGGTTTGCTGAGATCTTCATGCATTTTCTTAGCTCAGAGTGACCACCTACTGCAGCTACTGTGATTTGATGCATGTGTTTCTCCCTGCTGGGGGACATTTCTCATCCTCTGCTTCACAGTGCTCATCTTCATTCACTACCATTATGAATTCTGGTTGTGGCTAAACTACTGGTAATTCAGTCCTCAATTATAACACAAAATTGGATACTAATGTGGAAGAGGAGAACTCTTACTTAAATGCGGTTTTTCTCTTTCCTTTTTGGCTTTAAAGATCACAAGTATGTCCCCGACTTAAAGACAAGAAAACAACATAAATTCTGTTCATCTTAAATGAAACTGGATGACGTGGAATTTACTATTTTCTTTTCAATTCAGGTTTTGCTAGCAGTTTTTGTAAAGAACAAGTGTTTTGAATTTTATTTTCTTATGCATCTCAACAGATAAATTTGGACAACGAGCATTTGTTGGCAAAGTCTGTATGGATATAAATGACACTGTACCACACTACAAAGAGACTACAGCTGATTCTGTTCAAGAGACAGAAAGGTAAGATGAAGGAATGCGAGACACGGACTCCTGATGGCTCTTGAACAGGAGACATTTATTGCCATTTTTCGCCACTACATATACTTTCCCCGTAGCCCCATGCGCTGTCCATGCGCCCAAATCTGTCATTCAGTTGGTTAGAGACCCTCAGATACGCGCCTCGAGCCAGCCAGCAATTGGCCACTGCCCAAAACTCATCTTTAACACTGTAGCCAATTTACTTTATCTCAACCTTGCTCAGGTTTTTGTTTCTACCTCTTGTTTCCTCATTATCTCTAATTCAGGGACGTGTGAAACAGCGCAAAGCCACCTGAGAATTCCTTTCCCACAGTAAGACTATTAAATTGTTGGCACAACCTTTAGAAATAAGACTTTAATACATCTGAAAAGTGAGGGTGAAGCTGTGATCAAGAATTTACAGGTGTAGGAAATGTTCTTTTCTTCTTACAGTATTATTTTCTACAGTTCTGGCAATTCATGCGTACCCAGCTGCTGCACAGCATGTGCAGTTTCACTGTGGCTTTGCCTAAGGAAGGGAGAAGCTGCAGCATCATGTTTTGGAGAAGGCATGTATGTTATGGTCTGGCTTCTACTTCCTCTTTTCCCTTCACAGCTCTGTGGGTAGAGGTTACATGACCTGACAGGGGTGGAGAGGTAGAAAATCAGTTCCTTTGCCCCCATTAACTTCTGAGCTATCGCCTCTCCCCATTTAGGATAAAGCTTTATTTCAGTGGTAGGAATCGGCTTTCATATACCCACTTCTAAATATGCTCTGGTTCTCTTCTTCCCCAGTATAACACCAGTAAAACTACTCTAACTTGAAACTGAGTGAATGAGGAAGAATCAAGTGAAGATAATGTGCATTCTGGATTTGTTTTATGTTGGAGGAGAATCCAGGGCTGAAGCATGGGAGCCAGCTGTCTCAGGCTTCCCCTGTCTTCTGTGTCCATCTTCTGAAGATGCTTAGGCAGATGTAGGACTTTGCTCATGGGACTATTTATACAGATATGTAAATGTTTCAAATATGCTGAAAGAGTAAATACCTAACAGTATTGTAAACTTCTTAAAGCACTTGAGTGAAATTGCCATCTTATTTTTGCAAGTCATGCTGGAACAATGCTGTTAAAAGTTAGAAACAGTCATGGGTTTCAAATAGTGTTTATATTTAGAGACATTTTGAAACATATAGTATTAGTCACTTGCACTGTACTAACATTGGCTTTTGTTTAGCTAAATCCCTGGTTTTCATAATACAGTGAATCCCACTGAATGGACCTGAGAGTGGTAGCGCTTCCAGTTCTGCCATTCTTTAAAGCTTCAGAATGATCTAAATAGCTTTCCTTCAATTCCCATCTTGTGCCTCTACTCCCTTCCCATGCAATTATATTAATAACAAATGTTCCTCAGCTTTGGATGAGAGTGTGCCACAGGTACTCGACAGCTGTCTAGAGAAGAGATCTGTGCTTGTCAGCATAGATCAGGAGTACTCACCTCATAGGCCTGAACCTCCTCACCAGTACAATTTCAGAGGATGAAAAAACTCTCCCTTTAAGAGGGTGACCTTTTTATTAAAAAAAAAAAAGAGAGAAAAAGAGAAATGTGATCTGTCACACTGTCAGAAATTTTACTACACTGATTTCTTTGCAGTTAACCTGCAGAAATGTTTGTACTGTAGGCACGGAGATAATATTCAGTTCAAAGTGTTTTGTTTCAATCTGCTCTTCTCCTGTGAACAGAATTGAATAAAAACTTCATGAAATGAAAAGCAGAATATGTTATATGCCACTAGCAGTCATCTGGAAGTGGAACACCCATGTTCAGACCTGTTCTGAAGAGGAAGGTGGTTGTTTGAACCTGAGCTTACTTCCTTATAGAGAAGTACATAAATCAGCAAAGCATAGGTTATTTAAAGCTAGGTCTTTCAGTTTTAAAACCATGCTGATTCTCTGTAATGCACGTGAAAAAGTATGAAAACAGCCATCCTGAGGTTTTGTATTATCTCTTGAGAATGGTATTTCTGTTACAATTTCTGATCTGGTGAATATTTGTTATATCTGGTGAATCAGTAAGAGGAGAGATGGACAGACAAAAACCTAATTCACCTTGCAAAGCTTAGCAACGGTGTGTTAAAACTCCTTTGTTCATTGCAGAAATTTAGCTTACGTCTCTCACTTTCAACCGGTGATCTGGCACTAGCCACAGTGTTGTGAATCTGGCCTCCAGCATTTATTTTCTTTTCTACCTAAAGATATTTGACAGATTTGATCCAATGTTTATTGTGACTAAAACTATGGAGTTTTTGGACTATAAACTATGACATAAAAATTCGGAGACCTGATCAAAATGTCTTGTAATGGCTTTTTGAAATTCTTTGTATACGTTGTGCATACAAGTATTTAGGGTATTTCTTCTCTTCAAAGTAAGAGGAAGCTTTATTTGCTCCATATTGCTCCACGAACAGTAATAACTGTCCATATTGGCTACTGGGGTCTTTTCATAGAGTTCTCTGAGGTAGCTTCTTTTATTTCATGAGGTAAATCTACAGTGTGTTTTCTGTAAGGTTGATAGTTTATACACTAACATTAATATAAACATCTCTAGAAAATTAAGGGGCCTTTAAGTGCATGAGGACATCCGTAACTACTGTAAGCAATGTACGAAATATGGCGGCATCTTTTAAAAGTGGGATTTTAAAATCATAATATGTTTAATGCTGTGATGTAAAATCATGGGCAGATAAGAGTGGGTCTTTTTTGTTTGTTTGTTTGTTTTTCTGAAGTTGCAACAGTAGGATATAATTATGTTTTCAATTAGTTTAATGTAACATGTACTTGGTTTCCAGTGAGAACACAAAGTAATTACCATGTGTCTAAAGTTAATTATTGCAAATGAAAAAGATTCTGCATATGCAAGGTCAAATTCCCAACTAGCATAATTTCTTGTAACTGTCCTGGCTTGATTGTGTTGCATCTTTTTATTTCATCTGAGAATGTGGCACAACTTCCTGTAAAAAGTTAATAGATGCCTAAAATGCTTAACAGAACATTTAAGTAAATATTTTCTCTGTTTTTCATAATTTATAACACAGATCACAGGTGACAAATTTATAACAGATTTTTCTCTATACTTTTTCAGGTTTGTTAGAAAGCTAACGGAAAGGCAAGTAAGTAGAATTCTCCTTTCTGTTCATTTCTGTATACAGAAAATGTTGTGTGAATACATTAAATAGTTAATCTCTTTGACAAATTCTGCTGACTTAGTGACAAGTCAATAAATATAGATCTTCCTGTATAGCAGACAGAAATCATCGGTCTGCAAAGTGTTCTTCTAGTTGTGTTGCTGTGAAATTGACTTCTAGCAGCACAAATTCAGATTTGTGTGGTCAGAACACAGCAGAGTAATGTTCTGTGAACATTCTTTATTCACTTAAGTGTTCAGCTTCCTGCAGAGGACAATTTTCTGTTAAAGATGGATGGAAGTCAGTCCATCACTCTATGGTATATAAATAGACAAATGAAAGAAGTTTTCACCAACACAAATCGGTGTCTTTACAGCAGTTACTAATCCATTACTGCATTAGTGTTTTGGGTCACCGCATGTCTTCCAGTGTATTTCTAAAGAAATTCTGTAGGTACAGGTTGACACTCCAATATTAAAAGCAGGGATATTATTTTTCTTGTCAGCCCTTTCATTTTGATGGCTTAATTTGTTAACGTTTATAGCTCAAAGCATTCAAGAGTAGATGCCTAGAGTTTAGTGCCTAAATCATATGTATTGGTAGAGTAAGTATACTAAGTAAGTATACTAAGTAAGTATACTTCAGAAGTATATACTTCTAAGTATACTAAGTAAGTATACTTCAGAAGTCGTGAGCTGCTTGTGTCTGGGAGATGTTAAAAGAAACTGCAAGCCAAGATATCACATAATTTCTCCTAGTGGTTCCATGTGCACAAAGAAAGGTAGGTATTCCCTGTATCTGAAGGCAGAGTTGTAAAGCCATTGTCTAACTCTTAATGAAAAATTTAATCCAGAAGTGCAAAGTAAACACCTGTAGCTCTAGTCCAGGTATCCACTGTTTCCTACTGCACAGCATATCTGGTGTTACCAATAATCTTCCTGTCTGTTGAGTATAGAGACAGTAGAGTATAGGGACAGTTTGCTCCGCTCCATCATGAGCAGAGAAGATCAAAGATGAAAAAGGTTTTGGCTTTACACATCTCTGCAGATTTGCATCACTACCTCTTTGATGCTCACAGAAGCATGAATCAAAAAGAAGTCTGATTATCTCTTATAATTCATACGTGACTGTGAGCAAATGTGAAGAAGCATCCAGTGCTTCTGCTGAGGTCTGGTAAAATCTCAGAGACTTGAGGAAAGAGTTCTAATGAAATGAACTTCACTGAGTTTCGTTAAATCGGTTTTCAGGGGAACTTCTGTGATGAAGTTTCAGGATTCTCTTACTTTGAGGAGGAAGTTTCTGATAAAGATAAGAAAATGACTGCAAGCTTTATTCACATTGGCAAGGATGAAGAAAGCAATAAGCAACAGAGCTAACATCTAATTGTGTAAATGATTGTCTTAATTATGGTTACTGATACATATGTGGAATCACAAACATGTCTTCCTAATATTTTCAGTATCCAAGGGTACAACCTATAGTAACCCCCCGCTTTGGCCCTTCTTGCACAGAAGATTTGCTGCGTTCACTTGGTGATTTAGCACAAGCTCATGACCTACATGTGCAGGTAAATTCTGAGAGCATTGTTTACAACTTAAATATTATGGATAGGAAGCATAAAGATCAAGCAGTTTTCACAGTTTACACAAAGCACTTAAACCACATTCTTAACTTGGAACCTGTCTTTTAAATTCCACTTAAATTATTAGTGGTACTCTACAAGAGCACTATGACCTGCACAGCAAATGAGAAAGCTCATAGCTTGAAGGATGCACAACTCATCAAGCCCCAGTGCATGGTTACTAGGAAACTGACACCAAGTATTGTAAGTTAGAGCAACCCTTGGGTTGATAAAGGTTGCTGTCCCTTGTCCAAGGTTGTTATGTCTGCCTGTCAGCCATCTGCTGTTTCTGTACAGGGCAGATTTCAGAAGAGAAAAGAATTGCTCATCTTTCTGTCTCAATTACTCATATTTCTATCTGATTTAACATTGTTAACATTGTTGTAAAATTTCCTGTACAATAAGGTTTCTGCATTTAAATAAGGCATATTTTGAAGCTTATAGGTGTGTTGAATCTTTGAGATTTTTCTTTTTTGGTTAAACATTCCTAGTATATGTGGTTTTAAAGCTACACTACATGAGGACTGTTTGTCATTACAAGCTAAGCATTTGAAAATACAGGAAGTACATGCTTCAGCCTCCACACAGGAGGAACCAGGTTTGTGTCTGAGACCAGAAATTAATCAGCCCGTATGAAGATACGCGAAGCAGTTACCCTATATGTTACCCCGATCCCAGGGTCCACACTGTGGTAGGGTTTTATCTTTCTTTCGCCTCATGGTCATATCTATCATTTTATTTATTACTTTAACATTTGCCAAATACCAATTTGGTTGTTAAGTCACCACAGAACTGGGATGGACTATCCAGGTGTGCCTCCTCAGATCAAGTTTAAAGGAAGAAATTGAACTATTGTTTTGGATCACAGGGATCTCTCCAATGAAAATAGAAACCCAAGGACAAGATCTAGCTATATGCCTTAGAAAGACTATTTTCTATCATTATGTGCTTAGCACCATCAGGTTGCTCAGAAGTTTGAAATGCTATAACGCTATTTAAAGAACTCATCGCTATTTATTTTCTCATTGCAGAGTCACATAAGTGAGACTGAAGAAGAAGTCAAACTTGTGGAGAACATGTTTCCTTCCTATCAGAATTACACTGAATTGTATGATAAAAACAAGCTGCTTACCGGCAAGGTAGCTGCATATCAACTTCCACAGCATAGCATAGACTTATTCATGTATAGAATATTCTGGTTAGTTGTAGTTACCTGAAAAGTTTGTACTGTTTTGTCAAGGTCAGTGACATCTGGGAGAGAGTAAATTGTTTCTATGTTCTTTGTTGCACAGGTTTTGGTGAAGTGACTGAAACTTTAGACAAGCCTATACTTTACATAGGCATTTTAGGGGAGATGAGCATTAAAAGTATTTTATGCTCCCTGAGCCTGTTTTTAAGGGTCCAGACAGGGCTGGGAACAGTAGGATTGGAAGGAGGCTAGATAAAGCTGGTAATGTAGGAGCTGGTGATTCTTGGGCAGTAGCCAGTTATCCTCATATTACAGTGTTCTTGCACACTGCTTTTTCCAGTGCATTTTTTCTTCTATGGATTTACAGTAGGACCAACTTCAAATTTTTTAATTTTTTTTTTTAATGGAAAAGTAGCTTGTCCTGTTGTGCTCTGTGTGTGAACCTCACATACACACAGGTATACTCTACTGTTCCTACTAACCCAAAGCATTCTCAGCTGATTTTACCAAATATTGACAGGCATAGTGGCCTGAAAATTTGAAATTAATTAAAGTTTTAAACTGGTTAGGTAAAAGCAAGCAGATTTGATAACTGCTCACAGGAAGTACAGGTTGGAGGGTCAGTCACACCTTCTTAGACATCAGAGTACCCATGCAAGAACAAATATAAACAGCCTAACTACAGCCAAAATGCTTAAACACAAGTCAAACAGATTTAAAATTTTACGATGGAATTTTCAAAGGCACAAAGGACAGCTGCAAACTTCATAGGAATTAATTAGTGAACTTCCTTTTCTGTCTTTGAAAATTCTCCCCGCTAAATTATTTATTTACAGTCCATTTTACGTGAGAAATCAGTACAAACTACGTAAGTATGTACCCAATATTAACTTTTGTTCTTGCATAGTACTATGAACATTTCTTTTTGCGTCAGCATGCTAGAGATAATACTAGCACTGTAAAAATATGGGTCTCAGTTCTGTCAGTTCATATCAAATCTAGTGGAAAACTTTAGAGAGAAAACGGGAAACACGCTAAGTACATATGTCTTCCATTGTATCTGTTACACTCTTGGCCCCAATACTTAATCTCTGTGGTAGCTATGAAATACACATCATAAGGTTACTACAGTACTATGCGAGATAGGCAGTTCTTGCTTTTGTTTCTTGCAGCTAGCTCATAAGTGACAACCACAACCACCACAACATACCACAGCACCCTATCTTTTCATATAAGTAAATGAAAATAGGCAGAGGGAGTGATATCTCAGGCTTATTGAAGTTAATGAGAGTTGCTCCCTTCTTGATTTCAAAAGCTCCATTCAAGAATTGCATGCCTTTACCCTTGATGGTAACAGGTGCTCTTTAAAAAAAAAAAAAAAGTCTGTTAAAAGCAGTGCAGCAAAAAATTTACAGGTACTGAAGAAAATGCTATTTTTTCTAAAATTGTTGGTTTTGTTTTTCTTTAGACAGTGATGGCTCATGGCTGTTATCTTTCTGACGAAGAGCTGGAACTTTTTAATCTTCGTGGATCTGCAGTTGCACATTGCCCCAGTTCTAATTTTTCGTAAGTCAATAAAATAAGTTAATGGTGTACAACTGGAAAGAGCTGTTTTTCACATAGTGTGAAGATACTATAGAATCATAAAATGGCTCAGGTTTTAAGGGACCTCAGAGATCATTTACTTCCAACCCCCTTGCCATAGGCAGGGACGCCACCCACTAGATCAGGTTGCCCAGGGCCTCATCCAACCTGGTCCTGAATACCTCCAGGAATGGCTCATCCACAGCCTCTCTGGGCAACCTGTTCCAGTGCCTCACTAGTCCAGCCTACAGTAAGAAGGCTGCATATATCATATTCCATTTCACCAGAAGTGACACACTGGATCAAGCATGACTGTTCGTGTTTCACTTCTGTGTGGTATGCTCCGGACTGACATTATTTTTGAGTATAATCACATATATACAAATATTTCTTTTTTTAAACTTAATTTCTTATGAGTGTCCTATCAATGGCAGATTTAGGCCAACTTCCTTCTCCCCCAGAGTACATATATGTTACTGGGAAATGGGAAAGGGTGAAATTAACATTAGCAGAAATTATATACTATACAGTATCCTGTCAGGGTACTACATATTAACAGTCATTTTGCCTATAACATAATCAGTAGCTTGTTTGCAATGGCTTACTGGAGCTTGCAAAATGATCTCCCATCTCCTGGGAGTACACTTTACATCATATTTGGATTTTTTTGACAAACATACTAAGAGCTTATTTTCAAAAGATAACTCTGAAACTGTTTTATTAGAAAACTAAAAGTTTTCATTAGGAAAAGTTGTTTTTACTTTTAGTGATTAAAACCCATCATCCAGATTTATGAATGTAAATGGTCCATTCCTGTTCAATAAACATGATCTATTACATGTAGTCTGAGAACCCTTGTCATGAAATTGCCCAAAGTCCTCCATTTCCTGAACTGCAGGAATAAATTTTCCTCTCTGTGTATTATAGAAGACATCTCTTTTTCCAATCCAGGTTGAGCAGTGGCATCTTAAATGTGCAAAAGGTTCTCAAACACAACGTGAAGCTTGGCCTCGGCACAGGTTGGTAGCTTTTGTAGAAAAGGGTCTATTTTAGAAATTGCTGGAAGATACAAAAACATACCCTCATGTTTGTATTGAAAAGTCCATCGTGCCTCCAATTTGTGGCCTGTTTTTTGTTTGTTTGTTTGTTTGTTTGTTTTTTTCACTGTTTAATATGTAGAGGTGGTCAAAAGATGTTTGAGAAGTTTTGTTCCTGCCTTAACAGTAAACTGCCTCAACAACAACTTTTCCAGATTAAGTTTCTGCTCCGCATTGTATTTTATTTATCTGACCTTGTAGAACCCATGTCAGGAATCACCCATTCAAAGACAATGCTTAGCAGTAAAACTTTTCATGTTTACTACCTCTTGCACTTTGTAACGCTTAAATCAAACTCATAATAATTTAATCCAGAGATATTCCCAAAGTTTGTTTCTAAGATTCTTATCCCTTCTAGATGTTGCCGGGGGATATTCAGCTTCTATGCTTGATGCTATCAGGAAAACAATGATGGCATCTACCACCCTTCAAATTAATAAAGTGAATGAAAGAGGACTAACTCTTAAAGAAGTTTTTCGACTTGCAACTTTAGGAGGAAGCCAAGGTAAGAAGAAATTTATTTATAATATATAGAGAGAACGTCCGCTTTTTTTTGATATTATGTCTCCCTGTCTATAAAAGATGGCTGAACTTAAAGATTTTCTGATTCCAGAGTGAAGTCTAAAATTATATTTGCTTGGCATAGATTTCTTTCACTCTCTCATAACAATACCACTCTCACTACAGAAAAGCATTTGTATTAGTATTGAGAGTTTAATAAAGGCATCCTAATGATTTTTCAGGGCTGTACATTTTATTTGAAAAGATCCTCAGACTTCTTAATCATTGGTGCTTGTAAATTTGTCACACCAATTGGAAAGACTTTGTTTTCTCAGCAACCAAAATGTAACGAAAAGCTGTGCAATTACTGTAAAATCACGCATCCTGTTTGTCATCAGTTTCTAATTTTGTTTCTTCTTGTTGAGATCTCAATGAGGCAGCTTTTGACTGTCTTTTTAGTAAATCAAAACATTATGCAAATTGCCCCTCAGTGGGAGTACAGCACAAAGTTTAAGCAGGATATGTATCATAGTTATTCATGACAAAATTGCATCTGCAGAATATAGTCATATAGTATATATGTTATTCTGTCTCACTGGAATGTTTTGCTATGATCAGTATGCACATATGGATTTATACAATTACCAAAGTTTTAGCAGAACTTGTATCATTTAGCAGAGAGCAAATCCACATATAAGTAAAAATTTGTTACAGTTTTAGTCAACAGAAAAGCACCCTCTTCCTCCTGAAGAACTGGTCCCAAGTCTTTCAGTGTAACATTTTTGTTGTTGTGAAAAAATACCAATTAATTGGAAACTGTTAGTGGAAGCTTGAAAGATGTAGTGAAAATGTCTTCACGTAGGTCCTGTCTGGACTGTGGGACAGGGACTGTAGGGTGTAATGGGGAAGTAGGTAAGAAAGAAAATGGGCAGAGGACAAAAAAGAGGGGTCTTTTTTTTTTTCCCCCAGAATATATACTGTACTCATCTTGGTTGAGAGTAAGTTAGTTCATATACAGAATGGAAAACTAAAATCCCAGACTTGTGTTTGGTTTCCCCTCCCAACTACTCTTGTGCTTGTTTTATATGGGTTCTTAAGCTTACAATAATATAGTAAGATTGTTTATGTATTGATTTTGACTGGTTCTATCACTTGCAAGGGTAGAATATAAATTACTTGTTCAGCCTTCCAGTAATCCAGACAAGTACTGTTTGGGGAAATTTAAATGAGAGATTGTTTTCCTTGTCTTAATTTGCTTTGCTGAGACCCTAAACACTTATCACCCTCTTGTGTTTATTTTAAAAACTGCATTCTGTTCACAAACCTAAAAGAATATGACATAACTGTAGTTGAAACTGGTAGACAGCCAAAACATTTCACCATTTTGAGGAGTTTCAACACTTTTAATGTATTGTATATATAATATGTATATATATTACACATACGTATTATATATTATAGATTATAGCTGTTTATATAAGTGTATACCATTTATTAGATAAGGAATTGACTGGATGGCTGCACCCAGAGAGTTGTGGCCAGTGCCTCTGTGTCCAGATGGAGACTAGTGATGAGTGGTGTTCTTCGGGGTCCATCCTGGGACTTGTGTTGTTTAGTATCTTTATAAATGCCTGGACAGGCTGGGGAAGTGGGCCCACATGAACCGCATGAGGTTCAACAAGGCCAAGTGGAAGGTGCTGCACCGGGCTTGGGGCAATCCCAGACATGAGCACAGACTGGGAGAAGAACTCACTGAGAGCAGCCCTGCAGAGAAGGACCTGGGGGTTCTGGTGGACAAAAAGCTCGACACGAGCCAGCAGTGTGTGCTTGCAGCCCAGCAGGCCAACTGTGTCCTGGGCTGCATCAGCAGAGGAGTGGCCAGCAGGTGGAGGGAGGGGATTGTCCCACTCTGCTCTGCCCTCGTGAGGCCCCACCTGGAGTGCTGCGTCCAGGTCTGGGCCCCCAGCAGAAGAAGGACATGGGGCTGTTAGAGTGGGTCCAGAACAGGGCCATGAAATTGATCAGAGGGATGGAGCACTACGCCTATGAAGAAAGGCTGAGAGAGCTGGGGATGTTCAGCCTACAGAAGAGAAGGAACCAGGGAGACTTCATCACAGCCTTTCAGTACTTAAAGGGGACTTATAAAAAAGGAGATCAACTTTTTACTCAGGCAGATAAATGATAGGACAAGGGGAAATGGTTTTAAACTAAATGAGGGGAGATTTACATCAGATGTTAGGAGGAAATTCTTCACTGTGAGGGTGGAGAGGCACAGGAACAGGTTGCCCAGAGAAGCTGTGGATGCCCCATCCCTGAAGGTGTTCAAGATTGGATGGGGCTTTGAGCAACCTGGTCTAGTGGGACATGTCTCTGCCCATGGCAGGGGGGGTGGAACTGGATGATCTTTAAGGTCCCTTCCCACCCAAACCATTCTGTGATGTTATGATATAATATGCAGATAATATAAAAACTTCAAGCTATCCTAAATTATTTTCAAGCAACCTCAAAGGCCTCTATTTAGGTATTCCATAAATAGATTCCATAAACCTCACTTAAGGTAAAATTGTAGGTTTTCAGTGCTTGTGGACCCAAAAACCAGAGGCTGCAATGAAGCATGAAATAATAAAGCTGGATAACAGAGCGTAAGACAAGTCTTACAGCTGGGTATGGGACCTGCATATCTGGCTATGACTTTTTTTCCTACCATATTGTTCTTTGTTAGTACTGATTACCATTAGTTAAGCTCTCAACAAACCTTCTATTATCAAATTATATATTACTATTGTAGTATGTCCATACAACCTGTCAACGTTGCTTAAAGTGTTTTATAAACATAAACAGTTTAATCTTACACTGCCTTGGCAACATGAATATTATTATCTAACTTACAATTTTTCTGACTTCCTCTCGACACCCCTTTTGGAATATAGTTTTTGCAACGTCAGCAATTATTATTCCACTTTAAACAGTTGGTGGTCTATACATCAGATCTGCAATGACATAAAATCAAAAGAGAACATCCAAAGAACAAAAATTAGGAGGGGTTCAAATTCTTTCACAGATTTCCTTTATGCTTAACAGATGCCCTTCAAAAATTCATCAAAATACACATGATTTTTATGAGGAGTTGCTTAAAAACTCAGATGCTAACCTACACACTCTATTTGCTTTTATGTTTTTCTTTGCAGTCCTCTAAATTCTTGTATTTTTTTTTTTCATGAACATCACAAATAGGTTTCTAGATGCTTCCATATAATGGTAAGAGGCTTGCACTGAGGATCTGTTTGTGAGCTTATTTTCTCTTTCAGCTCTAGGACTAGATGATGTGATTGGAAACTTTGAGGTTGGCAAAGAATTTGATGCACTGCTCATCAACACCAAGGCTTCAGACAGCCCTTTTGACTTGTTCTCTGCTGATACTTTTGAGGTAATCTGAACAGGATTAATGATCCAGAAAATTACTGGAAATAATGCGGGGAAGGTCTGTGGTACAGGCAGAATGTAAGGCTCTTCAGGGTCTTCCCAGTAACAGGAACTGGGTGTAGTGCCCTACTGCTGTCTGTATCTCAAACCAAGAGGTACAGGGATTTTATCAGAATCTCACTGTCTCAATGACAGGCATATATCACCATGAAAAAAAAATGGATGTAGCATTTTAATGCAGTGGGTCTAGCCGATAATTAGGGTTAGCTAAGTGCACTACCAAAGCACTGCAGCCAAGGAAAAACTGTTAGTTAACTTTTTGAGTTCAAACTCAATAATAGCAATCTGTTCTTAAATGAAAGCTGAATTACCTTGGCTTCACTAGTGTTGTAAACTGAAGCTAAATTGGCAGTTCCTGGGACTATAAAAATGTTTACAATTTTGCCTTATTTTTTCAAAAATAAATGATTTTGAGAGCTCTAAAAAGAGGAAAGTATTGTTTTAGCCATATACTTGTTTATACTGTCAAATTTGTGCAGTATTTTCTTCTGGAGACATACATCCTCCCTACTGAAAATGAATTATGACAAAACATGTAGATTAAGTTTTAATTTTACTGTCTACAGGCATATCTAGGAAAACTCTTTTCATCAGTTGTTTTCATCAGTTTCTAATAATTATCATCTGGGTCTGCAGATACTGCTTTCTGAATTTGCTTTTCTCCCATTTTTTACAGGACAGTCTTGAGAAGTTCCTTTATCTAGGTATGTGCATAAAGCTCTCATGTTGTTGTATATGTCACAGATGTTCTAAATCAATGTGGAGGTTCCTTTGCATTCATTTATAACTGCTGAGTAAGAACTAAATAGTATATCTTTTGTTCTTTGGGACAAAAGAACAAAAAGTAGTCAGTTTAGCATGAACGGGTGCCTAAGTTTAATTGCCAGATTTATAGCCACATCTATCTTTATCTATAGCATGAGCTAAATCATATTTCACAGAAAAGTAATACTGACTTTCTTATGCAATGCCTATCACCAGTTCAGAACAAAATCTGACTTCTGGAGACCAGTTGCTGTTGCGGTACCTGAGTGGTACTGCTGCCTGGTACCTGAGTTAGTTCAGATAGTATGCAACAGCTATTTCTGTACAGGTGTATATTTGCAGGTTTTGAATCTGCTAAATACACAGAAAATACATGACACCACTGCAGCAGCTGAACGCAATGTTTATTTTTTTCAAAGAAGCATGGGTAGTTTAATGCCCATTGATTTTTATGGTGTTCATGGTATCTGACTATTTCTCTTGAAATACACTTTCTCAGTCTTAGGAAATGGGTAACTGAAAATGATATGTAAGAAAACTGTTTTTGTGGATTGCATCATTTTAATGAATAAAATCAGTGCATAGAGTTATGTGCAATTCTCTCTTTTGACTATGTTATTTCAGGCGATGATCGGAATATTTCTGAAGTGTACGTGGCTGGAAAGCAAGTGGTTCCTTTTTCAAGTTCAGTATAAATCCATTTTTCTTTTGCAAAATATTCTGCTGATCTCTCTGCCTATGATTTGGAAAAAAATGGATAAACACAGTGCCTGATCATCAGGAATGACATTTCATTTATGTTTAATGTTTTAAAACTTGCAAATGTGAGAAAATTTGTTAGATCTTTCAAGAATTATGTTACCAAAATTGTCACAGTTCTAAGATGAAACAGGCGTTTAAATTTCTCTGTAAAAATAACATATGTGCACCATCAAGGAATTTGCTAAATATCTTACTTGAATAGGACAAGTGGTGTTCCTTTTAATAATAATGTAAGAAGTATTAAGAAGAGCAAACAAATTCTCACTGTCTATAAGATGTTTAATCGAAAAAAAAGGCCAGTGCTGGTAAATCATTTTTGAAAATAATGAATATCACAAACAAATGTAATTTCCTTTATATCATCACTAAGTATGGAGAATTTAGTGGCATTTGAGGGCATTCAGAACATTTTTCATTTTTGTTTATGTATGTGATTAGCTTTTAAATTTTAATTTTAAATATTTTTTAATTGAAATTAATTAAGAAGTATTTATTTATAAGTAACTAAGGGTCCTTATTATCAACAAGCTCGGGTTTGTCATTAGCAGTCAGGCAGAAGAGAACTGGTGAAAGAACCAAGTAAAAAATATAGAATTGGTCAAACAGGCTGAAGCTGCAAGAGCGAAAAGGCTGTGCCATTCTGTGATGCTGTGAGCTGAAACTACATTTCCTCAAATTTCACTCTGATGTTTAGAAGCAGTCTGCCTCATCTTCCACCTATTCTCTACCCACTTATTGAATCTCCTTCAGCTGAGTGACCACTGAATGAAACTCACGTAAAAACAGAAGCAGGCACTGAGGTGTCTGAGTGTGCTTCTCGATGCCAAACAAATACTTCTTTTCTGGACTAGAGGGCGTGCTTCCTCTAGTTCAGCCTCTTGCAGAACCTTACTAAATTCATTTGCTCCTGATTATTCAGACTATGAGTTATAAAATGTCCCTTCTGCTTTCTGTACTAGAAGTGAGTATGTTTAAAACAAAATCTGCAAGAAATGGTCTATCTCTCGCTGTTACCACCTTTGACTTGAGGTGTTAATTCCTCTCTGGAAAGAAGCAACTCAGTTTCAGTGTGGTCCTCTGTGTCTTTCAACACTGGAACAGTAATTCCAGCCCTATAAAATGCCAGCTAAAAACAACAACAACAACAAAAAAGTGTGCTTTTTATTTTATTAGTCCTCATGATTTCCTTTCTTAAAAAAGTGTATTTCCCTGCTTGTTATTGGAGTTTTTGTTTTGTTTTGTTTTGTTTTGTTTTTCCAATAGTTTGAGAAGGGAGTTTCTTGTTCCTTTATTATTATTTTTTTTTAATGCAAAGAATATAAACTTTAATTTCAGTGTCAGTGGAGACGATATTGCACTGCATTACTATATATATGTGTTGAGTATGGTTTTGAGGCTCGCTTCAAACTCCTTTGATTTCAGTGAGCTTAGTTTCATAGTTATATCTCACTGCCTGATGATACAAAGGCACAAGACCTCCTTATGCTCCTAAAACAAGGGAGGTAACTGCATGAAAGTCTCACTCTGGGTCTGTGTACGAGGGAAAATTTGGCCTAGTATCGCTAAAAACTTGCTCTGATTTTAACAAGCATTTTCAGAGCTTACATACATTTAAGGTTATGCCCAGATAAGACAGTTTAGCATCAAGTGGAACTACACAAGCTAGCTTAGGCATTGAAAGTACCTAAAGTCATTTCCAGTGTGGTTGTGTGTGTGTGTATTTTTTTTTTCTTGACGCAGAGTAGCCCTACTGAACAGCAAGGTATTTTGGCTTGCATACGCCACCCTAAAGCAGCTGCAGTGCTTGCTCATATAGAGATAGCTCAGGTATCTTCACATGGCACTGGTCTGTGCTATATGTTCGCTGAAGTATACTTTTTGTTTCCATTATCTTTAATAATTCCTAAGGCTTTAGGATTTAAGATTTAAAGATTAAAGTTTTCACATTCCATCAAGGTGTCTGCTTAAAAAGATTGTTCTTCATGTGTCCCAATTAGATACATAGTAGCACACTTTCTTGGCAAATACAATCTGCAATTCTTTAACTTGGTTTCCTGATTCAGGGAGCATTTTTCCTCATGAATTTTGACATGAATTAATTGACCAAATTTCACATTCCAAAACCAAAGATCTGTGAGACATATGTTTTAATTCTCCAGTTACTGTCTGAAACTATTTTTAGGGAGTTGCATGGCTTACAGCTTTGGCTTTCCTGTAGGAATGTATTTTGGGACATAGAAAGATTACGCAGCCTTGTGTACTATGTATGTTTGTGCTGTAGTTCTTTGCTTCCAGAGCTATGAATTATATCAACACTTTTATTTAGTGGTAGTCCAAACCGTGCCTGACTTTATTGCTTTCTTGCTATTTGGTGGTGTTGTTAAGAATGGGATTCAGTATTTCTTCTTGAAAGATTTGGCAGGGGGAGGAGCGGTTGCTTATTTGAAAACTGGGAATACAGAAAAAAAAATTTAACAAGCTCAATACTAGCTCCTGCTGGCCCATTTACAAAGGGACTCCCTAGGAAAAGTACTGCCAGTGAGCTTTGGATTTGAATATGGGATGTGTAATGAGTAGTTTCACGCTTGTTAAAATTCAGGCACAAGGCGGGAACTTAGCTTTTTGATTATAGCTTTACTGGTGTCTGGTAGCCAGACACAGGCCAGACTTAGAATTGGAGAATCAACTTTTCAAGAATCTCAGCTGAAGAAGGAGCTCTTCCTGCAGCACCATACATTCCCCACAACAGGGGAGGAGCATGGGCCAAGATGAACAGTGTTACATTGAACTGAGAGGTGCTTAGTGGTAAAGAAAAGAAGCCAGAATTTGGTGTGAGAGGATGCCAGTGGAGGAATTAATATAGCCCTGTAAAGAACAAATCGGAAGGTAGTTTCAATAGAAGCATCTTAAATAGAACTGAAGGAAGCAAGACTGTAATGCCAGAAAAAAAATAATGAAGTAGGGCCCCCAGAGGTAGACCTAAAAGCTCTTTCAGTGGAAGATGGCGTACACACTGAAACCTTAACGTTTTAGGAGAGTCAGAGGATGTGTTAGCCAGACTTCTCTGAAGCAGTTTTGGGAAAGTCACTGAGGATCCCACTGTGAAGTATTAGTCCTTGGGACTCTCTGGTTATGTGCAGATAGCCAAGATGCTTGGTGCAGTAGGAGAATATCAGTAGGTGAAAGCAGTTACTGTTGATACTCATACCTCTACAGCGTAGGCAGTCAGTGCCTACATATAGTCTGATTCCTTGGATGAATGTCCCCACTGCTTACGTGGTCTGAAGCAAGCCAAATAGTTGGTGCAGATGCTTGAAGTCTCTATTAGAGGTTGGAGTGCATCTGGCATGCAACTGAGCCTCCAGCGTAGATTGTTCCAAGAAAAACTTAATCCTTGGTGGTATACCAAAACCACCCTACAAACTGAACCAGTATTCTGTAAGTGAGGCTGACTGGGAAATTCACTTCAAAACGCCACTACTATCTCAAACCAAAAATGCTAACAGAGGCAAGGACATAGCACCGTTCCCCCTCCATACTTATTGCCACAGAAAATAAATGAAAGCAACTTCCTTTCTCCTCCTTCCTCTTTCAAAAAGAAATAAAATAATAATTAAAAAAAAAAGTAAGTGGAAATAAGCCAGCCATACACTAAGGGGAGATGACTAAGTAGAAGAAAAGATAATTTTCAGTCAGCATAAATTGATATCATGCTATTGACTTAAGATAAAGCCTCTGGAAAAATGTACATGCAACTGTTTCCAGATGTCAGTCCCCATTAGTTGTCTTTCCAGATTGTGGATGGGATCTTTATTTGTAACGTTTCTTTGTGTTCAATGTCAACAAACCATTCAGACAAAAATAAGTGTAGTGTATGGAAAGCTTGGTTGTTGGGACAATGTTCTTAATGTGTTCTATGTTCAGATGACCAGTTATTTATTATAAATGGAGTATATTTGAATTACTTTTATATGTTGATCTCATTGTGTCACTTTAGTTTTTGATTATTAATGAAATGCAAGTAAGTATCGCTTATGCATTATGCAGCATTATTTGAATTATTCATGTGTGGCAAGTGGAGTTCTTCACTTTAAAATGTTGGCTTGGCCTAATGTTTATATTTATTGTGTGGTTTTGTGCAATCAGAAAGCTTTATAGGAAAAAAATATATATTTGTTCACTGTACTGAGAATTTTCGTTATTGTAACTGGAATTTCTGTCAAAAAGAAATGTTAAAATGACCCTGTTTGAAAGTCTGTGCCTGATTATACAGTCATGAATGAAAAAAAAAAAAAGTATAATGGTTTTGTAAAAGCTGACATGAATAGTAATATTGTAATAAAAAAATATTTACAGAGAAATAGATTTTTTATTCTAATCATGATTGTGCAATGCAGATTAGCAAAAGTTAATCATTCTTCCTAAATATCTGCTAG
The DNA here is from genome assembly GCF_964211835.1 of Anser anser. NCBI lineage: Eukaryota > Metazoa > Chordata > Aves > Anseriformes > Anatidae > Anser > Anser anser. Next base: position 48,751,093 of record NC_139723.1, read on the forward strand.
TCTACTGAGCAAAGAATATAACTCTGATTGCACATTTAACAAGAATATACATGTTTTGAAAAAGAAAAAGCCTAACTTCTTTCAGAGAACATCTCAATTTTAATTGGAAATTATATTAACAATATTACTTAGAAAGAGTTTGAATAAGTTAAGCTTTTCCATAAACAATTCATAACAGATGATAGGGTGGACAGCTTCTAAAATAATACTAGGTTTGTGTGCATAAATGGTGATATATTACATGCAGCCCTGTGTATAGTAGTGGTCAACACATCTCTAAAGAGATGGTGCACAAGTAGAAGGAATATCAGAAAAATAAAAATAATAAAAAAAAAAAATCAAAAAAAAAAGGGACATGGGGAATTTGAGAAAAGACTGAAAAAAGTTTTGTAAAGAGATTTCAAAAGGCTGGTAGTAGAATGAAAAATAATTCAAAGTAGAAATAAGCTGAACTATGGACTAGGGGAGGTCAGAAAATCACGATGACGTATCAGTGGAGTTTTAGGTGGGAAATGCTCAGAAAAGATGACATTTTTTTCAGGCTATATTCTGTTAAATCATGGACTTCATTCCTTCAGAAGGTCACTGAAGCCCAACAATGGAACAGATTTCCAAAGCGAAGCAGTTATTTATGTGCTTAGAAAAAGAGCCCAAATTATCACAGCCAATTACAACGCTTTTCAACCTCTCAAAATCTACTTCAAGATTTAAACCAAAATTACCTGTAACAACTCCAGAAGAAACCTAATACAAGTTTTGCTTTATCTTCACATCTCCCGTGAAACATTTGGCATTGGCCAGGTCAGATACTGAAGCAGTCTGAGCTCGGGGAAGAACCTCTGCTCATGCATGCCCCACACATCATGCACCTCATGGTGCCATGATAACAGACTCCAGCACAGGAAGAAAAGTATCTGGTGTGGTTAGACTTCCTGAAAGTGAGCTGTTTTAAAAATCAGCTTGTTTTCAAGTCCAGAACACTGCAGAGAGCACAGCACATTTTATACTGCACATACCTAATAGGGAACTTAAAGCTACCAGGAACTTTGGCCTGAAGTTTTTTGTTGTTGTTGTTTTAAGCCCTGCTGCTGTATGTGTAGCAACTTACGCTCCTCTCAAAAGAGAAGCAAGCAAATGACATCTGCAAGGCTCTCTTAAAAGAAACAACAGCAACAAAAACAATTCTTAGGAAGCCAAAAGAACATCAGCAACAATCTGCTATGTAAAGTTAATAAAACTGTTAGTTTTCCTCGAAAGGCTGAGCGGTGTTTTTGGAGGGCAATTTCCTGGAAATTTGAATGGAATTTTTTTCTTGGAAAATGTCCTAAATCAGCGTGTGCTTCAACCAATGAGATCTCCTGTGGCTTCTGCAAGCGGCAGCGATTTGTGCAGAAGTGAATGCAACAGGCATGCCTGGAGTCATACTTTCTCCCTGGCCAGGACTCAGACTTGTGTATTCAGTTCATGGTTTCTCACAGACTTCATTTTAATTTGAAAATAAGTGGTATGAATGAGTACAACCGGGAGAAGGATAAGGCGTGAAAGACAATCTTACACCCACCCACCTAAAACTTCAACTCAAAAGATCTCTCCCATCAGGAAAGTATTATGTTTGCACAGCTCTTAGGCTCAGTGTTTTGGCTTCATGACTTGAGTCAGCAGGTAGCAAACACAGCCAAGACCAGGATGTGAAATGTAAGCAGCTGACATAAACATAAAAACATTTTACCTTGGTCTGTGTTTGAGTCACCAGAAGCTTTGCTTAGCCCTGTGCTCCTAGGCTCCTTTACAAAGAAAAACTCCCTGGAGCTAAGCCTTCAGTAGAAGGGACCAGTGTTGGTGACAACTGAAGATTTTGATCTCTGTGTCCTATCTGACCTGGCTTTGGAGCTGGGTTGTGTGCTCCTTTAAAAGCTTTTGCTGATGAAGGTTTTAAGAAGTGATTACACGTATTCATTAGCTGTTGAAGATAGCAGACTGTCAACCCGTGCTTCTCTATGAACCTTCTTTCCCCAAGGGAGAAGGGGCGTTTCAATGCAGTGAGCTTTTCTGATTCTGGTCCTTGGTTTTGTCAGCTTGTCACCTATTGTGTGTAGGCTCTGTTTTGTTCTTTCATGAAGAATACCAACCAGGACTTATGTTGTTGAATGCCTCCTCCCTGTTGTGCTTAGGTGTAGCTTCAAGGAAGAACAATGTATTTGGAAAAAGTGCTAGATGTGATTTCCTCTGTTCTGCTTGGTTTTGGTCATGCTAAATGGGAACTTATGTACTGTTGAAATAAAATAAAGTGGCCTTGCGTTTACACCAGCCCCCATCTGTTTCTGTGTTTGACTTTGGAGGAGAGAGGAGGAAGGTGGCAAGCTGACTAATGAAGATTTACACTGAAGACCATAATACATGACAGAGTGTCAGCGAAGCACAATACTGGGGAACTCAGACGCACCCATTGTAGGGGGTTGTAAACTGCTTCATATGTATGACATTATTTTAAGGGATCTTTTTCCAGACTCTAAATTCTTAAGAACATTTGATGTAGCTTTATTACCAGATTTGCTGGCTTGATAAATCAAAGCAAGTGCTTCAGTAACATTTTTATTATTTCGTGTGGAAGTAGACTACCCTGAAATGCTTTTTTCTTGTGCTTGGCAGCAAGCACACAGAGTCACATCTCCTTTAATGTGTTTTTCTTCACTTTCTTACTTTTCAAAGCATAGACATATAAAAGTTCCCAATCTAAGCAGCTCTGAAACACAACAGGAACAGATTTCCTTAAAACAAAAACTCCCATAGGAGAACCACTAATTAAACACTGAGGAATTGCGTGCTACGGTTTTGAGAATTATGTGCAAGTTGTTACCAACTAATGCAAAATTACGTGCACAAGAAATAAAGTTATTTTGTATTTTCATCAACCAATTTAGCACAAGTCATGCAAACTACAGAGGAAGGACAAAATAAAGCTGCTTTGTTCTATTGCTTTTAATAGAAAGGCCTATTTAAGCTTTCAGCATTGGAATTCTACTACTTAACATTTTTAGTTTGGAAAATAGCAGTAAGAAATGCTTTTATGAAATTTTGCTAGAGTACTATATTAAGTTTTTATCTGAGATTTTATTTAAAGCAGTATAAACCCCAGACGTGAGCACAGCAGGTATGTAAGCCAGTTTAAAAATGTGGGAGCCTTTGGGTATGTTGTCAGTAAATCTCAGGTACAATTACCTGTTTCACTACAATTAATTGATGCAGATGTGGTGTACACGTGTGAACACAGAATTTGCAGGCTTAAATAAAAAGCCATTGAATAGTCATGAGCAGATTACCAGTGTAATTTTCACCAGTCTCTTCCCATGGCTAATAAGAAGAATATAAAGACTCTTCATTTGGGATGAGGTGTTGGATGATTTATAATAAGCTTGATAGGTTTATAGTTCACAAGTTAAGAACATAGTTAAAATTCAAAGGAAAGATGCTCGCCCTATGCTTATATCCTGTAATTAGCTGTCTTCTTTCCAAAGTAACGAGTTTGTGAGTTTAATTCTTGCATTAATTCTGATTAAAAATGCCCTTTAGGAATTAACCTAAAAATATTTTCAGAAATGCCATGAAATCCAGATGGAATATGAGCAGTGCCTCTTTCTTTCCTATTTTGTCCTAAAGATACCATTCAAAATATAATAAATATTCTGTCTATTAGAAATTGGAAGTAATAAAACAGTCTAATCTCAGCCCCCAGTTAAAACAAATTGCAGCAGTGGTGAAGGCCATAGGCACAACTTCTCTGGTACTTCGTAAAGAGTATCAGTTCCACTGCAGTCAGTGTTAACGCTTGTTATATTAGCTATAGTGCCGAATAAACTGTTCCCTGAGCTTTTAATTTTGAAGAGAAGGGATGGAAATAGCTGTGGGACAAGGGGGGATTATAAAGGTTGAACTTTCCAAAATTTTTACTGTTAGACTTACTGCTACTGGTTTACTACAGGTTCTGCTTGGTAATACTACTCTTCTGATCAGTATATGGATTGTTCTTACATGTGAACATCTGTGCATTCAAGTTTTGGCTAAATATACTTCAACTTTATACATTACCATATCTTTGGAAAAATGCCTTTGTGTGAAAATGTAACAGTTGCTTAGGAACTTAATTTATGACTCTCAGGTAAAAAAAGAAGGAATGCATGCACAGGCATTTGCATAAGCAACCCTGTAAAAATACTGTGACATTATTCATGACTTATTTTCATATCGTTTACAAAAGGATTTCTACAAAGAGAATCTCCAGAAGGGTCTACCTGTGTACATGCAAAGCCGTCTTTGAAGGTTAGTGAGTGCATCTACGTTAGCATTTTAGTTCAGAGCAGGAGCGAGCATTCAAAGTCACCATCCAGTCACCTTCAATCCTGTGTTTGCTTTGCTTCACGGAGTGGTCTTGAACTGCATTGCTTTGTAATGAAATAGGTGTACTTAGAAGTGTACCTACTACACTCAGTGGATATTCAATCCATGGGACTGGACCAGAGCTAGTCTGAAATAAAATGTTGACTTGGAGCAGAGTGTGAAATACATTTCTGTGACGGAATTTGAAGTTGGCATAAATACTTGCCATTGCTGAGTTGTAAAGCCTGTCCCTTGAATCAATTCTCTAGTTATAGTTCATCAATGCAATTCAATTTATGATTTTTTTCTCCCTTAAAAGATATCTTTGTTCCTCCTTGACGTTATTCTAACCATCATGTTCTTCGTGATCTTATAAAGTGAGAAATTACTGGCAGAACATGATTTATGGAGATTTGGTTGAAGTTTACCTCTAAGACTGGAGTTAAATCTTAACCTAAACTGAAAGAAAATAAATCTTAATGAGAATAGTGGCTTTAATCACCATGGACTAAATATCAGAGACCAGAATGTATCATCGCCCTCTGAGGAGCAAGTCCTGTTCCCCAGGTTTACTCACACTTGTACACACAAACAAGGATGTTCTTAGCAATCCCTTAGCACAGCACAGTGGCGTACAATTCACAAACCCTTCACCTCATATGCTAATTACACCAGGTGTCCCAATGAATTTGAAATTAACTAATGCCAAAAATGTTTAAATACAAAATTAGTTCTCTTAAAAATACACAGCTGTGCCCTGCTCTTACTTCAGCAATAGTTCATAGAGTAGGCGGTGTTTTCCTTTCACATTCAGCCTTGTGCAAATATCCTGCAGGTATCACAATTCTGACTGTTCAATTTTATTAAATTTACCCTAAGAAACATCTAGGCTCTTTTTTTGTCTGCTTTTCTGTCTCTTTTACCAAACACATACCAGTAGTACAATGACAGAAATTTACAGGCCGCTGTCTCCCCTGTGAGCCCGCTGTAGAGGGCTCTCTCATTCCACAGTCTTGTCAGGTGGGCTTTTGGCACCCCCATCATCACATCATTAGGTCACTTCCTGCCAAGGTCACTTTTTAGCACCAAATATACAAAGGTTATGAAAGAAAAGATTTGTATTCTTCCAAAATAGCCTCGAAGTCCAGCTCTGCTTGCCACTGTCCAGCTGGGTGGCCCACCAGGTGGCACATCCTACGACTGTGATCTCCTGCTCCTCCAGTGAGAGCTTCACTCTTGCTCCACTTGAGCGTATCAAGAATTTTTAAGCATAGGAACTGTACTTTTTATTATTATTATAATTTTTTTCCCCTTATTGTTACCTCAGAGCCCATCATATACACTCACAGTTGTTGAAACTCCATGAGTTAAAAAAACTGCTGCTTCTCCTGCGTTGGTCCTGAAGAGCAAGAAAGATATGCTTTCATTTCACAAATGAAAAAGAAAATAGATCTCATTGAGATTTTGTCACGCATTTTTCCTTTGCTCTCATTATATGCTAGAATATATAATTTCTTATGAGTGTAACCAGACAAAAACTTGAACGCTTGCTGTTTTAGAAAGAGTGGCAACAGTTGCTGGGTTCCCTCTGAAGCACAGAAATGATTCCTGACCCCAGAGCAAAAAGACCAGTTCATTTTTCACATGCCTATTGCATTAGCAGCTTCATGCTTAGATTTGAACCAAAAGATGTTCAGAACTCCAGCATTAAGACAAACGCACCTCTGTCCTTCCAACACTGACCCACTGGCAGTCTCTCAGATACAGAAAAAAGCCCCCCACCTGCTCACCCATTGCTTGACAGCTTCCCAGTTTTCCCATCTGATTTGACCACAGCTGTGTAGAAAAACGCGATGGTCACCGTTGTGTTTGTACAGCTTGGGAAGCTGCAAACAGGTGTGCCAAGGGAGACCATCACTGGCTATCAGCGTATGCCAGCAGGCACTGAGTGATCGTGACACCAGCGGAGGGGCTGTGCATGTTGTGGCCACTTCCAGCATCCTTATACCAAGGCGTGCGTGCTCCAAGAGACATCTGAGGGAAAAGAAGAGAGTCTGAACTGTGTACAGAAGGTGCTTTGTGGAAAGAGAAATTCACAGATTGTTAAAACTGAGCCTGTAAAGAGGTGAATGGTTATAATCCTCTGCTCTGACCTCTTCTCAAGACTGGCCCTGAGGAAGGGGTGGTTGGGGAGGCCCCACCTGCAGGGCAGAAGCCTATGAAAGCCAGAGCATCCCTTGATTGTAAAGGGAAAACAAATAAAGAAGCAGAAATACTCTCTTTCAGGAAAACTTCCCGACTGATTCATCAACTATGACAGAACAAAAAGTTTAGATGCCATTGATTTCTTGTCTCTCATACCATTTTTACAAAATTTACAAGATGTAGCCTGTAAGGCCACAAATGTAATGACTGTGTTTTTCATACATTAAATGTTTGTGTATTAACATAAATATATTTCTAAGAACTTTCACAGTTTGAAAAATAAAATCAACTTTCATATTAACTCAGATGCAAAGAAGTAGGTTATTTTGTAAGGCCAGCACCGAGTACTACTTCAGTGCCATTTTAGCTTGCAAATTGTATGTTCTCCCACGTGAACCAGGCGCAGAGCTGGTTAATAATTTCCATTTTTGCGCTTGAATAAAAAGCTAGCGAAACAGATGAGAAGTTCATTCCGGTTCGAATCTGAGATTATGGATTTCTCATCGGATTTTTTTTTTTTTTTTTTTTTTTTTGTTCCGAGTAAACAGGAAGAAGACTTTCCCCTTTGAAAGCAAAGCAAGGAGAAGGGCTGCAGCCTCTACAACAAGGCGGCGAGGCGGGCCGGGGCCGTGCCGTGCCGGTCCCGTGCGAGGTCCTCAGTGTCGGTGCCGCCCGCACGGGGGCGAGGCAGCGCCGTGCCCGCAGCGCCCGGCTGGTCCCGGGGGGACGGGGGGGAGAGGAGGGCGGGGGGGGCGGGGGGCGGAAGGAAGGAGGGAGGGAGAAACAAAGGAGGGAGGGAGGAAGAAGGAGGAGGGAGAAAAAGAAAAAAGAGTGAGAGAGAAAAGAAAGAGATGGACAATGGAAAGAAAAAAAAAGCAATAATGAAGGGAACTGAGGAGCGAGAACAAAGGAATACAAAGCCCTTTTCCCTGCTTTTCCCTGCACAGCCGTCCTAGCCCCACCCAGTGATGACACCCCCCAGCTGTGTTATGGGATGCCACTAGTCGCTAGGTGTGCAGACCATCTTCACACCTCCAAATGTCGGTGCACCTCCTAGAGCAGCAGCTGCTTGCAAGCAGCGCACAGCTATTGCTCCACAAGGCTACTGCCATCTCACAGTTCCTTCCCCAGCGTGCAAATGTTCCGTGAAAAAAGCTTGACTTGCTCGGGTATTTGAGGTGATGGCTGAAATCCAGGGTGGGAGAAGGAACGAGAATGTTATGTCCTTCAGTGTACGAAAGCTGCAGTACTCCTCTGAACAGTTCTCCAGCCTCCTTGCATCATAGAGGTCTGCACTGTAGAAGATGACACAACCTGCCCAAAGGAACACTCAGTTCCTTGGCATTTAGTCCTGGGAAACTGTATTTAGATTAAAAAACACGTCAATAACAACAACAGTAATGCGGACCCTCTAGAGCCTGTGAAGTTGCTTGGTGGTTATTGCCCACAGAGCATGTGCTACACCATCTGCAATGCTGAAGGCTGCAGCCTGCCAAAGCAGGAAACACCACGATGGTGCTGGACCCCAGTGTGCCTGTCACCAGCCCTGCTAGTAGGTGTGTGGCTGCGGGGTCAGGGCCATGATTTGTGGCAGAAATGCCCTACAGGATGCTGTGCAAAAGGCTCAGGTGTGGTTCTGATCAGTGCCAACCTTCTCTATGATTTTCTATGTGTTTCATGCAAATATATGATTTAAATGCCTAGAAATAGCTTGGTAATACTTACCTGCAGAGAGAAATGCTGTCAAATGAAAATAATTGTGATTTAAGGTGGTGGAAAAGGAAGCAAGAAGTGACAGCCAAGGAGTGGGAGAAGGGGTGGTGTAGCCACTGGTACCTTTCTGCCCCTGGCTTTCCTCATCCACACACATCCACAAGCACAGTTCGCCCTTAGCAGAAGCCTCAGGGACTCTTATTCTAGATTATTTTTCCCTTGAAAGACCGTTTAATCACAGAGCTCAAGGAAAGCCTTTATAGAGTCACAGCAGAAATAAATCACTCCCAAATTAGTCCCTGTCAAAAAAACAGAAGTGAACTTTGACCCAAGCTACTAATGCTGTGGAAATAGGACTGCAGACAGTGGGGTCTGTCCCCAGACCCTCTCCTGGGTGCAGTAGTGGGGAGGAGCTGTACGGTGTGACAGCCGGGGCTTGTGCCCTCCGACACATCCCTGCTTGCCCCATCCCATCCCAGCACCTGCCCAGCCTCTGGCCCTGCCCTGTCTGCCTCTGTGGGGCTCGCGGGAGCTCAACAGGGGCCTTTTGCTGCCAAAATACCGATGACGTGACCCCTGCTACATATGGGCTGCTGTCTACCTCTGTGAAGTGGAAGCTTGAAAATCAAAGCCTAATCCAGTGTAAGCACTAGTTTGCCTCGAGGGAAAGTCAGCTCTTCCAGTCCTTTTATCCAGTCAATGTGCTCCCCAAGAAGGGGTGTTTTTATATTAATGTTCCTGCGTCTTGACCCCAAACAAGAAAGATGAAGTCCAACAGGAAGGAAGAATGAGTTACAATGGAATTTATTCTAAATATGCTTTTAGAAACATTATTAATCCCTGCTTGAGTAAATAGCATCTGCTGTTAACGCTGGCAGAGGTGGCCTTTGTTTCTGCCCGTGATGGTAAATAACAACAGGAGATGCGTGCGTTCAGGCATAAGTGACCGTGTGGGAGGAATGAAACACTGTCAGTGCAGAAGAAAGCTAAACTTAGTGAAATACGGGACTGAGAAAGGAAATGGCTCTGCCTCATTGTCACATCACCTCATTAAATCAGGTGGTTTCAGGTACCAAGGCTGTGAAGGAAACTATTGGGGGCCCACTGGGAGCCAGGGCACCCTCTTCACTCCCTCTGGGCACAGGCTGGGCATGGGGTGACTGGGAATGGGGTGGGTATTTGCAGAGCCTTGAAAGGCACTGAGGGAATTGCTTAGGTCCCCACCAAGCATGTGGCCACCCACCTCTGGCTGCTGTAAATACAAACAGTGGAGGTGGGAAATGATTCTCCACCCCTGCTGCTGTGGTCCACTAAAGGCGGTGTTAACAGCGTGGCAAACGAGGAAAGGTAAAAACATGCTATTAATGCACTTACTCTCCCAGTTTGATCCAAAATGAATTTTGCGTGATGTGTTTGTTTCCCATAATTGGTACACAGAGGGTGCTGGAGGGTACTGATAGGATACTTTCAGGGTATCCAATAAATCCAGTTTAGGCATCCAGCCACAGAAAGTTACTGTGAGCTAACTGTTGTTTAGTGGCGTCTGCTAACCAAAATCAAACTGAACAGGTGGAAAAAAAATCACCCACCGCAAGCAGAATTGATTAGCCACTGTCAAATGCTATCTGTAAATCCTGCCGAGTGTATTAGGCTGCTGAGGGCTGTTTGGGCATCACAGAGGTTTCAGTGATTCTCCTTTCTGACCACCACCACCACTCATTCCTAATTCAGTACCTTTTCTGTGAAACCTTGGAGGACTTCAGCTGTCACACTGATGGCCCTGGCCCATTTTCAGACCAAAAGAAACAGATAAATAAATAAATAAATAAATAAATAAATCCCTTTCTCATTTATTTAAAATACTCCATCTGAAAAAAAAAGCTATGTGAAAGAGGAGTTGTCTCAGGAGCCCAGGAGCTGTTGACAGGGTCATGGTCTTCATGTGGAGAGCGGGGATGTAGTGGATGGCACGCTGGCCACTGCTGGTCGCATCTGTTCTCCTGCAGGGGAAGCTGTACACTTCTTTATGCAGCGATGTAAGAGCACCTAACCTGTGTCAGACGAAAGGGATGTCCAGCAGGACTGTCCTGTTGCTGTTAAGGGTGACAAATACAGGTGTCTGGGAGAACAGCAAGGCATGTCATGAGCTGAGGCTTCCTTTGTAGCTTCTCCTGTTTTCAGCCAGGAAGTCAAAGAATTTCAGTCAGCTTTGCAGCAGGGAAGCTTGGTTTAGCTCCGCAGCTTGTTAAGTTCCTTCCAGAAACCATTGACTTTTTTCTTTTCCATCACATCCAATAACAGTGAGTTTTACCTACTGATTATGTGTCAGGTGACACAATCACTTCTGCTTGTTTTAAACCAGCTGCCTAAACGTGACTTCATGTGCGTCCCTGGTTCCCAGAGTGTGGTCTATAGTGAATCACTGACAACTTTTCCTTTAGCATCACTGTTCTTAAAAATAGTTTCAAGGAAAATTAGGAATATTTTATACTTCTTATCATTTTGGCTTGTGTTTATTAAAAGGGTGTTTTCATTTATTTATTTTGCAATTTGCTTTGGCACAGAAATATTGGGGCTGGACAGCAAACTAAACATGAAGTAGACTGGGCTGATTTCACAGAAGGCATGGAGTGACGGCCAGTCCTGCCTATTCCTTTACGGAACAGGACATTTCATAGACCTGGGAGCAGCAGAACATCTTGTGTGTCTTGTGCAAGAGCCAAACCACTTGGGTTTGCCTGCTACCACAGAGACATCGGACCTCTGCCGGCCAAGGCTGGTGAACGGGTTGAATTAGACATCACTGAAGGATGGTGTCAGACTCAGTGTTGGCCAGGCTTTAGAAACAATATTGTGCAGCTAATGCCCTTATTCTGATCCAAGACCAGATTAACCAAATCAGCCATCCATGGTTTCTTTCTGCCTGTACAAGTGTGGTGCAGGGGATGAGAGCTGCTAATAAAAAGAGCAGCGGTGTTATTGCAGGGCAAAGAAAGAGAGGGGAGAGGCAAGAGGAAGATATTTTCTCTTTCCTCTCCACTGGCCTTTACCAATATAGAACGTAATTCTTAAAAGTGATCCTTTCCAATAGAAAAAGAACAGCGTAATAACATGGTTATTTCATCCTCCTTTTAAGAACATGAGAGGAAAAGGCACCATCAGTGGTTTCGCTCCTCACAAGTCCTTCCAGAGTAGTTTTTTTGAGTTCCTGCAGATGTGCAGTCTATGACCACGACCCATATTTTATGTTCTGGGACAAGTTTAGAGCCCTGCTTCAAAACCACCACCAGACTTGAGTTCTGACCCCAGCAAATTCGCTGTTAAAATAGCTTAACTGCAAAAAGACACAAAAAGTGCAAGATAATAATACGACCCTTTGGATCATGATTCATACTCACTGCCATTGTTCATGCAAGTACTCAGAATAATAACATTTTGTTTTATAAATTGTCCTAAGTACAATTAGATAAGCCTTCAGATATGATGGTAATGAATGTAGGATGGATGGATGAACAGCACGATATTAGTATATAGTAAGGATAAGAGTTTGTATCTTGTTTTCTAAATCCAGGATTACTGTGCAACCCTGACATTCTCATGCATACAAAGACCGTGAAAAATTCAGCTGGTCTTCCCTTGTGGAAAAACGGTTGCAAAACCAAGGTCCTAGACATTACCAAAAATTACTTTGCAATAACATGACTGTCCTTTAATAAGACTTACTCATCATTTTATAGGAGAGGGTAAGAAAATGGGCATCACCTCGTTGCTTTGTCTCACTTTGACAGAGGCCTGGGAAGACAGGCTGGATGTTGCCCTTTCCCAGCTGGTAAAGGGGACATGGTGATGTGCATCTCCTTTTCCTCAGGAACTCACCTGCCAGGTCTGCCCCTCAGAAGGAAACCAGCCACTTCTGGCTGCTTGTAAAGGTCTAAGCAACCTGCTCAGAAAGGCAGTGAAACTGTGCATCTTATTGCTCTCAAAGCAAAGTTCACATTGCTTTGGGAGAGTTAAAAGTTTTCTGCATCCATTTTGCCAACTACTTCCAGCCTCAGCAGCATTGGAAGATATTTATAAAGGAGACTCTTACCTGTTCAGCAACGAAAGTTGCAGTTTGGTTTCTAATGTCTCTTAAATGATTGTGTTGGGCGTTTCTGTTACTTCACCAGGCTTCTGAAGTGTTAGTTGTACAGCGATGCCAGCGCTAAATGCATGGAGCTGACTTTCGCATTGGCTGAGATCAGTGAGTTCACTAAATCTCTACATGTTTAACCTTAAAATATGGGGGCTGAGCTAATGGATTTCAAAGCAGTCAGATTTCATGGTGCTGGATCTTGGCACTACCAGTGCAGATAAAACGAATACGCCTGCCCAAAAGATTTGCTTGGCTTTGAAAATTTGTTAAGGGACTACCTGATGTGCCCAGTGATTTCTTTAACTAATAAGCAGATTCCTCTACTGCCTGCAGAAGTACAGACTAATAATCTGACAAAACTGAGTACAAGCCTGATTTACACGGTGTCTCTCACTGCCATAAACAGCTCTGTCATTCTCCTCTGCATTTTCCCTGGCCCATTTACTGCACAGGGGGTCATCACCTTTAGGGAATTGTGTCCTTTTCAATATTAAAATAACAGCTGTATGTGACACAAGAGATTAAAATATTTGCATACTGGACTTTGAGACTCCTCTTTTAACAGTTTATCCTATCATCATAAAAATAGAACCGTCATTATTTATTGCTGCTTGCATGTCAGATCACCGAAACGTGACATGTAACTCCTGGCTGCAAACTTCAATAAAATCATAAAATAGACAGTAAAAAGAAATTACCTCCCCTTCCCCTGCCAAAAAAATAATTTTCCTGGCACTTTCATTTATTTTCTTGTGTTGTCCTCTTTGCAGTTTGTGTGGGCAGGCACGAAAACATTTGCTTCAAAATCTGGTAGGTTGGGTCAGACATGGACAAAATTTGATCGGAGGCCCTGCAAAGGACAAAAACATAATACAGAAATTCTGTCTTCATTGTTTTTAAAAGAAAAACACCACCTTGAAAATAAATAAATAAAATAAAATAAAAAAAAGGTAACTGAGCTTGCTAGAGCGAACCTCAAGGTGGCACATGCAACTTTGTAGGTTCTTTGGTGGCATGTTTGTGCCTTTCTTCTGAGCACAGGTAAAAAGAGAGATCAGCATCCCTTGGGGAAATTCAATCTTCCCTGCCACTTTACCGCTTGCAGTGAGCATGGGGGTGTGGAACTGCTTATGCTAGAGCAATGCTGGCAGAGGCGATGCTGTCCTGCCCAGATGCAGGCTTAGCCAACTTCATCTTTTAATAATCTCTGTCTTTTAGTCATTTGCCCTGATGTTCCAGGGCCAGCAGAGGCAGTGTGATGGACCTAAATGCTTTACACCTTCACAGAGCACCTGGCAACTGGCCCTGCCCTTTGTGTGGCCCTTTTGGGCTGCTCTGAGCCCCTCTGAGTGCTCAGCGGGATAAAGCTGAAGCAGTCAGATTTCATGGTGCTGGATCTTGGCACTACCAGTGCAGATAAAACAAATACGCCTGCCCAAAATATTTGCTTGGCCTTGAAAATTTGTTAAGGGACTACCTGATGTGCCCAATGATTTCTTTAACTAAACAAATGGAGATTTTTTTTCCTAGGTTGTAGCCTTGGGAAAAGGAAATCTTAAGACACTGGTTAACTTCTTTGCTTTGAATTTCTTTACAAAAACTATTTCCTTATATTGAAATGTCTTGTGAATACACAGGGAAAAGAAAGAAAAAAGGCACAAACAAAACAACAAAACAAATGTTGATATTTACGTGCTGAGTCCCTGTTGGCAGATGCTTACCCTGGCACTGTTGGGATGGAGGCGATGGGACAGGCAAGGGCATGGCAACAGGTACCACTCAGGATCCCACAAATAACCCTTTCTCTCCAGCAAATTTTGCAATGTTCTGAAACCTACCACAAGCAATCACCTTCTTATGTGTCTGCAGGGAGGCAGAGGCACAGGGAAGGCTGTGGTTAGCCGCAGGTTATTTTAAACTGAATCAGACTCCTCAGCTGGTTTTGTTACTACGTTTGTGGGCTGAGAAAGGCATTTTCATTGCAGTAGGAAAAAACCCTATGTGCCGTGTTTTGTGGCTGGAATCCTGGGAACATGAAAGGTTTTTCAAGAGGCAAGAATATGCATTTGATCTCTGCAAAACACAGGAGTTTGGTTCTCTATGCTCAGCACTCAGCTCAGGTGGATAAGTGAGGGGCAGGGATGTTCAGACCCAGCTCTCATCCAGAGTAGACCCATGTGCAAACAAGAGCTGTTCGAGCAGCAAACTTCCTAAAAACTAAGGGCCAGCTCTGGGAAAACACAGGGATTACATACAGCCCTTTTACCTGTACGCCACCTAGCTAAATTGTATTTGGTTAAAAAGATAAACAGAAGCTGGCAGTTGAACTTATGACAGTGAAACATACCAAAAAAGATGGTATAGTTAGCAGAAAAAGTGGAAGTTACCCTGACTGCTTGGGATTTGCAGTTGATAATGATATTCTTGTGTCAGCTTTTTCTAAAAATAGCCTTCTATTTCCAGCCCTAAATAACACACTACTTATACTTAGAAGCAGGCTCTACATATATTAGCTTTCTTTCTCCAATACTAATAAGTTTTGCACAGATACCTTCTGGGCATGATCTTCTGGCTGAGCTAGTTAAAAAACAACCCCCTCAGCAGCTTCTCAAGTCACGCAAGCTGCTTTGAGGAAATCATGGGCAGGTTTGCTTCAGACAAGTACAGTTCATATGCTGCCAGAAGAAGAGGGGACTGCAGTGAAGGATGTGGGTGAAGGACAGTAGGGTGTCACACACCAGGGGTTTTTCTCAGCCACGGGGGCACTGCCCAGAGGTTGCACCTCTGCCCTGGCAGCTACTCCTCACCCACCACTCATTACGATGTGCTTGTTTGGGCAAAATCTAGCTGTGGAGTGATTGCATATGTTGGGATGTGGGGGGGTGAAAGGCTGGGGCTGTGGAGGGTGCAGGGGCTGGGGCAGCACACGGGGATAGGTCTCAGCTGGAGCTGGGAGGGCAGGGCTGACACATGGAAATGAGCTTCAGCCTCCCACTCCTGTGAGCATTGCCTGGTGGTGGGCTTTGGGAAACAACAAGGACAGGGCTGCAGAAGTGCTAATGTTATTATTCACCAGTGTAACCTTTGCTCTCCAGCAGCTGTTTGTGTACAGAGCTAAATGCCTCTGTTTATTGAAGGCTGGTGACTCTCTGCTGACCTGTGACTCACCCCCACCAGATGACAAACCATTAAACACAACAACCTCTGCTTACGTTAAATGCTGAGTAAATTAACTTGGACCTTAAGGCCATTTCCTTACATAATATAATTTCCAAACTCTAGTTTAGAGAGTCTTCCTGAGGAGTCAGCGAACTCTTCCCACTGTTGATCTTTATTTATTGCCAAATGCTTGCACGTAAGAGACGGAATTCCTAATATCAGAAGGAAACCCACCTTAAGTCAAACGTAAACCCATTTCTGCAGCCTCCATGTTAAGCGCTTAGCCTCTGCTAGCTAACCCTGAAGCTATGATGGAAATCAGCAGACTTTTTATCACTGCTGTGTACTTGAAGCTACCAGACAATTAACCTCAGTACTGAGACTGAAACTGCAATGCCACACCAGCCAAAGCAATTCTGCTCTGCTGGTCTCAGCTCGCCTGTCTGTTCCTTCCTCCTCCTCACGCTAAATCACAGTACCCAGTGATCTCTCCCTGAGCTGTTCTGGTGATGGTTAGTCAGAAAAGCATCCAAACCTTTGATCCTACACGGTCAGTCAGAAGGTGGGCTGTTAGTAGAAAGACAAATCCGGATGGATGTTGGCCATCAGATGAGTCCAAATACAGCAACCAGAAGAACTGACTCAATCTCCTTCTAACACCGAAGCCTGTAACTAGACTGAAAAGGATCAAGATTTTTCCAGGGTCATAAACCTACTTTCTCTTCATACAACTCAATTAGTACTTAAAATACAACTAAGGAAAATCTACTTTAGTCTAATTCTGTTTAAACCTAGTCTGACCTGGTCTCCCAGAAGCATTATCGAAGTCAAACGGCGCTTGAAGTGATTTCAAGGGCTCATTTGAGAACTCCTGGTGTATTCCTCTAGTGTCCGACTTCTTGCTGACCTACTAACCTTCAATCAAACCTACAGTAAAAATGCTATCTGTTCAATGAAAATCATGATCAGCATACACCAAAGAGTCAACTCTAGACAGGTTGGGTAGACTTCGCAATTTTTTAAACAACGTAAATATAAATATACACTGTGGTAAAGAGTAGATAAACAGGAACAAGAAACACTGAATAAAATTGCTTTTCATTTCTCCAGGTCTGTGTTCCAGTCTCAGGGACATTACAAGTGAAGATTCATAGTGGGTCTTCATCCTGTCTTGCTATTCTTCAAAATCACCAATCGGACAAAAAAAATTAGAGAGTGGCATTGCAGGACTCCAGAGATGAAGGCTCTGACCTGTAGAGACCATCTCTCCACCGACATGTTTGCCATGCAGTAGCTTAGCTTTTTCTTCTAATAGCTCTCTCACAAAAGCATACACCAAGAAACTCAAATACCACCACCAAAATTCACTGAGGGAACAAAATAGACTAACTACATGTACAGGCCACTGTCAATAAAATTTGAAAATAAAAATCAACCACTAAAGAGGAGGCCAAATACACATGTCTAAATACACCTAGCTAGCATTTTTATGACACCTTTCAGAGACTGGATGTACTTTAGTTAATGGGCCTGAGAATCGTTATGGTTACAGTGAGATAATGAAGCTGAAAGAAAAGGTCTGCTGTGAGAAGGGCTTCATCCTGAGTCATGGCTTCAGCCTGTCCTTTGTTCACACTGTCTCTATTTATATTACTTTCATTATTGTACCATCAGAGAGAGCAATAAGAGCCTGAAAATACCTGAACCAGGAACATCAAGTTGAAAGTGACTCACTGTGAAGAGTTCCCACAGCCTTATCAAAACAAACTCAAAAACCTAAAACCCCCAAACTAAACATATTAAAACTGATTTTTTCCCTAAGAGCACACTAAACTATGGTGAGGCTGGCTGGCTCTAGGGCTGCAGACGAGTTGAACCAATTTAGAGACAGCCACATTTTCAAGTATATTTTGCTGGAGGAATAGCAAGTGGAGTGCCAGGCAGCCAGGGTGTCTTGAGTCCAATTAGGTAAGTATATTTGGCCTATTACACAATCAGTGACTCTTAATCCTTTCCTTGGATTTCAACATTTTTCCTTGAGAGATCTGATCTTGATGGTTCATGCAGCAAACTTGGCCCTGGTCTATCACTAAAGAAGGTCATCTTACACTGATATTTTTGTTGGTCTTACACAGAGGTGGTCACTTTTTAACTACAGTGTACAGCATTGCAAAAGTCAGTTCAGCTAAGGCCTTTAAAATATGGAATATTAACTGGAAGAAAACTGAAAAAAAAAGGAGGAACTTCTTATGTTATATACAAAATTACTCAATACACACATACCCCTACACATATTCAAAATAAACAAATAAATACTTGCACAGCAATTAAAAAAAGACAAAGTAAGAACATGGAAAATAACTGAGGTGTTGCCACCTGTGTGAGGATTATAGCATCCTGCCCCAGTGCCAGCCATTTAGCACGAGAGGCGTCCAAGCTGGAGCACAGGGATTGTACAGAAGTTGCACCGAAAAGGGAATCTGTGGCAATGTTTTCTTTTGGCATGGGCTGCAGGTAATTTCACTGCGCAATGGTGGCAGAGAGGGAAGAACCTGACCTTACAGAACACTTCCAGGTTCCTGTAAGGTCAGTTCAGTACAAGACATAACCTGCCTTGGGTCAGGATTACACAAGATATTCTATTGCACGTGCTTGCACTCAGATGTGAGTAGATATAATTGTCATACTTACTTTTGATTCCCTTTACACTAAATAAATCTGGGTTTGGAATAAACAGACATTTTTCCAATTGGGAAAGTTAGTGCTGCAAGCTGATTTTAGAGAAAAGGAGGGAAAAAAAAAGCATGGCTACAAGGAGATTTAGTAAAGACACAGTTATCCTACTTAGGGGGCTTATGCCACACGAGGAACGTACCTTCGTTGCTGATGCACAGCTACTGTGCTGGCCACAATCTTACAGGAGACAAACACACTGAAAAGAAACCATCACTAAAAATTCTTTCCCCTTTACATCTTACTACCTAGTACAAAAGCCAATGGAGGCAACGGTGAGACATCTTCAAGAAGCTGTGATTTCAGTCATTTTAATCATAGACTCATAGAATGGTTTGGGTTGGAAAGGACCTTAAAGGCCATCCAGTTCCAACCCCCTGCCACAGACAGGGACACCTCCCACCAGACCAGGCTGCCCAAAGCCCCATCCAACCTGGCCTTGAGCACCTCCAGGGATGGGGCATCCACAGCTTCTCTGGGCAGCCGGTGCCAGTGCCTCACCACCCTCTGAGTAAAGAGCTTCTGAATATCTAATCTAAACCTACCCTCGTTTAGTTTAAAGCCATTCCCCCTTGTCCTATCCTTACATTCCCTGACAAAGAGTCCCTCTCCAGCTTTCCTTTAGGTACTGGAGCACAGGGATTGTACAGAAGTTGCACCGAAAAGGGAATCTGTGGCCCCCTAGCCCCCTTTAGGTACTGGAAGGCCGCTATAAGGTCTCTCCCCGAAGTCTTCCCTTCTCCAGGCTGAACAACCCCAACTCCCTCAGCCTGTCTTCATAGGAAGGGTGCTCCAACCCTCTGATCATCTTTGTGGCCCTCCCCTGGACCTGCTCTAATATGTCCGTGTCCTTCTTGTGCTGGGGTTGCCAGAGCTGAACACAGCACTCCAGGTGAGGTCTCATGAGAGCAGAGTAGAGGTGCAGAATCACCTCCCTTGCCCTGCTGGCCATGCATGAACCAACACCCCCAGGTCCTTCTCCTCAGGGCTGCTCTCAATGCACCCATTACCCAGCCTGTATTTGTGCTTGGGACTGCCCCAGCCCACATGCAAGACCTTGCACTTGGCCTTGCTGAACTTCGTGAGGGTCACAAGACAGGACCCACCTGTCAAGGTCCCTCATCAGGTTTTTTTTTTTTTTGAAAACCAGTACAGATTTCTATCTACATAAAGATGCAAACCAAAGTGTTCTGGGTTGCTACTGTAGGTATTGATTCTTTAACAGTTTTAAACCTGTTTTTGTTTCATTTAAATCACAGGCCACTGATACTCAGCTGTTTTGCATCCCACATGCAAACAAATGCTTATTCCACTGAATTCAATCCTTTATCCAAGTCAGAAATACAGTTCTTGCTTCTGTTTCTGTGTACTGATGTGCCCTTTGACAGGTTCTCTCAAAATCAGGCAGAAACGGTCTCAGCATTTTCTTCAATCAGACACAGGAAAAACAAAACAAACAACAACGAAAAAAACCACCATCAAAATCCCACCCCTTTCCAAAAAGTTTCTTCACTGCCCACCACTGATTCAACACTACCAGGGACAATCTAAAGGCTGATGCACTCTCTGTTGAAGTGTTTACAAGAACATTAAGGGGGTAACTCAAAACTGTAAGATTGCATGTAAAACTTTATTCTCTTGGATATTGTTCCTACTTACCATGGTGGTAACTCCATGTACTCAGAGGAAACTCTGCTTATGCACTGTTTGCACATTTCCACACATAGCACTTCTCATTTTTTCCACTCAGGTTTTCTAGCTGTTCCCCTCTGTTAACAGTTCAGGTTTGTCATTTATTAATTCCAGTGGTACCCAGTTACTTTCAGGAGCACTGCCAGAGCCCTTTGTGTCTCATGAATCTGAGAACAAAGTCCATCAGGTTTCCAAGGAATGTAATTGCAAAAAAAAAAATCAAGGGAATCCAGAACAGGCTATTTGCGAAAAAAATATTTTGTATGACTGGCTGAGAAACTAATGAAATAAACCTCAAAATCACACAGCTATATAGGCAGGAAAGTTCCTTTTCTTACTGAATCATTGCTGCTTGGCTAACACATGTATACCTGGAACAAGCTGATTTCCTTCAATGGTGCACATTCCCTCCTTCAGCCATATATACCAAGTGATATTGCAGAGCTGCTTAGGAATACTGAGAAAATGTCGAATTTTGACCCACTATGAGTCAAACCCTTAAGTATCCCCTGAGTGATTGAGACTAACAAACATGATGAACACTAGCGCATAAGACATGACCTTACACTTTACATACAAAAATGCGTGGCTGAATAACTGATTATTGATTAGTATATCACAAAATGGTCTGGGTTGGAAGGGACCTTAAAGCCCATCCAGTTCCAACCCTGGTGCCATGGGCAGGGACACCTCCCACCAGACCAGGTTGCTCAAAGCCCCATCCAACCTGGCCTTGAGCACTTCGAGGGATGGGGCATCCACAACTTCTCTAGGCAATTTTCAAAGGGCTAAACATCAGAAAAATTACAGGGTGTAGTCAGGGCTTCCCAATTCCGCTGCACTCCTGAAAGCCACAACCAACCAAGCCTTCTGGCGGCTGTTGATCTACCAGGTCATCATTACAGCAACAGGTTGGGGTTGGAATCAGCAGAGGAAGGTTGTTGTTCAGGTTTAACAGCAACAGCTGTCATGTCAGTCAGGTTGCAAAGAGCCCTGTGGAACACAGTACTGTACAGGCAGAACACATGAGCTAGGCAGACGTTTAATAGACTGAAGATTACCAAACCATTTTTAGTTACTTAAGTGCTTTAGGATTTGTTTCTACGGCCCTTTTTATTCGCTAACTAAAAACATTGCTATCATCTGGTAAACATGTTGGGGGCATAGGAAGATTCTTCCCAGAACCATGTGTTTATGTGTAAGTTCAGAACATCTCAGTCTAACAGCCAAATGTTAAATGAGGACTGGCATCACGTGAAGTGATGGTGTTTCTTTCTTGGAAGATGGGTATACTATTCGTAGTCATTTGTCATTTTAAATCAAAAGAGCAAGTGACAGCAGCTTTTTGAGTGACTTCTGCTTAGATGTTATAGAAGACAGGTTCTTCACCTCAAAGCATTTTAATACCACTGTATTAAAACTGACTGGCAGTCCAGAAGGAGTCAGACACTTATTTGAGGAATATATACCAGTCTCCATGGTTATAGTGAGGGGGTGGGGGCAGGATTATGTACCATTGTTTATTTAAAAGTATTTTAAGTTAGATGTAAACAAACCAACCTCTGGCAGTACCTGTTCCTTTTAAACAACCTTGCCTACCTTTGGGTGTTTAGTGTTCCTCAACAGAAATAGGGCTCCTGAATGACTATAATCACTATTTAAGCTATTAACACAGAACAGAGCTCAGTGGGGCTTACAGACTTACTTTTGAATATACACTCACACTCCACTTGTGGACAACTTACATACTTAACACAGTTCATGATTTTACAGAAAATGATGTATTTCTCATTCCTCACTTTCATCCATAGATCTACTGAGATCAGTTGCTCCAACAATCCTTCCCAAGTACAGCCTGTGTTCAGATAAAACAGATAGCAAGGTTGAAACCAACAGAATCATGATCTACTGGTACCAGCATGGTTAGTTTTCCTACAGTATTCTAGCCCTAACCATGACAGTATATACACGTCATTATATACACACAATACAGACACATTCTTCCCAAATACTGTTACAAGGTGTTCTTAGCTTGAAATATGTATAATTATGCTGTTTTTGAATAGTTTACAAATTTACTACAGAAGGCATAAAAATGAAAATTTTGGTGCTTTAAAGCAGTTCCATGATTAAGTCATAAAAACCACCCCAGAAAATAGTTCCAGAGCATGCCCTTGTTCCATTATTGAAGGTATATGCAATGGCTGCAGTACAAGCTTACTTACCATGTAAGCGTAGTACTAGCCATTAGGATGAACATTTTCCATTCTTAATATAATCAACTTTTATACATTATCCAGCAGTGAAGATGTTTTCTTGCAAGTCATCATGCACTCTGTACTCGTCTTTCTCACTGGAAAGGATACAACTGACATATTTAACCTTCGCACCTTCACATTTGGATGCTGATGCTGACCGTGACAGTAACCCTGCCTGGGTCTGCTGGTGAAGATGTGGGCAGAATGACATTGTCAATATACCGACTTTATTGGAACAGATCCTTTGGAAAGAAGATTTTTTTGTGTGTGGGGGGGGGGGGGGGGGGGCACACAAGCAAACAAAAAAAACAGAAAGAGACCCCACTATCTTTGAAGATCATTAGATCATTATTAATGCTTTCCTTTGCTCCCTTGAAGCACATCACTGTTCACTGGCATTTTTGTTTGTCCATCAAGTAGTTATTCCAGCCATTCATGCTTCTGACCTCAGCAAGTCATGTTAGAGAAGTCGGTCTATCCAAATCACGGTCAGACATACAGAGGCTTAAGCAAAAAGAGGACATCCGTGTAAGCCTAGTATTAACTTTGTATCCAATCTCAAGAAGGTCAGCTTTGGATTATGGCAATAACTAAAACAAAAACTATCACAAAAGTATTTCCCTCTGTACATGACTTTTATTATTTACATAATACAATATAGCATAAATGCTGGGTAGCACGATTATGTGCAATACATAAATATGAACTATCTGTACATGTTTCATATCTAATAACTCAATTGAAAGAACAACATTAAAGCAAAAACCTGATGCTTTTATTAGTGAAGTAAAAACTAAGACTGAACACTGCAATAAAAATCAGAAGTTCAGAAGTAGCGCCTTGTGTACATACGTATTTACAGATGAGAACAGGCATTACCACAACACTAGTCTAAACTGTACTTGTTTATATAAAAAACACAGGCTTCATACATCACAAAAAACCCTTCCATTATAACACAGAAGTGATATTACCAGACAAGCATCAGTGAAGTATACCGCCTTTTCTAGAGTTGTTATTGTACAATGCTGTAGATAATGCAGCCCATGCAATACACCCAAGAACACTACAGTCCTACACCCAAGTACAATTAAAAATGATAAAGCAGCCCTCCAAGAATGGTTCCAGCTACCACTTAAGTCTACAGCAGCCATGTTGGGTATGGTTTTCCATGCAGAATGGTGCAACTGTTACATTAAAACTAGAAAAAAATGTAATATTCTTTTGAACTCAGAACACATTGAACATAAGTAGTATATGAATAATAAACCGCTCTAATACTTTAGCAACTTACTGAGACACGTTGCTTGACAGAGCTGTTGTGGTATGTCTAAAAATGATGTAACTTGTGTTTTTTAAACCAATCTTACAATATGGTGCTACACAAGTTTTAGCTATGCAAGGAAAAGCAGACAATTCCATTGCAGGCCAGTTCTTAAGTTCGCAACAGGATATTTCCTTTGGGAACCTATTTTCATGATTATAAAGTTAATGTGATCTGTTTCAAAACAGTTTTCTTCTCACATGTATCTGATTTTTTCCGTTTTTCCCTCAGCACAACTAAGTGGCTTTCTTAAATATGGCACTAACACTTACCCTACTGGAAAGGTAGACCCCTCTACACAGCTGACGTTTTGGTGGAAAACAATGGAGCATTGAAACTAAGACTAGAATGAGATATTGAATGATAGAAGTTGACTGCCAACCTTTTTGATGTATCCTTCTCCAAAACAGGCACATAACACTAGTCAAAGATTATATACCTCAAACACACCTCAAAAGGCAGATCTGCTGCAAACATGCAGATAGCATACATCTGTTTGGCACACATGAACTAAAGAGTCTGTCCTCTGTGCATGTGTATTCCTGTGCAGGTTTCTGATCATCCAATTATATTCTGGGGAGGGCATATATGTTTCAAGGGCTGTATCTATCCAATTCTGCCTGTAACAAACACCCAAAGATTCTGAAATATCATTAAGACAGACGAGACTAAAAGTAAATCTTTGGAGAAGAAAGGAAAATGGTCATGCACCTGCTCTTCAATGTTTTCCTAGGATAGAATAAAAAAAAATCAGTCTTTTCACAAGCAGGTTAATTTATATTCTCTGGATTTTTTCAGCCACCACAACTGGGTTCTCTTTCCTGATTTTTGCTGCAGCTTCTGCTTTGTAATCATATGGGCAGTTATGCTTGTCAGAATAACGGTGAAGTCCACAAAATAAGTTTCCACATCGGCAGTCAAATCCTGTACAAAGAAAAAACACACACCATCACCAGGAAGCTTCATATTTAAGTAAGCTGTAAATTAAGGCCTTAGTCACTGCAGACAAAGGTGGCATGTTTGTCTGATACCCAGCATAAGAAAAATGAACTTTTCCTAAATACCAATTGTACTAAGTCGTTTGGATTTCAAATCAGCAGTAAGTTTAATGTTCACAGATATTTCATTAAGTCTAAACTAGTAAGAGGCAGCTATTCATACAGATCTGTTGAACACTGACAAAGTGTTCCCATACCTGTAAGGCCAACCTTCTTTCTGCACATGAAACATCTGTTCTTCTTTGGTTTGGGCAGTTCAGGAGCTCTCTCTTCACTCTGCGAAGTACTAGGCTGAGAAACTGATGGGCTTGGTTGGGTAACAACTGTTAAAGCAAGCAAAAGAAATAAAGGTTAATTTTCTCCCTTTCCTTCACTTCCCTAATGAAGTTCATTAGCAAGTATTTAGTTCTTAAGGATTAATTCCCCTTACTAAGACCCTAAAGTCCGTTGTCTGAAGTACTATACACACTAGTCTATGAACATGTAAATCAGGAATAAAGAGTTTTAAGGTACCCTACAAATTTCCCTTTCAGGTCTGCACAAGACACTGAGATTTTCCCCACAGTTCCACCAGCCAGAAAATTTAAGACACTTATCCATTATACCCATCCAAGTGCTAAGGGCTTGGGAAGCACTCCGCAAGTTCCACGTATGCTTAGTATTAAAAAAAATCATATAATCAGGTACAGTTTAATCTAAAACAGTAACAACAGTTATGGTTAAAGTTGTTGAACAGACAGGATACCAGCCGACAATACAATTAACTGGAACATATTTTAGAAACTAACTAAATTTTCAGTAATGTGTTACTGTCAGAGTACTGGATTAGTCTGCCATTATACTTATGAAGTCAGGTGAACCAAAACCTGAAACAGTTAAACAAAACAGTTCCTAGCAAACTGATGATTCTAAGACAGATGCAGCAACAACGCACAAAATTCACAAGAGTCTCATTGAGACACTTTCAGTAACTTGAAGAATGAAGTACAGATTTTCACACTAAGCATCTGCATTCTTGTACTGAATTCAGTTTTAACATGCAAGCAGGTGGAGTCAAAATGACTCATTTTTCACTTGCCTTTTGTCATGAAAACATTCGGTCAAATCTGTGTTCTCTAAAGGATAAAATTTTGTCCTTTTATGGATCTGTTTAATATTTTCTCATCAAATAATTAAAAAACCCTTTCATTTTTATTTAATATCCTCTTTACAGACAACTGTCATGGAAGAAAACAGATATGCCCGTACACCAACTTTAACACATACAACTCATGAAGTCTGCTCTTAGCACAGTTAGCCTGAGTTCTCCCAGCTGTTATGACGACATCCATTGTTTTAAAATACAAGAAGCAAACTAGAAGATGCATTCCAGAATAAGTGGAGTACATAAGTCTTAAAGACACATTTGTAATCAATGTTACGCACTCAAATAGGGTTTCTTAGTCCAGATTTGTTTGCATCCTGTGAAAAGTGGAGTTTTCCAGACATAAAGAACTATTTATGTTTACTGTTTTTCTCTTTACTTTTATATGAATATTTAAGTTGCATTTGTATTATCATGTTCATATGTATAATAAAAAAATAAAAGCTCACAATTAGCACTAACACCTAGAAAACCTCACAATTCACTGCACAAAACAGCCCTCAGCCAGGAGTTCACAGTCTAATCAAGGCTTAAAAGTGACAAGTTCTCAGAGGTAATAAGGAGCCCTCACTGCTCATACCCAGAAATGTTACACAGTAAGACAACAGCTACTGATATTCTCTTATAAGTAGCAACTCATATAATGACCCACTAAGGCCCTTCTCTACATTTTTGTCATCTTGCAGAGATTTTTCTAACAATTTAGGAAGTCCCTGATATTAAGTCCAAGGGTCACAAGATACTACAGAACTTGCACTATAATTTAGTACTGCTATCAGTACTTTTTAGAGTAATTTCTGCTACTGAATTTGTTGAGAAAACTTTTGTCTTTACAATTGATTATCATTTTCTAGATCAGCAGATATCATGCTCTGAGCTTGTCTTTAAACCCAAGGAAAGGAGCGTTTGGTATCAGTTAACCTATTCAAGAGCTTCTAACTAGAACAGGTTAAAACCCAGTGATACCACAAATAATGTAAACCTCTTGGATCCTAGGCACCTTAACTAACAGGCCTCAGCTATGGCATTAAAGAAAAATTGATACAACACCTCCCAACAAGTATGGCCAAACAAACTCCTTTTAGATTTGTTATACTGCTAAATAAAAAAAAAGGGGAAAAGAAAAGCTAATCATAAGCCATTACAAATAAAAAAGAACAAAAATACTTCTGCACTCTGCAATTAGGCGTATAGCTAGCCAGAGGGAACCTTCATCTGCATCAGAACCAACTCATAGTATGAGCCATAGAAGGATGCATGCTGTTTCAATCAGATGAAAGAGAAAACGAAGGGGCAAATCAAGAGTGACTTAAGTAATTGAAGTCACTCACAGCATGAACCAAGAGAAAATGAAAACAAGAACAGGAACAACCTTTATCACTGCCTAACATGCTCACAAGGAAGTAAAAGTGCAAATGACAGCTTCCCAGGAATCACCAATGCATAAAGAAAAGTCTAGTAGATCACTCTGTGCCACTAAACAAACACATTTAAATCCACCTAAAGGAGAACATTATCAGCTACTACAGGTATGCTTCCTCCTCTGCATAAGGAAATTGTGACAAGTATTCACTGCCACACGTCAGCACAGGATTATTTTCATTACTCCGAGTTCCTCAGAAACTGCAGAGGCCCATTTCCTGAATGGGCTGCGAATAGGATCCTTCAGTAAACTATATACAGGAAAGAAGCAGAAGCAGTAGGCAATATGCAGAAACAGGCACTAAAAGGTCCCAATACAATAAGATAGGGAAGAGCTCCCTAAATCCAAATTAATAGAGCCAACATAAATTCAGTTACTGTCCTGACAACAGGTTGTCACAGAAGGCTTCCTTTGGCAGAGAAGCCAAATCTAACTGGGCAAGTACAACTCTAGTCCTCAATACATGAAGTTAATTTTATACTGTAAACCACATACTACAAAACACCAGGTGAGAACACTAAATGTTTGCCATACAATCACCATGGCTTAACTGGACTCACTGCATCAAGACTTGGGATAGCTTCTTTCACACATAGCCTGAACATCAGATGCATCTTTACAGAAGGAGTGTGGGAACAGTGAAGTTAGCCACACGCCACAGCATGTTCTACCCAACCTGCGCATGGAGGCGTCCTACAAAAAGGAAACAAAGCTCTTCTATGACCAAGTTATTAACCCTCAGTGACTTATACTCAAAAGTGACAACCACTTAAATAACTAGATTTTCAAAACTAACAGTAGTTTTGCTAGTATCAACCAACATGGCTGCTGCAGAAGAGCATACCTACTGCAGGTATTTTTCCGCTGAGACCTCTCCACTGAGAGAACGAATCTGCCACTTTTCACTTGAACAAAACCTGATAAAAATAAAGTAATACCACTCTTCAACCCTCCCTATACTACAAGCAACCAGAAGAGCATACCAAAGTAACATGAAGCTTCTTCTGACCATACATAAATTAACCAAAAATAAGATCCCAACAGCTTAGACTGCATAACTGCCAAGGTATTAGCAAGTAGAAAGCATGGCAGTGGAGCAAAGCAAGTCTTGAAAGGATAAAATAGAACTGTTTTTAACATCCTGACTTCATGACACTAACCCCATTGGCCACCACAGAAGAACCGACAAAAGTTAGAACAGAAAAAAATAAACTCAAAAGTCATCAGGAAGACAGACTGCACTTCTGCAGTATCAGAGCAGAAACTACAAATTATTACAGCCTTGTATTGCATTTTACATACAAAGGGCTTGTATGTAAAATTTGAGTCTGAAAAAATGGACGGTACTTATTATGCTCTATTTATGCTGTATCAAGCTTCTCGAGAGTAAATACTTTATTTTTCAGAAACCACAGCTGCTATGGCAATCTAAGTGCTCATGATGAAAGGCTGAAGAATAAACACCATTTTTAATTTCATGTCAAAGAAAGGGGATGAACATATTATGCAGCACGTAATTTATCTCCCACGTACCCAACTAACAGGCACATGGAATATCTTTACCACTGCATTAATACAACATAATGATAGCCCAGTTTAAATATCACACAGAAATACACTTTAATTTGGACACCATGAAGGCTTGATCTTTGACGTATACCTCTGTTAAAAAGATTAAATAACATTCTATCAGCAACAAGCACAGGACCACTTTCCAAGGTATACAGCTTCAAGACTTCCAAGAGATTACTGATTACATTTCTGAATTATTTCAAGCAGGGATATCTACTGGTGCTATAACAGACATGGGAAATATGAAGATGAACTAATTATTTTGAACATAAGTTATGTCAGATAATTTTACTGACAGCCACAAAGGAACTATCTACAGATAACAACACGGTTATATACTATAAGCATTTGTGAAGCCAAGTCAGAATTAACAAGGCAGTTATTGAAACATAACATTTAGACACCATCTCAAGCCTACCATATTTCATAAGCTAGCTGTCTATTCGGCATCTTACAATATTATCTGTGACACACTGTATACATCACAGATAAAACACAGTGACTTTATCTACAATGCAAGTTAGGGCAACGCATAGCAGGGTCTGAACCTGAATGCCAGACAGCTGTAAAATAATTAATCAGATTGGCTTTTTAGAGTCAAAAGACAAGTAAGCCAATCACTATCTTCCACTGTCTTCTGAAGCTCATTAAATACCAACTTCAAGAACAGAACGGGTAACCTACAACATGGACGGAATTAGACCTTAAGTTAGCAGTACTTGGGTATTTTTAAAATAAGTATTTTAAATGAGACCATGACTTACATCAATTCAATTTCCTATTCACTTTTTTTTTTTAAAGGCAGTGCTACTCCATAGCTGCGGTTTCACAGAAAGAACTTACCACACTCTACTCCCTAAAACGAAGCTATTACTGGGTTAAAAAACCAAACCACACCAAGTCTGTTTACCATGCTGATACTAATTATGTCTGGTAACACTTACAGACCCGACAGGAGACTCATCACTGAACAAGGTAACTGACCTGCAAAACCACAAAAAATGCTAAAACTATGCTGCAACTCAAAACAACATGATTGTTTAAACATACTTGTTTTCAAAACAGTTTGCTTTTAATGCTTAATATGTAGCTCAGTTCACTCTCGTATGTATTTCTTATTTCTACTTGTATACCTACTAAAACAAAACAAGTTTCTTAAGGAAGGGCTCCAGCATGCCTCACCAACTTGGTAAGTATATTGTTCTGATTACCACAAAGAAGGAAAAAGTTCGCTAGGTTTTGAATTTAATTCCTGTAACACAGCATGGAGGAAAAAACCAGCTGTGAATCATATTTCTAGAATGCTTTGGGTAAATCCCAACGTTAAAGACTGTGCTAGAATTCAATCCTTACTAAGGAATGTAAACGCATATCAAAAGCTTATAAAAATATTATTAAGTAGTGCCCACTTATGAATTGGAGTTTGGAAGTAAAGGGATTTAGGTTTCTCTGACTTGTGAGCAGTTCATTATATAAGCAGCTGAACTGAACACACCACAATTCAACTCTGAAATTACAAACAATAAAGCTGAACTAAGAATTACAAGTTATAAGAATATATAGCATGATAGATATTAATTACAACCAACTGGGTCAGTTACATCTGCCACGTATTTCTTCTCCCTTCAATTCTTAAGACATGGTTGTCTTAAAACTTGATTTGTCTGAATGAAAATCCAGGTTGACACTTCAACCTGGGAAAACAAATTAAGCAAAATAAGAACTTAATGTTTTATTGTTCTCAACCACAGCAACTTCTGAAGTCTGATGCTTCAATTCTATCAGCAAACAAGTACAACTTCACACTATAGTTAAAAAAAGTCAATTGACCAGATGTCAATAACAGATATTTATTACATTCTGGCTTCCAAGGGAAATATCAAAAAATTTCAATTTCTAATTAAAATCTGGCAGAAGAGAACACAACTTGATGCCGTTGAAATGTTAAAGGGAGAAAGACCTACTTTACTTGAAGGCTACACTGTTAGTTCACGATCTACTACTATCTGATAAACAGTTACAAAATTCAGACTGTGCTTAAACTAGACCATGTTTTCATTAGCAACTACATGACTGTGGCATTTTCTTAGAGAATTACACCTCCCAGAAAGCATTAGCTTTGCTGTTATGAGGTGACATGAATTATTTATTCTTTATTATTGTTTCCTCCTCAGGAAGAAAGAACAGCACACACAAGAAGTTGCAGGAAAAAGGAAAAGAAGAAAAATGCAACCAGTCCAGACATGACAGGGATTCTAAAGTCCAGGCCAGACTCTGTGGCATGCAACATCTGGAGATCGACATACCATTGAATACACCAATTTGTGAATCTTACATATCCAGCAAACCCCAAGAATAATACATAAGGACACTATCCTATGCTGTCTACAATCTGTGCCAAACCTTAACACTTAAGAGGAAACTTAGCACTTCACAGAAGTTGAGGCCGTTTCAAAGATTTATGGGTATCACAGCATCACAGGCTGCTCTGGATTGGAAAGGACCTTTAAAGACCACCTGGTTCCAACCCCCATGCCATAGGCACTCTACCCTTCCCAGGAGACCAAGTAGCCCAAAGCCCCATCCAGCCTGGCTTTGAACACCTCCAGGGATGGGGCATCCACAGCTTCTCTGGGCCATGTTTTCCAGTGCCTCAACACCCTCACTGTAAAATGTTTCTTCCTTATGTCCAATCTAAAACTACTCTTTCAGTTTAAAACCATTACTCCTTGTCTCATTCACTACATGCCCTTGTAAAAAGTCTCTCCACCTTTTTTATTATAAACCCCCTTTAAGTGGGGAAAGGCTGCAACTAAGGCAGGCAGTTCTGTTCCAGAACTTTTGTTCCTCAGACACATTTAAGTTCTGTGGTAGTTTTTCCACTGACATCTATACCAGCTTGTGACAGCTTTGTAGCTTGTTTCAACCTGCAAGATTATTTAGAACAATACATAAGTCTCTTTAGTTGAGCTTTTGGATTTTTCTCCCCTTTTCTAATCAACCAAGTGCTGTGTGACACTAGCTAACATACAGTTCACTTGTTAAGGAAAAAACAGGTGCTATGTCAACAGAAACTGGAGATTGCCCTTTACACCTGGCAAAAGGACTAACTCCTATTTATCGGCAGTTCTAGTAAGAGTAAATTCACTAGTACTTCACTACCGCTACCATTTTATACATTCCTCTCTTTCTTGACACCGTTTCAGATAGGAATTCTTAAAAAGGATGCATGTGTTTATAAAAATAACTTAAGACTCTTACCTACAGTTACCTACAGAAAGTCTACTTATATACAAAATTAATAGTTGTAAAAAATCCCTTCTGTGAGAAACTAAGTTGTGTTTTTGCAGCAGAGAACTAATTTTCTGTATTCAAAGGTAGTTGTGTAGTCATAGCTACTTATCACTTCTCCTTGTTAAGTGGACAGTAGAAGGCCGCACTGTTCCAAAATAAGGTAGAAGCTTGAGAAAAACAGGATGAGCAGTGTGGGAACAGTAAAACAAAGATCACAAGTTCTCAAAACATAAGAAAGGAGAAAAAACGGAAAAAGAAATTAAAGGGTTGAAGGAAAAAATTGTACGTATATGGTATAGAGGAGCATGGAGTAGCTTGTGAACCTGTAGTACTCAACGAATGATGAAACAGTGGAAGTGATCAGGTGTTGGGTAATAGGGAACAAAAGGTTATGATTTGTTTACTAATATGTGCTCCTAATTGGCAGGACACCTTCCATTGCAATCGCGAATAAAATAGCTTCACAGAAGATCCTGTCTGAAGAAAATTTGAGATTTTTCTCACACTTCTCAGTCTGTACATAAAGTGTTTTTTTCTTGGCTTTAGCTCTCACAGAATCTTAACTTAGCATGTTTTATTGCAAATGCAAACTCCTTTCTACAAATAGTAAGCAATTAAATATCAGATGTTGCTGTGGTCATTTTTGTGGCAAAGATTAGCTAAAAATCATTTTTATATGGTATTGAGAAGCATCTTCTGCATTTTTCATCCCGCTGAGTTCAAAACTGAGAAAATTAATTTTGTCTTCAGTTTAAGTGAACAAAGTTGCAACCAAACTTCAGCTTCCAATGATTTAAGACTGTTCACAACTGCTAAGTTAAATCAAAAAAATGTGGACATATAGGTATTGAACAAGTGCATTAAGATATCCATTTGAACCAACCAATACATGAATTCAGCCACTCACTTGCAAGTATGGAAGCAGTACCTTCCTGACTCCCTCCAAGAAGTTTATACTTCAAACTTTGAACTAACTACTACAGCTACAACCTTCCAGTAGGAGAATAAAACTTCTGAACTTCAGATTCACTCCCAGCAACTAAGGCTTTAAGCATCCTACATTCACAGGACAATGCTTTGGTTATACCTACAGATTACTCAGGTTCAAGAGCCTTTAACAGTTTTTGTTAGTATTTTTAAACCATGTATTCCCTCCACCCACTCTCATTCCTCTGTAGAACAGAATTCTTAAGAACTCCACTCTCTAAATGCAACAAGACATTTTGACCGCCATGAGTCAGCAGGAATTGCGCTGCTAGATTATAAACAGAAATCTCAACACTGACTTCAAAACTGACCACCTTGCCATCATGTAATTTCAGAGTGCCTTACTTTAAAAATAAATAAATGAAAGCTTGGAAGCGAAAACTACCTTCACAGGTGTAAACTTCTTTGTTACTAACATCAAACATGGACAAAAAATATATTCTATCACTGGTTATTTTTCTTGATTCCAAGGGGAGAGTACTCAAAATGCATCTTTAACAACCACCTTAACAGCTCCTCAAGACCACCACTACAATGCGAGATATCTCCTCAGGAGAAAGTAAACCATCAGCCTCTTAAGTCACCAGTGGTAACCAGTGTTACGCTGCAAACATACCTGGCTCAGTCTCTGTTTTCGGTGTTACTTTTTCCTCTCTTGAAATGCTCATTTCTGTCATTTGCTGCGTAACAGGCAAAGCGGCAACAGGCACATTTCTGTTTATGTACAGTGAAACATGTAATTTTACATTAGTTTTGAGTACATAATAAAAGCTTAAGTTGTCCAAACCCATCAATAAACTACCTGTTTAATTACTACTAATACATGTTGCTGACCTCTGCTTCTACCATCTTCAAAACACATTTTGGACTCTACTTTAGTTCCCCCTAGAAGAAAATAGTCAAATCTGCAGCAAAGTACTTCTCCAGATAAACTGAAAATGCAGTAGCCCAACACCAAAAATTTTAATCACTTGTCATTTATAAATATTCATAAAGCACTGTAAGGTACACTGTCCCCTTTTGCTCTGCAGAAATTCAGTGCAGTAGGCCAAAATTACTGCCAGCCTTTAACTTGCTACACACTCACAAGCTCATTCAAACTCAAAACAATACTTTCAACTTACCTTGATTTTTCAGATGTGCTGCCAGCAGCACCTTCACAGTTGTTCAAGCTAGTAGTATCTGCTCTCTGTACAGATGCAGAGTCTGAGGTAGGGCTGTTTGAACCACTGGCTGTTCCTATATAACAAGGATTTGAAAAGCCATTTAGAAATGAGTTGTAGAATACATTAGTCAAATATTCTTGTACACAGTTATGAACTGTTCACAAGAATACACTGCACACATTATTCATTATACTGCACGTTACTTCTTACTTACAAGACAAACTACACTGCTAGCAGCCAAAATACAGAGATTGTACAACAATATACTTACACTGAAGGGAAGTGGAAAAGAAAACTAAAGGTGGACCTTGACACACTACACAAATACATTTTTATTTTTGCTATGTTTAAAGTAGTATTCTCTTTAACATTCATTATTTTAGCACACAGCCTTAAGAAGTTCTTATGAAATGTGTTCTGGGATTCTTCTTCATCTGTATGTTTTAGTTAAAAAAAGACTGCACCAACAATTAAAAAAAACCACACGCACTGGACACCCTTACCCATTGGGCTGATTCTGCCATTATTCTGCTGTCGCTGAAGATGCTCTTTGTAGCAAACAGAACACATCCCATTTGTCCTAGGATTTCCATAAAATCCACATCCTGTACTACACAGCATGGGCCCTGGGGTCTGGTTTGTCTCCTGAGTCATCTCGATGCTGTAAATAAAACCAAGAACTGCATTAGGAGCTGGCATGTCACCAAAATCAATTACAGGGTTACAGAGTTAAAGTATGCCTGCTCAACCTGCCCCCAAAAGGTGATATCAGCATTCTTAAAGAGGTTTATATGGACGTTAATATACCATTCAATACTGCAATTGTATTGCTAAGTAACATCATTATGAACCTTCAAGGGAAGAAAAAGTACTTCTCAGTAATCAGTATAACAACAATGTGCTTGTTGGACACAGATGTGTGTGCAGGTTGCGAACAAATTCAACGTAATGGCAAAAACAGCCCTTTATTAACAACTTAACATTAATGTGCATATGCAGAATAAGCAAGACCAAACTTGTATCTACCAAATAACTGTGGCAACTAACATAGCTTAGTTTTTCAGGCTCCATCAGGAGAACCCCACCTTTTCAGTAATGTTGATCTTGCATCATTTTGATGCTAGTTCCACTAATAGGAGGTCTGATTTGCACAATATACTTATTAAAAGGAAGAGTAAAAATCCCTTAAGTATTGGCAACAGCCATTAATCTGTATTCCTATCTTTAGGAAGAGTTTCCAAAACAAGGCCTTGAATACTCCTCAGGTTGTGTATGAAAGCTGATACTCGGTATTAACTGGCAACAACATGTGTACAACAGGCTCTTCAACAGAACCTAAACAGCGTTTCTGAAGTAAGCTTAGACCTGATCTTACTCTTCCAAAGAAAAGAAAATCAACAACTTTAGGCTGCTGGATTCATTCTATCACGTTGCCAGTTAAATCCTTCGTCTTAATAAAGTTACAGCGAGACTTTTGAACCTTCCAAATGTAGACAACACTAACTCTGCCATGCACTGCAGTTGCTAGGAACAAAAATACTTCACCTTCACTGTTGGTTAACCTCTGCAAAGCAAGGTTAGTAGAAAAACTGATATAGCAACCAAATCCTTCATTCCCAAGGGCAACAAAAGTAGAGCATGGCAATCAAGCAATCTACTACAAATTGAGGACACACAAGAATACTGCACTTGTCCTCCCAAGATTTAGAAGAAGCACTATACATGGCACTTGGGAAGATTTATGTTAGTGTCATCTCTTGATGACTATCTTCCTACTCAGGAGCACACATAATAATGAAAGATACTTGACCACTTGATGTTTGTGAGAACTCAAAAGTGTCAAAAACAGGTTTACTGCACTGTACAGAAAAAATGCTTACAATTCAGAAACACCACACTGCAATTAGTAAACTTAGATTTCAATAGTATGATAACTGCAACTAAGGGCAAAGCAATCTTTGTTTAGTTAAACTAAATTTCTGGAAAAAAAAGTAAATCAGTAACAGGAGATGAACAAGTAAAATTAATCTGTTTGTCTGCAGGTGATCACGGGACCTCATTTCTCCAGGTATAGATAGCTGTATAGGTACAGGTAGTCCTGCAGAACAGCTTCACGCTTGCTCTGATAGAACACGTTATGGATTTACAGCCACACACCCCAGCCGAGGAATCAGCACAAATTATGACCAAACTAGAGAAATCAAAACAAGCAAACAAAAACACAACCTTACCTACATTGCAGGTTTATGCTTATCTAAAGCAAAGACCCTACTTCTGCCCTCCTGGTAAGCAGGTAAGCTCAAAGAGTTATCAAATACGCTGCCACCATCAACCTCACTTTCAAATTAACACGCTGTTTCACCACTCACTAAACCTATCTTTAGGTGCTAATGCTGTTTTTTAAAACATTACGAACAACAGTCTTCACAGCTCCTTTGTCAGCACCTTCCCCCACTACTTGAAACACATGCCCCTGATCTTAAAGGTCAAGCTGTTGTCCAGCACTTTACAAACGGTGCTTTTTAGGCTCCTGAAGAAGGTCCGAGTGTCACTTGTTTCTTCTAAAAGAAAGCATCACCAGCAGGCAAACAGTTATAAGGCACCTACCCGAAGCGAGTCTGCTATCCACCACACTAGATTTGGCTCTATAACCTCCTGAACCAACAACAGCAAAAGCGAGGGTTTCAGACGAGGCAAATCCCACGCTTCTCCAACCAGTCCTCCCCTGCTGGACCTCTCCTTGGAGTACCAGCAGCGATCTGACGGCTTCCCCCAGACCGAGCCCTACTCCCCTGGAAAACCAGCTCCTGATGCCATCACATGCGCCTGCCCGCCTGCCGTAGCATTTCTCAGAAGCGCGGGTCACATGTGGGAGCGCATTAGCTTCCGCCTGTCACAAGGCTGCAATGTGACAGGCTGAGCCACAGGCTCAGACACAAAACCCCGTCAACAGGGGCCTCTGAAATCAGCTTCTATTTATATCTCCGAAGGCTGCCAACTCCTACACAGCCCACAGAGCCGAGGCAGCCGAGCATACACCCACTGCGAGGGGAAAATATAAAATCCGATTAGCACGACGCCGGCTTCCTTTCCAGAGGGAGGGCCGAGCGCGGAGGCTTCATTTCGGCCGGGAAAATGCAGCATCACGAGCCAGGCGCCTCCAACAGCCATTTTCATCCCCAGCTGGCAGCAGGGGCGGCGGGCAGCGGGCCTGACAGATGACCAGAGGGTCACAAAAACACCTCCCAACAAAGCTCTTTGGGGGGGGGGGGGGGGGTTACGGCCAGGCTGTTTCCCTTTGTGGGGGATAAAATACGATGATTTTATTGTGCCTCCAAAGTGAGCGAGTGGTGCTCCCCGGGGCTCCCCGAGGCCGAAGGGGGATGTTTTGCTCGGCGTGTGAACCGAGCGCCCCCGCGGTCCCCCAGCCGAAGCACGCACGCACACACACACACCCACACACACCCGTATGGAGAAACCCGGGGGCTGCCGACCCTGCAGCAGACGGGCCGCGATTTAAAACGCCGCCCGGGCCCAGACAAAAGGCGCGGCAGCGCCAGGCGCCCAGCGCCCCCCCCCCTCACACCCCCCCACCCCCCGCCGCACAAAGCCCCGCGGGCGGCCGGGCCGAGGACCAGGATCCCCAGCCTGGGGGGGGGGGGGGGGGGAAGGGCCGCGCCGTGCCTCGCAAAGCCCTGAGTCACGGCCGGGCCGCGGCCGCCCCATTGTCTGCGGCGGGGCCGGCAGGGAGCGGGCTGGAACCGAAGGGTGAGGCCACCTCCCGTGCCCCGTGCCCCGTGCCCCAGCTCGCCCCCCGGCGCCCCCCCCTACCTGGTCGCGGCGGGGGCCGGGTGCCCCGCGGCGGGCTCGTCGGGTGGCTGCGGGCCGCTGCCGGCAGGGCGAGGGGCGCGGAGCAGCCGCCGCCGCCGCCGGTTCCCTCCTTTGTTCCCGCAGCAGCCGCGGCCGTCGGGGCAGCGGCGCCGGCGCGAGGCGAGGCGCGCGCGGCGCGAGGGGCGGGCGGCGGGAAGGAGCCGGCGGGCGGGGGGCGGGGACGAGGAGGAGGAGGAGGAGGAGGAGGAGGAGGAGGAGGAGGAGGAGGAGGAGGAAGGGGAGGGGGCGGGGCCCGCCCGCTGGCGGCGGCTCCGCCTCCTGCCGGCCCGCGCCGAGGCACGCCGGCGGGGCATGCGCGCTGCCGCGAGGAGGTGGGGGGGAAACGGGGAGTGGGAGGGGAGGGGCAGAGCCCCGCCCCCTGCGGTGGCGTCACAGAGGCACGCGCGGAGTCGGTCGGTTGGAGCCCACCCGCCCCCCGGTTAGGGAGGGGGCGGCGGCTGCGGGCCTCGTGAGGGGCTCCGCCGGGCGCTGGTGTGCAGCGCCCCCGCCGCGTCGGGGCTGGTCGCCCCCCCTCTGACTCGACGCGGCCCGATCCGGCCCGACGCCCCAGCCCCGGTCTGAGCCCCACGCGTCAGCTGTTCCTTCCCCGAGGACCTCCTCCTCCACCCCTGCCCCTCCTGAGGGGCTCATCGCCGTCCCTTGCAGCGCTCCGATTGCTGGAGCTGCCCCACCACGAGGTGCTTTCATGGAAAACATGAAGAATAAAACACGTTTTTAATGGAAAACACGTTGTTGAATATTCTTGTTGAACATCTAAGTCTCATGTCTTCTTTAAACGGATCAGCGGTAGTGCTGCATGGCAAAGCCATTGCCTCTTAGGCAATCGTGTCCCAAGTTTCTTTGGGGCTTTAATTATTAAATTAAATGAACATCTTCATTGCTATCTGCAGCTTTCTCAGATGCAAACCTGAGCGATAGAACAGTGGTAACGGACTTACCAGGAAAATCCTCATCCATATTTTATATTAATCTGAAATCCTGGGCAGTTTCAGCATGGGTGATGTTACATTATCCTAACTGCAACACAGAAAATGCATCATTGGGTATAGAAAGGTCTTTATGTGACTGGAACGCCCAAATTCTTAAGCGGATGAAAGTGGTCGGCATTATGGGTGCCACAAGAGCAGGCCTCGGTTCAAGACGTGCCAGGCTGTGAACCTCTGTGGCTGTGGCAGATGGTGCCTCAGTTGGGCTCGCGGTGCTGAGCCTAGGCAGTGCTTGTCGTTTCTCAGTCTTGTCTAGGTCCATTTTCGCTTTCAGAACCTAAATTGCCATGCCTAAAGACATGGCAATTCATGGGCTTTTTCTGAACAGTGTGCCTGCTCTTTGTGTGAGTCTCGCGTCCTTCTCTCGTCTCTCATTTTCACCCTCTAAGAGCTTTTGTTAATACTTTGAACTGCTTCTGAGGGTGCTTTAGCTAGCTTTTTATCAGTGGTTTACTTACTAGCTGGTTTGACTACTAGTTTAATTTCTCTGACTGCTACATTATCCTAAAACCAAAATCAATAAGCAGAGTCTAATCTGTAGTTAGTTCACTAGCCTGCACTTGTGATGAGCAAACTATATCTGACCATGGGGACTACAGATTTCTGCATCCGAATGGGCTCTACAGTACAGCACAGAAGATGCCCAGGTGTCTGTGTCGTCCAAAGCACCTCTTTTGCGGTCTGCAAAGTGGGGTGTAGGAGATCTGTTGGGGTGCAGGAGGAAAATGCTGGAACTTCAGAAATATGTGTTTATATTTTATAAACAAATTACATATATGGGGTGTGCATACTCAAGAATCTGTTACTAATAGGGGTGCATGACCCAAAGAGTTTGGATACCACTGATT
Organism: Anser anser; assembly: GCF_964211835.1. Classification (NCBI taxonomy): domain Eukaryota; kingdom Metazoa; phylum Chordata; class Aves; order Anseriformes; family Anatidae; genus Anser; species Anser anser. Next base: position 48,790,995 of record NC_139723.1, read on the forward strand.
TAAATATGTCAGTTGATCACATCTATCAAGTCTGGCTGCTGGAAGAACACAATTTCAGTGTTCGGAGAATTAACACTGTGTTATGCACCAAGAAGCACCTCAGATCACGTACATTTCTGGTATTCTGTTTGAAAAAAATACATTGATTCTTTCATAAAGTAATTACTAAATCTTTTAAACCAAGACTCAAGTGTATTGCGGACATTGATCACGTTGTATTAGGCATTGATTGTTCAGCTTTTAGCAGATCAGACTGGAGACCTTTCTGTATCTCCTGGAACTTTTCTTGATTCTTGAACTGACAGTCCATATGGAGAGGCTATGCTGAAATATGAATATAAGGTATGAGTTGGGAATATGCTGCTTGTATCTCAGTCTGTTTGAAATCTGTTTCAGAGACTAAATCTTGACTATATGAGCATAGTTATGTTTTACATATTTAAAGAATGAAATTTGGAGAATGTAGTAAGAGTAGAGATAGATAAGGATTTTCATTAAAAAAATTACTTTCCAAATTATTCATCAGAAACTGTTGTCTTACAAAAATTAAAGTTTACACAGTAATTTTGTTAACATTATTTTCAGCTATGTGTCCTGAAATAAATATATGTATTGTTCATGTACTGAAATCTCTGTTGCTGATTAAATTAAATACATTTTTTTTTCCACAATAATTAGAATCATTTGAAATCTCGTAAACAAACTTAATTTCTTTCATCATCTTCAGATATTTTTCTACTATTGATCTCTGTAATACCCTTGAGGTCTCTCTCTGGTTTTCCCTAGTTACTTCATATTTTGCATCATGTTCTTTCATGTTCTGTGTTTCAGTCTTGGCTGTCTATAACTTCTGTGGAAAAGGGGCATGTTACAATTAAATATGTACATCAATAAAATACAAATGAAAAACGCTTATGTTGTATCAAGAGTGTATAAGTCAGGTAGTTTCTGAGTAAATTACCTGTGGCCTAATTTTTTTTTTCCCTTCTGTTGCAGACCTTTATCTCAGCTGGGTTGAAAAATGAAGTAGGTAAATACAGAAACCTTCAAGATTTTTTTTTTCAATTTTTCATCTTCTTGGACATAATTCTGACCTTAGATACTTCCCTGGAGATTTGGAATAGCCACATGATAACAGGTAAAAAAAGCTTAAGAAACATCATCATTTGAAATGTTGTAAATCTCTGCTTGGTTTTCATCCTTGCTGCATCACAGTTAAAAATACAAATTCAATTGACTTTTACTGTAAGCTGGAGTGAGAGCAGAATTACAGCAACACTGGCACTCTTGAAGATGTCATTCTGAAGTGTTAGCAAATTATAGCCAAAGCATGTTAGGCATTGTTTTTATGTTTGTTTGTTTGCTTGTTTTTTAGAGGGACAGAAGGACAAACTGTTCACTCTGTTCAGTCATGCATCTTCCTTACAATGATTTTCCTGAGACAACTACATTACCGCTTGAGTGCATATATTTCTCTTGGTAATATTATATATATATTTTCTGCATTTAAATAGGAATCAGATATGGTTACTCAAACAACAGGGAGTTTCTGCCTAACCCGTTATTTTATTTCACCTCAGAATTTAACTTTGTCTTAATTTTCCTTGTCAGATTTCTTTGTATTTTTGGTCATCTCTTGGGCAAAGATCAGACTGTACTTCTGGTGTTGCATAACCACACATCCTGACATAGAAAGCCTGAAACATGACCAGGTCTCATTTGTGGAGAATCAGCACAAGTTTTCATTTTTCAGAAAGGAGGCTCGGAGTTAAAGGTAGATGTTGTGGCTGTACTGTTGATACATGATGAGACAGGAGGGCTTAGGTAAGGAGAGAAACTGCATTATGAAAGCAGGTGAATCTGCAGCATGTGTCTTTTTAATACAGCGTATTAATGCCCTGGTTCACATAATGCAGTTGTTGGTGGCCAAATTTGCCTTTCGGCTGTGTCTGTGCAGCTATACAGACCCTGCTAAGCTACCCAGCTCTACTTGTGAACAATTTCCCTTGTTACAATACAGTTCTTTGTCTGATGTAAATGTAAGCTAATCCTTTTTTACCAATACAAGAATATATATAATATAAAAGATCATTTCTTCAGGGCACAGCAATTACTCAGATTTCTGTGTGAGGCAATAATACCCTTGCAAGGACTTCATTTGGAACAGGTCACCTTTTCATCAAAGTGAATATATATTTTTTTAATAGCTGATTTGCATGTGGCTTATAATTTGCTGGGTTGTAAGTATTTGCCAGGATACCACTGGTAATGATCTTTGACTGTCCTCACTCAGTCTAAGGAAAACAAAACAAAACAGACAAACAAAACCAACAAACAAACAAAAAGCACCACAGCAAAACCTTAACTATCTGTTGCTAAGAGTTCTTGCGAATGTAATACTTTTGTTTTCTCTGTGCGAGGAAGAACTCAGGGATAATTCATCAGTTTGCTCAGCAAATACCTTCTGATCTCCATTTCCTATATACTAACACTTTCATGTGCTTTTCTGTGGGAACCCTATAGTATTAGGTCAGAAACAACCTAGAGTAAATTTTCTCAGAGAAATGAAAAATTGAGTGTGGATTGGTAGAAACATAAAAGAAATTTACCCTTTTAAGCTACTTAGATCCTTCACACAAAAGAACCCCAGGACCCCTTGTGCCTTGGAGCTAAGACCAAATCAATGAAATGGAAGGATAAAGCTTTAGATATGCTGCCATATGGAGACTCATGCAATAGTAGTGAAGTTGTAAAGAGTGTTTCCAGGGCGTTGGGTATATTGAAGCCAAATTTATTTTATGACTAATGTGGACTGGAGTTTTAAAGGCATAGCTCAAACTCACACATCAGGAGGAATATGTTTTGTAGTGACTGAAATGAGAGAATCCTGATATCTTCAGAAGGCTGTATATCATGCAAAGCATTGATCAGAGTTATTGGTCTTTGAAAATTTACTTCCCAATGAAGTTTTCAACAGTGCATAACTGAAGGATTTGAATTATGCTGTTTGCTGAAAGTAATATTTTGTGATATAAGCTATTGATAGACCCCATTTCTAAGAGTTAGTTATTATATTCTTTTATAGCATTACTTACATTGTATATTATGTATTATTTATTGTGTTATTTTGACTTCAAAGGTGGATAAGGGTGCATAAGGATTCATGTAATTTGTAGAACAAAGAAAACAATAATTGTCACAGATGATAAAGCTAGAAAAAGTAAACTGCTAAATATAATTTGACTTCAAAGCAAAATAGTTTAAAGGCAGTATTTGTGTGCTATCAAAATTAAACATGACAAACGTTCAGACACTTTAGATGGGCATACATGTAAATTAAACAATAAATTTTTAAAGAAAATTAACAGGGTGGGGTCTGATTTTCTCTTCTGATATAACTATGCACTTCAGCACTGAGAGGAGACTACTTTAATACTGGCAATTTAAAAGCAGTTTGCTTGAACTTTGGTTCACATCACAGGTGTCTAAAAATGATAGTCACAAATATTTGCCTGCAAAACTGGATGAAAAGTGATCAGTACACATATAATTTCTCTCTGCAAACCTAGATTTCTATATTAACATACTCTTCTGGGAGAATTAAAACCAACTGAAAATTTGGTTTATGTTGTAAAAAAGCACTTCAGAAAAGTGCTTCAGAAAAGCATTTCAGAAAGCATTAGTATCAAAGTTGCTTGGTGTTGAAACTGAAAGTATACAGACATTTTTAATTAAGACATTTGTTAGCATTTTTAATTAAAATGCTAATATAGTTCTGAGATACCGTATTAGCAATTTTTACAATTATTATTCTGGATTTTGTAAATTTTATGTGGTATGTGAAAGATGCAGTAGAGTGCTCCAATGTACTGTAGCATATGCAAGTATGTGAAATGGCACGGTAGCACCCCTTAATGTTTTAAGGGTGACTTAATAGGCACTTCCCTGTAACCACATAATTACTCACCAGTAGAATTTCATTAACTGATAACACCAAATTTACATGTAACACTTTTAGATTTGCAAGCACTTCAGGAAGCTAAAACTTCTCCTTTATATCCCCTGGTATTCCTGCCATAACTCACATTGAAGTTAAAGCACTGCTTTTCAAGAGAAGCTAGCAGTCTGGTGCATGCCCAAGCTGGGAAATCCTTTAGAGAAGATGACCTGGCAAAGTTCCCATAAGACAAACCTTAAGCATAATGTTTTTTACAAAGTATTGTAGGTATGGCACCTGAAGAGCAATCTATCCAAGATTTCTAAAAGCCATTGAAAATCTTGACTTAAATGCCTTCTAGTAGCTGTGCAGTAGATCAGTGAAACCAGGATGTGAATTAATCTATTTCCACAGATTCTAATTTTTTTTTTTTTTTTGTACTAGCCAGTGTGGACTTCTGAAAATGAATTCTTTTCATGCCAGTCAGGTGCATGCAGCAGTCTTCTTGCTGTAGAGCCTTAGAAGATGTTTACTTAAGTTGTGAATTTAAAAACATTTGTGATGATCTTTCACTTACAAGCCATTTGCCTCAGACTCCTTTCAGAAGTGTCTGTCTGTTTGTTTTGGCAAGTCTTTAAACTCCTTGTAACTTAGTCAACTTTAAAAGCCTTATTAGTGTAAGCAAATGCATGCAATTTTCATTAAGACGTCAGTTTGTCATTCATGTTTCATTTCCAGAGGTAAGATACTTTTGGAAAAAGCGTGCAACTACTGCTGAGAATGCAGTTTGAAACATAATGAATATGCAAAAGTAGGAAATCAGTGAAAGCATTTCCTTCATTGCACTCCAAAGGCAGCACAAACCTACAGAAAATTTCGTTATGTCTCAGCACTGTGATATTTCTTTGTCTAAGTATTCCTGACCTCTTCCAGGTATCTGACAGCATCAGTTTTGTTACCTGTGCTTTTCCCTTTGGTATTTTTAATACAAATAGAATAATAGAGGATTTATTTATTAAAACAATAAGAATAGTGTTTAACTGGGCTATTATATACAGCAATGATGATACAGATGGCAATGTAGACAACCGGCAGGCCTGTCTATTCAGAGTCATTTGCCAGACTGTCCTGCCATTTGCGGTAATGCTGCATGCTCCCTTGCATTTTAATCTGGAATAACAAAAACAAACGCAACATTTGCACCGTTTGTCTGTAACACTGATACATGCATGCATAGCCATTTTGGAACTGCTCATCTCATCACATTTGCTTCTTCTTTTAGAAAGTCCATCCCAGCTGCTAGAGAGAAGATGCATTTCTGTCTTCAGCTGGTGGGGTCTGGCTGGACGGGGATCAAAGTGGGAATTATACAGAACACATCTAGAAAGCAGGGCTGTATAGGTTTAGATGCCAAAATATGCATTTATCTACTTATTTTTTGTTGAACATGTTGACCTAAGAGATTGGGACAAGGACATAAATTATAGCTCTGGGAGAATCCAAGAAGGATGCCAGAAGTCTTGGTACTGTGCCATTGCTTTCATCTCTAGGAGACTGCTTCAATACTCCAAGTACTCCTCCTTGTAAGAGGTGAGCCTAGTCAGTCCCTGCCAGTTCATACAAACTCAGTTAAATCTGTTTCCAGACATTGTACAACTCCAAGAAGCAAATTTGCTCATATGAATGAGCCTCTTCTTGGCATTGGGTTGCTGTTTTTACTATGCTGATCTGCAGAGATTGGACAGTTTACTCTGCTGCTAGATAAGTTTTATTGTTTGATAATATGCAGTTGAAAAGCTGCAGAGGCAGGGAGTATCTCCTTTGAGAAATGGCATTCAATCTGTAAGTACTGATAGAAAATTCCAGGCCTGTCCTGAGCAAAGTCAATGATACCTCCCCAAGCACTTTGGCTTAGTTCACCCATCAGTAATCTTGCATTCTCTCTCATCCTGGGCCTAAAAATGTCTATTTTGTTGTTGTTGTTGTTGTTGATTCTTTAAAATGAGAATTCCAACAATAAAAGTAAAATAATAAAACTGTCATACAGATTTTTCCATCTGGTAAGTGATATTACCATCACCATTTAACAGAATTTAACAGGCCTTTATTAAATGGCCAGCTTTCAGCAAGTCATTGAATGTCACCTTCTTAGCCTGGTCTTCCCTCCTATTTGAGCAGTTTGTGGAAGGAAAAAGGTTATCACACTGAGATTTTTTCACTTCATTTGATGTATTACTTCAACATTTGAAGTGCACAGTAAAATGTAACACCCAAATGTGTAGTTTAATATTTAAAACTTCTCTTTCAATTCTTACAACTTCTGCAAGACTGAGGCAATATACTCGTGAGCCATGTTTTGAAGAAAGTGATTACTATAGCTCATAAAATATGAAACAAAGATAAAATACATAGCGTGGATGAGCTCCATGAAGTCTGATTTCATTAGCAAAAAAAAGAAATGTCTAAAATATAACTAATAATGTAAAATTATATTTGTGACATATTTCTAAAAAAAACAAAAACCAAAACACATACACACACAAAAAAGCAAGAACAGAAAACAAATAAACAAAACTTACAGCTTTATGCTTGTAAATTTTTCACTGCTCCAGTCCACAGAAAGTGATAAAAGAAACTGGAGGATGTTTCAGTAGGAGGCCTGATAGTAACGTCTACAGGAACAGCTGCTAATGCCGAGACCCGAGCTTTCAGTTGCCCTTGGCCCAAATTTGGGATTAGATATCTGTGGGGTGAGTTTATGGTACAAGCATGTTTTGTCAGTGTTACCTCAGACTGACTGTGCTACAGACTCTCCGAGTGCCAGGACATTTAAAATGACAATAACTGTGTTTTAATCAACATAGCTTCTTTCATTTGTTAGAGGAACAGCGGTGAGATTTTATTATACTAGTGCCAGAATTACTTTGCTGGAACATCAGTGATTTGCCAGTAATAACAGAGCAGGCTTTTTGTAAGGGAAGACTTGCTCTGTCAAAGACAGAGATGTCTGCATTGTAACCTGTTTGCAAACTTAACATTAATACTGGTATCTTGCAGTTTCTTTGCTTCATTGCTTCACTTTGCAATCTTAACCATCTTTGCAAGCCCTATGAAAATTAAGATACCATTCGAGATCAAAAATTCCTAATGTCAGTGGAAAAGCACAGTCTGCAAACAAACAAAACAAACAAACAACAACAACAACAAAACAGAGTTAAGATTTGGGCTGCTGTTTGGGATGGGTGCACAAGAGAGACAGGAGGTCTGGGCACCCCTGTACTACTGAGGCAGGGCAGTGCAAGCAGGCAGACCAGGAGTCTACCAAAAAATCCACAAACCCAACGTTCCTATTTGCCTAAATTCTAGCTAACAGGCAATATTTGGCACTTTCTGTTTCTTCCCCAGGGCTACTAATTCAGGTACAACCAGGGATTATGCACGAAAATCCAGGGTTCAGTTTGGAGAGGCACTTCTCTTGAGACACAAAGTACACAGCCCAGTTAGTTGACCTGCATACTCGGCAATATTAAAGCCATAATGATGAAAGTAGTTCCGAAGCCAATTATTGACAGGATGGAAGGCAGAGGTGTAGTGGGGGAGCAGAGGAGAGTGGGCAGGAAATTGGCTGAGTCATTAGAAGAGCCAAAAGAAACACAAATGTGATTGTCATCAGTCTCAAAATGATGACCCCAAAGCAGTTAGCAGTGATGTAACTGAGATTAGGTAATAGTGATAAAAGTTGACAGCCTACAGAGGCATACAATTAGGCCTACCACATTATCACGTCTGTAAGTGGGCTTCTTTTGTAATTCGTGGTGAAACTCTTGCTGGCTGTAGCAGAGCAAAACATAAACAATATTAAGCATTGCGTACTTTTAGTTAGGACACCAGAAGAGGGCCAAAGATGGATAAATACAGCATCTATCAAGCCCAATCAGATGCCTGTTGAAATCCCTAAGGGTAGAAGATACCAAATACCAGTTTATCTCTTTTGGGGAAGCTGCTTTTATAACCAATGGATAACGAAGACAGAGAACTCTTACAGATATAGAAGGAAGATGCCAAAGATGCAAAGAAGCCGAAGCATTGCAAGTGACATTAACAGAGCATCAAGGTGTTCAAACCATGAAGGGATTATATTCTGCATTTTCTCATTCGTTGCTTCTGTTTGCTGTACAGTAGGAAAAATAGTGCAGTGATATTGTTAAAGTAAACACTGTGGTTACCCTCTACACCGAAGGCTTTCCATCCCAGAACTTTTTGAATTAGTCTCAGTACATAAAGGACTAAAGTCATTACCAATGAAGGTATAAGATAATATAAAATAATGAACTAGTAGTAATGAAAGGAAAATACAAAATCTAAAATCTGCAAAATCTACAAATTATCTCAGTGTAACTCTTGCTTTTAGTTTTAGGATCTCAGAGGAATTGTAGTGGAGAACAACGCTGATGTTAACTTTTGGTCAGAGTCTCATCTTGCCCTTCGAACAGGTGCTTGGAAAGTTTTGTGGCTGAATATTGGGAATCAATCACTTCCCTTTATGCAGCAAAATTAACCCAGGCACTGCATGGAGTTCTGTTTTTTGTTGTTGTTGTTGTTGTTTTTTTTCCTTTTTTTTTTTTTCTCCTGCTATGGATTCAGATTCTGGGACTCTGCCCTGAGGCAAAAAAGACTGGAAAGAGCCACCAGACCTTTGTTTGGATGCAGGTAAGTGAGGGCTTCTGCCAGTCACAGCAAAAGCTGGGCATTTCCTGTGGCTAGTAAGTCTGCAAATCAGTTCAGGGCAGCCTTTTGGTGACCACCAGCTGGAGATGTGATTTACACTGCTGGCAAGACTGTATTTAGGAGCAAGAGTGAGGGTCTTGCCTGAACGGCTCTTGCTTTTTGTTTGCTCAGCAATGTAATGGGAAAATCTTCATGGTGTTTGTTTGCTCACAGCCTGACCAGTTTAGCTAGCTTTAGTTTAGCTTTAGTAGATTTTAATGGTCTCTCAAAGGTGTTAAGCTACCTAGATTTGATGAGGCTAGTCCACAGGAAACAGGGATAGGAATAAGTAGGCAAAGGTTTCAAATATTATACTAATGAAGCTATTATGCTCTGTGAAGAACCTGAGAATGGCCCAAGTCACATGAAATCTCTCTGTTCAGGAGTGCAACGTAAGGTTTGTGTTGATACTTTATCGAGTTTTTCTAAGATGGCTCGTCGTACTTTGCAGAAGATGGGAGCATGGGACGGCAAAGACCAAGTAAAGTACTGCTCAGTCATATGCCTCCTAACATGGACCACGAGCTGCAGAGTTTTGCCGTACCTGTGCTTGGTGACCAGAGCATTTCTTCCCCATCTTCTTCTTTCCTCATCTTCTCACAGTGGTGCAGTACTTATTAGGAGGAGGTCTCGATGAATCCACCCAGGTCCCCCTCCTGTGATAAACAGATCACAACAAGCCTGCCATTTAACCCGCATGTTCAATATATCAGCTTTCATTCATATTACTATGAAGGCTTTTTACCTGGCCTTTAGAGCAGCCCTGCAGCCATTAGCAGAAATGCTTTAAAATTAAAAACCAACCATACCACATGAAAATTTTGTAGCTTATGACTTGGAAACTCATCTTGGCACACCCACTACTTACTGATTCATTTTACCGTTCCCTGTATAAAGAGAGAGCCAGGCCACACTCAAGCCCACTGCTAATTTGCAGTTTTCTCTGATAGCCTTGGTGCTGCTACTAAATAGCCAGGAATTAGTGCTTCAGGCCTGATGCGTGGTCGAACAGATGAATGTTAATGCACTCAGTCCCTCTCCAGCTTGCAGCTGTTTGGTGGTGGTGCTGGTGTGTGCTCTGGGAACAAAGGCAGACAAAGGCTGGACTTGTCTGTATGCTGCTGCCTTTTCTCATGTTCGGGTTTGAGCAGAAGTGTGGTGGAAGGCTTTCCACGCTTCTGGCTCCTGTCACCCCTTTGTGCAAGGACTTTGCTTATTTCAGCTGTAAAATTAGTCATGCTCGTAAGTGCTTGCGCCAAGTCGGTGGGTTGGTGACTTTGGGGAGGTTACAGTCATGAACTGTGGCTTTTGTTAAAAGAAATGAATGGCCTGCTAGCTGCTTGTGGGCTCAAAACTGCTGAAAAGAGGGATAAGCAGAGCACACTTGGCAGTGTTTGTTTGCCTTTGGGAGGCATCTGGCCCCGTGCCAATGTCTGGACACTCTGCTTCTCTCCCCCCTAATCAAAATTACAAATGAATTCTCACAGTGTAGGTAGTAGATTTTGTCTGACATAGTTTTTTTTTTTTTTTTTGTCTCCGTACATTTTACCTGCTGTGGTATTTTGGAGAAAATATATGAATTTTTAGTACTCCTACATTGGCAATATATCAATATATTTTGGAAACTTTTGTCGTGCTCCATACTTTCCCTGCTTTCAGCCCTGGACATCAAGCCCCATCTATCATCCACGCCACCATGGTACATCTAACTACATCTTCTATTAACTGTGGAGTGTAAAAATGCCTCTCTCTTTCCCTTTTTGTGTTCAGAATTGTGCTGATTTACATCACATTAACAGGGAATCAGAGTGTGTAGGTGGAGCAAAGGGGAAGCCAACCTATTTCATGGTAATGCAAGGATGACAAAAAGGCTGTATGGGGCTCTGGTCACACCCTGGCAATTGAAGGAGTTATCTGGCAGCTCACAGGAGCTGGTGGCAGAAATAATCCTATAGACCATCTTTCTAGAAACCACAGTATTATTAAAATGTTCATTTATCTGAGTCCCAAAAGAGTCAAATGATAAGAACAAAACAGCTGCAAAGGTTTATATTCAACTTTGATGTGCAGCCTATTTGCAAATAGTCTCTGTTTCTGTGTACATCAGTAATTACCATGAGTCACTGTATGTCTGATGTGCAATGCAAATTACTAACCCAGATTAAATTTTGGAGTATCTAAGACTGCAGATTTTATTGTTGTTGATTTTCACCTACAATTCCAAAGAGAGCAACTTTTTTTTCTTTTCTTTTTTTTCCTTTTACGTATTTATATATATACATACATTTATTCAGGATGTTCAGTAAGCAGTGCTGCTTATATTATTGAAACGAAAAACTATGGTAAAACTTTACCACATATATATTCTGACTCTGGGGATCATGACGCCATTAATCCACACATAAATTCATGTCTGATAAAAGAGGAACTCCTACTGGTCGGGGAAATGGACAGGAACTGTATATTTCTTACTGCTTACCACCCACTAAAGAATCTTAGCAACTTTATTAATAAATTTAGATTTTTCTGAAGAATGATCTGTGCATCATCTTCATCAAAGTTTCCCTTGGCTCAAGAGCTCCATTGCTTCCCTGAAGATTTTTCAGCTGCTTTTTCTAAGGTTACATGAGCACTTTCTAATTATCGTGCTATATATTTTCAGTTCCTAGTGTCACTGACTTTGTTATAATTATTCTTTTTCTAACTGGGAAATTTGGTTTTGAGATTGTACTTGAATGCAAAATAGATAAATCCTATCATTATTTTGGGGGGAATTTTACTGCTAATTTTACGTTAAAACAACTCAAAGTTCAATCTTCTATATAATGTTAGTGTTTTAGAGGAAGATGTTATTCATTAGAGAAACGCAGTTTGATCTAACTGGTGAAAGTCTGCTTTTTCATTTTGTTTTAAGCGACTTTAGACTGCAAGAAATCAAGATCATGAGATTAAAAGGTTATTCTGAAGAAGTAAAATTGCATGCCTGAAGTCACCCAGCTGTTACAACAAGCCTTTCCAAAGCAGTGACAAATGACACAACACTGTAGTAACACTCAGGCGTGCAGGCCTTTTGAGCTTTGGCCTTGCACTTGTTTTAGAAGCTTTCAAAGTGTTTAAGGATGACCTGGTTTTTAAGATCCATCAGCGATGGCAGTTTGCGAGTCTTAATTACCATCATCTTGTTCTCCCTTTTCTTTGTCCAGTATGAGTAATTTAGTGGGAATATTATGTCACCACTTACCAGGAAGATCTTTGTTAGACCTATACAAGGCTGGCAAAGCCTACAGATGGGGATCTGCCAAATAACATAAGAGCTTAGAGAAGTGCTAATACTGGAAGTGCCGGATCCATACTATCAGCAACTAGACTGTGTCCTCAGTGTAAGAACTGGGAGTTAAGACGTGTTTTCTAGGAAGAAGGTTTTGTGGTTGTTTTATGAAATTCAAAAGCAAGTGCTGAACAATATACCTTCTCATAGTCACCGTGACTACAGTATTTTGCTTGACTTTAGGAACAGGCAAACTTCATGGAACTTGAAACTTTCCAAATTAATGAAAGTGGCTTCCTTCCTGCCTTCCTGCCTTCCTCCCTTCCTCCCTTCTTCCCTCCCCCCATCCTCCCTCCCTCCCTCCCTCCCTCCCTCCCTCCCTCCGTTCCTCCCTCCCTCCCTCTGTTCCTTCCTTCCTTCCTTCCTTCCTTCCTTCCTTCCTTCCTTCCTTCCTTCCTTCCTTCCTTCCTTCCTTCCTTCCTTCCTTCCTTCCTTCCTTCCTTTCTCCCTTCCTTTCTTCCTCTTTCCTTTTTTTTTCCTACAAAAAATGTTTTAGAGTATTTTAAAAATCCATATTTTTCAAATTTGTCTGTGAATTCATGTTTTTAAAGAAATGATGTTCTCCATACAGCTACAAGCAAACTCCAGAAACCTCTTAGAAAGAAACATTAATGCCATGAACCCTCACATTTAAAAGTCAGGGCTGCTGAGTAGCCTTAGTTCAGCCTCCCTGAGTTTATGTATTATGCTACAGACTTTAATTACATTGTTGCATAAGTTTCTTTCTACTCAAAATCTTGCCTACCTTAACACTAACAGTTATAAACTTTTTGATGTCTGACTTTGCACTGTTAAATTTTATCTAGCATAAGGCTTTTCTTTTTGTGTGGAGAAAGCTGGAAATGTGGGGCTGTAATTTCCAGAGATTTTTTAAACTTAATGGAAGTCACCCCTTAAGCTTAAGAAGTCATCTTGCTGAGCTCTCCTGACAACCTGTCATATGGGTCCTACACAGAGATAAGGAATCATAGCACTCTTCTACCCATTTCAAATAAGAGAGTAACTGATAGCTGTAGCAGCCCAAGTGGCTTAAGTTTCCTGAAGTGCTAAACAGTAAAACCAGAGATGTGTAAAGCAGCCTGGGCTACAGGCCTCTCTTCCTGGATGGTGTACAATACAAGGCTCTCTCCTTTCCTCTCCTCTTCCAGTCTGGAAGGCTGAATATAACTGTGAAGATGCTCCAAGTGGAATCCAAGTCCCAGGCCCATAATACTGCATTACTTTCAGTTCTTTCTGTCAGCTAATACAGCCTTTGTTCTCAGGGCAGCTATTCATCTGCTTTTTAGTCGTATGGGAATTGCATTCAACCTTTTCCCAGTTCCCTCTCAGTGTTCCCTGAGGGATGCTGTCTTGATCCTTTCCTATGAGGAGCTAGGCACTCACACTTTTCAGGAGCTGCTGAACTTCTCAGAGGAACCAGACCATGTAGTAAATGACAAGGTCTTTTTCTAATGAAAAGAATATGTTAGAGGAGAAAATAAATTGATATTGAAATAAAGCCCTGGAGACAGCCTAAGACACTGTTCTTAAAGAAGGGCAGGCATTTTAAAAGACTCAGAGGAACAATAAGAACATATTTCTAAAATCAAAATCTCATGGAAAAAGATCCTTGGGGTTGAGGGGATAGAATACAAATTTCAGTTCTACCAACTGTAATTAAAACCATAATCTTCTGTTGGGATCCTATTAAAAAAAATCCAGGAATCCTTATGGAAATCATTATTTGACCTCTTGGTGCACCACTTAAAGAGAAAACAAAGCCCCTGTGTCACAAGTCACTCCGTGTGGGAGTTCCAGCAAACTCCTTGGCCTGTCACGAGCCCCATTGATTTTATTAATTCAATGGTAGGGTAGTGTCCTAAAGGGAGAAACCTGGCAGCTTTGGGGAACATCACTCCTTGTCTGGGTCCGTGCTTTATGGGGTTACCAACATGCATTTATGTTGGCTGGGGATGTTTTATGATGATGACAACATTGCTGAGTGGGTCTGACCTTCCAGGACAGCAGGCCACGCTGAGGTGTGAGGAGAAGCACTGCCCAGTCTGTACGGTGCCTACGTGCCGCATCTAGTCAGTGCATCCATCCATACAACACCACATGTTGCACTTGTAGTGGGGCTACATCAGCTTTCCCAGGTGTGCGTGGAGGTGAGGAGTGAGCCTGAACTGTGTCTGGAAGCCACGTGGCCAAAGAGATGGGCCTTGGGGATCACGCTGGCTTCACCCACAGGTCCAGGCCGGTGGAGTCCTGGATCCATGTGAGCATGGTTGGTTGACATCAGCAGTGCTGGTCAGAGGCATGGGTGCCTGTCCTCTGCAGAGACCAGCAGTGTGGAGGCCTGCTACCACGCAAGGAGAGATGGGGTCAAACCATGAGTACCTGCTGAGATTCTCCAGCATTTTTAAATGGGTGCCAGCCTATAGCTGGTAAAGGTGTAGCTCTTCTCCTGTTGAAATTGTATAGATAAGAGCTTTTCTATCAAAAAGGTGTCCTCTCTGACCATTATAACTTTAATATTCACTTCTTTAGCCTTTTTTTTTTCCGTTTTTCTGAAGATGAGTAGGCAGCCTAGTAGGTAGACCAGTAAGTCTCAGGAAAAGGGACCAAGAGCAAAAGATTTCCAGTGAAAAGGGTTTTATTTTCTTCTCTTTCTTGCTGTGAAAGTGTTCATTGTTCCACCTCCACAGTTTGTTGCTAGCTGTGGAGAAAGGAACAAATTATTACATGCAGGCAGAGGAAAAGAATGTTAAACTGGGATGAACAGGGGTTTTCATCACGATGGGAACTGGACAGAAAAGAAATCAGTGTCAGATAAGAAATTTGTGTCAGAGGGCTGATGTTATGTTTTAATATTCCAGTAGTGACCATGTTATCTCTGATGCCTTTTGGAACTGTTTGTACTTTGACTTAATCTAGAATTAGAGCTTTCAAACAGATTCTGTAAGTCCCTCAGGGGAACAGTTACTTGTCAGCTGTGATTATGTTTAATCAGTCCGAGTGGGAAATTTGCCATTTCCCCCCTTAGTTGTATCTCACCGAGTAGTATTTTGCCTTTTTGGGGTGTTAAATGGAACAAAAAGAAAAAAAAAAAAAAAAAAAAAGGAAAACACTGTGTTGTCATTTGATTTCCTGGGTTCTGAGTTACATTATACTACCATATGCTTGATGTGAGGTTTTATAGCAATTACCATTGACACAGAAAATGATAGTACACCAGACAATGTAAAAGAATCCTCCTTCTGCATTATGCAGAGAAGAAAAATTATTTTCTTATCCTATATAAGAAAAACGAAGTGAAGAAATGTGGCTAAGCAAATTGGTATTGTTTCTTCTTGTAATTTTGATACCACTTTCTAGATGAGAATTTTTACCAGTAGAACTATATTGATCTAAATCTACTGTTATAGTTACACTGGAATATATTCCCATGTGAGCAATCTTAGGAAGGATAGTGTTCATGCAAAGATTCACACTGTTACAGCTCTAGTGGGATAATTGTACCAACACTGTTTGACCTATAAATTTCTCCACATAGGAAAAATGCTTAGCAGAAAAGTCTAGATCAGAGACCAACATCCCATAGACAGCAGGCCTTGGAATTATCTGCAATGGGTTGCTCGAGAGTGGCTTAACTACCCACCCTTTTGTTACACTTGTGTGTCAGTTCTTCTGCAGAGCTTTAACCATGAAAGCATCTCAGCATCATCCTGGAAAGCTCTTCCTCAGTGACACATTATAGATGCTTCATGATATATTGTCACATACAGAATTTTTTTCCTCCCTGTATATGGCATTCAGAGAGCAAAAACAAATTTGGAGACATCTGTAGCTAATTTTGGTCTGGAGGGAAGGGGTGGAATTTTCAAGGATGTCTGTAGGCCAGGGACATTAACAATGACACAGGCAATGTGTATTTGATGTAAACCAGTTAAAAATCTGTGGGTGGTGCTGCTGTAAGCGGAATATTTACTATGACAGTATGTACAAATAGTCTGGTGGCTGATTTATGTGCAGAGTCATGATTAACTTCAAGTGGGTTTGTAGGTCAGCATTTATGTTTGACCTCTTTTTCTAAAAATACACTTCTCAAATTTCACAAGAACTCTTTCGTGACAAAATTTGGTCTTTATTAACTCTTAATAAATACCTTCAGTTCATTCCAGTGTTGCATCATCAGGTGTTACCAGCATGAACAGCACAACAAGGAAAGATTAACTTTGTGGATCAATATTTATTTTACCTGGGGACTTGTGTGCATGTGAAATTTATTTAGTAGCAACTCAGCCTGCAATGATAAAAAAGGATCTGTATAAATGCAGCATATTCCTTCAGTTTAACTTTAACCTAACTGGCAGTTACACTATATATCTGTGTTTTGTGTTGTGAGAAAAATCTCAATAATTTTCTTCAGACAGGATCTTCTGTGAAGCTATTTTATTTGCGATTGCAATGGCGGGTGTCCTGCCAATTAGGAGTGCATTATAGTAAACAAATCGTAACCTTTTATTCCCTATTACCTGACAGCTGATCACCTCCACTGTTTCCTCATCGGCTGAGTACTATGGGTTCACAAGCTACTTGACGCTCCTCTATACCATATATGTACAATTTTTCTTTTTTTTTCAACCCTTCAATTTCTCCTTTTTTTTTTTTTTTTTTTCCCCTTTCTTATGTTTTGAGAACCTGTGATCTTTGTTTTACTGTTCCCACACTGCTCATCCTGTTTTTCTCAAGCTTCCACCTTATTTTGGAACAGTGCGGCCTTCTACTGTCCACTTATCTACTTAGCATTTCTCCTTATTATGACTACACAACTACCTTCGAATACAGAAAATTACTTCTCTACTGCAAAAACAAAACTTAGTTTCTCACAGTGTTTAGCTTTGCTATCATGAAATCTGAATTGTCTGGATATAGAAGATCTATATTCAAAGTGCGTCAAAGCTTTCTGGGGAACAATGCTGCTAAATGCTGCACAACATCTGCAAACAAATATTTAGTAACCTGTGCAAACACAAAGGAGAGAAGCTGAGGTTTGGAGGACAATAAAAAAGGGAGCAGGGCAAGGAGGCAAAACCAAAGAACTGCTGAAGAAGGAAAAATTGGTGTAATCACACAACTGGAAAGGAGTTACAGAGTCAGATCTTCTGGATAAATAAATTAACAAAGTGTGCTTTCATGTTGCCCTTTTTCTACCTCTTCCTCTTTGGCATCTGACTGCCTATGCATGAACCTGAAGTCTCATCAGCAGAAGGTTCTGAAAACTCTGTGTGTGAACAGCTGCCCGTAAGGACCTGTGACTAAAAAACTCCAATAATAGCTGGGAAAAAGTAGAAAGCTTAATTTCTTTCTTTCTTTCTTTCTTTCTTTCTTTCTTTCTTTCTTTCTTTCTTTCTTTCTTTCTTTCTTTCTTTCTTTCTTTTTTATTTTATTTATTTATTTTATTTATTTTATTTTATTTTATTTATTTTATTTTATTTTATTTATTTATTTTTATTTTATTTTATTTATTTATGATCATAGGCATTTTTAAGCAAAGCACCAGGTTTCTCTCATCTATATTAATGTATTTTGTTTGATCCCTTTAGGGAACTGATACTTCTCCAGAACACACAAGCTCAGTGGAGTGTGTATATAATACACCCTTTGTATGACAACAACATTGGATAACCCATCAAGATGCAGAGATTACAGAGTGGACAGTCTGTGGACAGGGTGCTATTCTGAGTTGAGAGCACTATGCAGGAATCAATGTAACTGAGGTTATGTCTATACTGCAGAGCAAATGTCCTTTGGGGTCTATCTCCCAGGTTCTGACTCTATGACTGATCATCTAGACCAGTGGAGGAGCCCTTGGACACCAGTGTGACCTCATTCTGGCCTCTTGTGCTTGGGTTTCTCTTTTGGGAAAGCAAGGCACAGGAGATGCTGTGGGCTATACCTCACGCTGACCTGGCATTGCCATGCATCTGTGTGTTCACCCAGGCTCCTGCAAAGGCTCCAGGGCCCCACGGTAGTGGTTAGGAGCTCTGCTCCCTGCAATAACTAATCGAGGTGCCACTGATGAGTTATAGTCAAAGGGTTCTACAGCAGCTAAGAAATATATAAATATATGCTAAATATAAACAATGATTTCATTTGCGTTTGCTTTAATTAAAAATACTTGTTGACTTTGCTCCACTAAATGAACCTTCCTTTCTTTATATCGTAAAAAGCAAGAATGGAGGCAGTGAGAGAGTGGAAAAAGAAAGTGAATCAGGGTGAAGCTATGTGGTACAGTTCTTCAAAGGAAATAATAAATCAGATGTATATACAGATATATATCTCACCTGGACATTGAGAAGGGTTTAGCGAACTTAGGGGCTGGTGAGATAGTTCCTGCTGCTCTGAGAAGGATCAGCAGAAGGGCTGGTGTTGCCAGGCAGTGAGTTTTGTTAAGGATTTTCCTTTGATAGGTATAAATGATTCTGTCTCCTGCAAGGAACGTACCTTAAAGTGTCTTAACACTTCAGCTGGTGATTCCTTCTGTAGTAAAACCAGTGAATCATAGAAATTGAGTTGCTTTGATTCCTCTGGACATGAAGCTGGTGTTTAACTGCTTCAGCTTCTGAGGATTGCAAAAGGGCTCCAAGAGGCAACAAGGGACTGTGACTCTGAAGGTTAATGTTTCCAAACTGAGATGTCTCTGGTCCTGCAGTTCAAGCCCCCACTGTCTGCACAGCATGTAAGCAGCTGCAGTTTAAGGAAGATAGAGCTACTGTTTGTTCAAATAGAATCTGATTTTCTCTTTTTGCCCATTAAACAAAAGGCTGCCAGCAAGAGATCCAGCTCTTCTTCCAGTCTTTTAAG
The DNA here is from genome assembly GCF_964211835.1 of Anser anser. Classification (NCBI taxonomy): domain Eukaryota; kingdom Metazoa; phylum Chordata; class Aves; order Anseriformes; family Anatidae; genus Anser; species Anser anser. The sequence continues at coordinate 48,809,876 of NC_139723.1, forward strand.
AGAAAGTGCTTTTAGAAAGCATTTGAGATGGTATTCCTCACAAAGTAGTCACCATTTCTCTGAGCCTGTAGGCCAAAATGCTTACATAGGTCACAGTAATGGTACACTTATCACTTTCTTATTGATAAGTGCATCCTCATGCCACAGTACCCTCAGTAAGGCATGTGCAGCAGCAACTGTTCATGTGCAGCAAAAGCATGGGTAGAGGAGGTCATGGACCTTGTCTAACACTGTCACACCCCATGAACTAGGACAAGTGGCTTACTATGTTAGTCAAAGCTGTGCGCTACAGAAAAGCCTCTTCCAGATAGGAGACATTCCTGATAGTGCGTTCCTGGCAATTCTCCCATAGGTGGTGGCATCTCTTAGTGTGCTCAGACTGCCTGGAAAATTGGTGGCTTTGTCTCTCCACAGTGCTTCATATGCTGCTGTAGGCAATACTGCTGCCAAGACATCAGAATTGGATTCTGAGGCTGTTATTGAACACCAGGGATCACTACTCTGCTGTTAATCTGCAGCTGCATGGGTGATGGTTAGATGGTTCCTGGTATAAGTAAAAGTCTCTGTCAGCTATGGTGAAAAACAGGAAGATTCAGAAGACAGAAGAACAGACAGTGATGTCTATGCATCCAAATGATTAGTAAAGATCTTGAAGGCTGCTAAAGTCAAGTCAGTGGCACTATCTCTATTTAGGTGTTGTGCCTACCTTCATCACATCAGCTCTGTTTGCTGGGCTGTCAGCACTGTATGGTTAGTGTCTGCAGCACCACAACTTTCAGCTGAGCACCACAAACTTCCAGGTGCTCTGGGTGCTTTCAGGAGGTCTCCTGTGTGCATGTTTCTGTTTCTGAAATGCACAGACCTCCATCTTCTGCAGCCATGGGTTGCTGTGAGTCTGCAGCACCACCTGCTTCTCCCTGACAATGCCACTTTATTACTACCATAAAAACAGTGCACAAAATGAAGCTATTCTAAGTGTTGCCCTTGCTTTTACTCTTCCTTGGCCTTATTCTTGTTCTCCTTTCTGGGCAGCTGCACATGAGACAGAGGAACCTGTGACTGTGGCTGCTAACAGCACTGTCACAGTCGTTGACTAGCACAGTGCTTGGCCTGCAGCCAGCTTGCAGTGATCAGCACCATGTCAAATACACATACTCCCTGCGTATTGTGTGTCTGCCTGCCTGACAGACTGAAGCACAAGTTGCCTCTGGTGGTTGTGCCTCTGGCTATTCACACTTGCTGGCTGTTCAAAGGAGTCAGATTTTGGGATGGTAGGAGAGCTTCCAAGGATTCTTCATGTGTGATGCCCAGGTGGTACACAACAGTTCTTGATTGCTTCATGGCCCACATCCAAGCATGCTCTGCCAGAAGAATGTCACAATGAATAGAGGCCGGCAATGTTGTGAACAAGTCAAGCCATCAGGGGGAACCTTCCTTTCCCGAAAGCACTAACTCACTGCAAAATGAAAGCCAATAGGACACGGACACTCAGTTCACCTGCTCAGATGGTGCACTTCAAATGGAAGTACATCAACTTCATGCAACCTGAAGAAAGCGGGCAAGCTTTAAATATTTCGTGGGTTGATGTCACTGAAATAAGTGGATTTGCACAGGTGAGCTACATTTGTCCACAGCAAGTGCTCTAGACTGCTTTTTAGACAGGTGTTGGCTTGATAGATGTGATCCAAAAGCCAGAATAATGCTGTCATCATACTAGAACTTAACTTCTTTTTAGCATTCAGTAGTTTGGAGTACTCTTACCTTTTTGTGCTGATGCTCCAGCTATAAGCTGGTAGTGACATCTAACAATGTCATTTCATTACCACAATATCAGGGGAAAACTACCTTGAATTAGGTACTGTTTATAAACCAATTGTTAAAAAAAAGTTGCATTGTCTTCCCAGTTCTATTCAAAGTTACGGCTTAACTACAGACAGGCAAGATTTGTGTGCTGCCATAAAATGCTACAGGCCAGAGTCATGAGAGTGTCAGGGCCTGGAGGACGAGTGGCAAGGCCTGCTGAGCACCATCACATCACTCAGAGATGCTGCTGGGCCGGGGGACTGCCAATCCCCTAAACACTGATTCAAAAAGCCTGTGAGCAAAATGACGGGGAAACGCAGAACATTTATATCCCTGCTTCATTATTGCTGTACAAATGTCAGAATTCTTTCCCACCAGCAACTCTCTGAGGAAAACGATAATATAAGTGCATGACAATGAAACCAGGCTGTCTCTCCAAACACTGGCAGAGCTAGTGCTGAGATGAGATCAAACTAGGAAAAAACCCTGCTCTTTGCTCATGGTTTTCCTGTCTACCTTGTATTGTCCAGCTGCCTTTTCAATGAAAAACAAAATTTAATGAAAAGAAGCCATGTAAGCTTGTTAGACTATTGTGAGATAGAATTACTTTTTGTCTTAGAGTTAGCTGCTCCTTACTCATTCGCCACATATTACATTGGGCCACAATTACAAAAACCTCTCCTATACTACACGAAGGACTGTGTGTGTGTGTGCATATCTGTTTGTGTGCATGTTAAAATTGTCTTTTCTCTCTGTGTGGTGAGAGCATGCTGAGCACATTGTCATCATTATGGAAATGTAAAGGAATAAACATAATAAAACATTATGCAATAAGTTACATGTGCACAGGGTGTGCATGAAGATCTTATTGGCAGAGTTTTGCAGGCCAATTGCTAAGCTCTTTTAAAGCTCTAATAGCTTTATAGCTTTGTTCTGCAGTGTCTTGACACAAAGCTTTCTGTAAGCCATGTTGAATGCTGTTGCCTTGTTATTTCGTCTTGCAAAACACAAAGACCCCATGTATCTTTCTCATGTGGCTCTCTAGGGAAGAGGGAGCAGGTATAACAATCAGGATCATGCAATAATGAGTAGCTCTGCTTTAGAAGGGGAGAGAAATACACCAACTAAAACTTGATGTATCTGGTTAATATTCAATGCCAGCCCTGGTCCTGAAAATACTTGTTCGTTTATTTGACTTTGAACACATTTGAAAAGGTTGAGTTTTACTGTCCTTCCCTGAACTGACGACATGAGGAAAACAAACAAACAGAAAAACCCAACCCAACCAAATCAACAACAACAACAATAATACTAAGAATACTACTACTACTACTACTAATAATAAATCCTCTAGGTAATTTGTCTTCTCCAAGGCTGCTATAGCCTCCATTCTCTCGTAAGTGTGCTCTGCTTGGACTCTTTTAAAAAGAATATTGTAAGTAGAAACAACTACAAGCTGAGGCCTCTCCTACCACGTCAGTGCTGCTTTGGCTTTGTACTAACGCTGAGCCTTTCTTAGAGCTGACAGTGCAGTTCTTTTGTGAACCCTAGTAGTTGTCACAGTCCCTTGGGAAACTATTTTTAAAATGTCAGCATTGTTAAATACTTAGAACCATGAAAAGTCTCTGTGGAACTATAAAATTACAGGCAGTTTTGCACAAGTGTCTTTTAAATGACAGCAGAGCATCCCTCTTCCATTCAGAGTCAATTAGAACACCTCCTCCACCACCACCTCTTCCCAGCTTTTTAACTGCAACATGATGTGTTTTCCTCTCCCTTGAATAAATTTTATTTTAAGGAGGTGTGCACAACAGGTTTATGTATGTGATGAATCTCCAAGGATGCATTTGGAAAATACATATACTTACATTTAGAGCATATTGGAATTCACTCAGAGGCATACATTGTGTGTACAGGGTGTACTTTATTACACATGAAAGTAAAAAAAATATGAATATTTTGCTATACTTCTAGGATGACATTTACTGTGGTCAAACAAAACAAAAAACATATGTGCAATACTACATTTCTGACAAGCTTTCTGTTGGAAAAGGCAGTGAAAGTGTGTAAATATCAAAATTCTGTAGAAATAAAGGTTATTTTTTACTGGCTGGCACTTCTCTTAAAAAAAAGGGAACAGAAAAATATTTGAACCGTATAAAGATTTCCCAATCACTACTTAGGCTGCAAATCTACAGTGTTTAAAAGATTCAAATGACTTTTCATTTCAATTATCAGGTATGTGTACGTGTTATATATAGTCCAATATAGCAGTTGAAAAAATTACATTAGTAAAAGAAATAAAGGATGATTTTAAGATGTTTTTCCTGTTCCATGATAACCCTTTTCAACCCAGGTCCTGGAATTTCCTTCCTGAAAATAAATAAATAAATAAATAAATAAACAAATAAAATAAAATAAAATAAAATAAAATAAAATAAAATAAAATAAAATAAAATAAAATAAAATAAAATAAAAATTGGGGGTTATTGACCTTACTAAGGCATAAAAAGTGAAAATCCTTCATAAAACCTAATTCCTGGCACTTCTCAGTATAAGTGACGACTGCTGTAATGACAGATTTGGTGGTGAAAATAGATTGATTGTAACATTTCAAAGAAAGTGGAGGAAACTGATTTGAGAGAGTCACAATCAGGAGGAACAAAGCCCTGGAAAATACATTTTAGGGAAAAAGCAAGCACAAGACTGTGTGAACTAAATTGGCCCTTCTTAGAAGCAAAACAAGGTGTATTACTCATGCTCAGACTCTTGCCTGGCATTAGTGGGCGGCTGTGATCCGACACTGTTAGAAGATGAGGAACTGCCATTCTGATTCTCTCCTTGAGGCCACCATGTAATTCACGAGCTAACTACCAGAGTAATAAGATTTTCTTTTTCTAGCTCTCCTGTGTGCCAGTTAGGATTTTTTTTTTTATTTTATTTTTTTGTCAACAACAAGGGTGAAGACATCTGAAGATTTCAGTTAAATCAAATGCTGAATCACCTAATGGGAAATGATACAGTCAAAAAGGTAGTTGTAATTTCTATGGTACTGTCTTTGTAGTTGGAGAAAAGGAGTGGAAGTAGGAAGGAGGTGAATACAAGTACACAGTCTCTAGAGTCCAGACTTTTAACCCCAGACTTTTAACCTAGGCTCCTGGCATTCTAAACAACTGGTACGCACTAAGAAGGGATGTTTATTGCAGGACTTAAAACTCCAGTCTGAAAAATAAGTAGAAATAATGAATATGCTTCATACAGAAGGGCTACATTTGGAAGCAACTTGTGTCCTTGTAACCAACAAATACCCAGCAATGGAGAACCCGTTAGAATTGCCCAGTTAGACAAGCCTTTCAGTTTCCATTACAGGAAGGCTTAAAGCTTTCCATACAGGAAGGCTTGAAGAACAAGAGAAAACCTCAGATTTTGGCTTGCAGTATTTTCCTTGTAGATTCTTTTTAGCATTTCATGAACAGACTGCATGAGATGTATCAACATTCAGAACGCCTATTGTTCCTCATTAATGGTTTAATCATGCCTCCACTAGCAGAAGCCTGTCCCTATACTTTTGTGTAATTCTGCCTTTCCTTCTCATAGCTGCCCACCATCTACCCCAGCAGCCAAGCCATTCTGTTCAGATCTGCTTTGAAAATTGTTGAGGATGCTAAAAAGAGCCAGCTTTGCAAATCTGCTTCTTTGCTATGGCATTTGACAGGAATGATGTGGCGGGACTGGAAACAAGTGGAAAGAAACTTAAACATACTGAGTAATTGCTAAGGGCATGCAGAGGAAGCAATGCCATGAAATTAGGCAAAAGTTATACACTAAGTAAGGTTTTCTAATTTGGGAATCATTAGGCATGTTGAATGCCAAAAAATGGTGGGTGTCTGTGTGAAACTTTTTTATAAAAGGACTAGAAAGCACTGCTGAATATATGGCAGAGAACAGGGTTGCCCCGGCAGGAGAAAAACAGATGAGCTAATAGATCTTTTCTATCTTTATTTTTTATGATTCATATTCCATCAGTCAGCACATGGTACAGGGAGAAGAAACTTAGTGCCAGCCAATCTGGTGCAGTTTTACAGATGGAATTGTTTTCAGCAGATAGTTCATGTCTGCCAAGAACCACTTGCATAAAGTTCTTAACCCATCAAACACTGGCACGTTTCAGCACGCAAGGCCTAATTTATACCAGGGGAAAAAAACAATCCACCTTTTAAAGTTCTTGTTCTCCTTCCTGAAGGGTGGTGCTGCACTTTGTAAGCAAATGGTTGTCCCAGCCCTGCAGTGTTGACTCCCTTTCACTCAAAAAGAGCAGGACCTCCAAACAATTGTGAAACTATAACATACTGTCTTCTTTAAATGTAAGGTTTTTAGAGTTCATGCTATTTTTTTTTTTCAACAACCTTAAGGTATTTTAGACATAACAAAGATCCTCATACTAAATGTACACACATATTGAAAAGTAAGGTGTTATTCTGAGTGTACAACTTGGATACCTGCATGCACAAAAATGTTACTTAGAGGCCAAACTAGGTGCTGCTGTAGACATTCACATGGTTTGGAAATTCAGAATAAGAGCTATGGTTTTGAGCATGGACTGCTGGCTCCATTTCAGTCCACGTATTTTAACCTATACTGACAGGAAGAAACAGCAATCTTTTGGATCACTGAAGACAATCTGGAGAAAAAAAATAATTGTCATAGGATGGCATAAAAGTCAGTGGGGGATGTGTGTGCAGAATTAGTTGCCATTTATACACTTGGTACCTACACTTCCAAGAGGAGAAGCCACCACAACCCCACATTAATCTGCAAGACACCTCATGGGTCTGCAAGTCTAACCACAGATCCCTAACAACCTGTTGGAAAATCCCCTAAGGGCCAGCTGGGGATGTGGTCCCATTGCAATAGGCACTGTGCTGCATGGCTCGGGTCATGTCTACTTGGCTATGCTAAATCTTTGGGTTAGCATCAACACCTTGCTTCTTAGTCTATTAACACAAGATACCAGATAGACAGGTAGTGTTGCTTCTTCTGAGACAAAAGAAGACAAGGATATGTGTAGTATAATAATAATTTAGTATCTCTCATGTGATGCCTCTCACTCATTTCCAGAAATTCTGGTCTGTTAATATTAAGAAAATGTGCGTGCTTAAACAATGTTTACTTCCTTGACTGGTCCAGGATTTCTCTGCTGGTCATATAATCCTGCCATAACAGGGTGTTTAAGTGGAAAAACAGCAGGCAAGGAAGTAAATGAAGCCATCTGGGTCACTAAGGTGGAGATGACTCCTGTCCTACCCTTCCATCAAGCCACCAGCTTTTCAGGCTGTGAAGAACATTTTTTAATGAGTCCTCTGTAAACCCCAATGTCTATGGATTACTTCTTCTAACCATCTCAGTACAGATATGCATGTCAAAATTCACTGGTTTTCTGTACTTACTGACTCCGGGTCTGGATGTTAGGTATTACCTTCCAAGCACTTATTATCTCCATTAAATTCATCTGAAAAAACAGGATGATAAGAAATAATCACGTGAGGAAGTTTACTATGCAGAGGGCAAAACATTTAAATAAATATTTAGATAAGATCTCTGTTAATAAACCCATGTTATTTTCTTTGTTTGCAAGGAAGTGTCACTTTTTCTTCCCCCTTCTATCTTGTCTCTGTGGAAGACTGTCTGTGTGCATGCTACTGACCAGGGTATACTTTACCCCATAAGCCAAGTGGAGGGCTACATCTTTAAACCCAGCTCACCTTGTGGAATATAGAAAACATATTGAGGTTTATTATTCATTAATAATTTACATCTTCCTGAATAACTGTTTTTAACACAAGCTCTGCAAAACATTTTAGAAGACAGATCAACCTAGAAAATGAGTTGTACTGTTGATATTAATGAGAAACGTTGCATGAATAAAGTAGGTACATGATACCGTTGACAGACTGCTCACTAGGGCACGCTTTTTGCAGATGTGCTGTCTTAAGCACTACTTTGAACAGGGTTTGGTTAGAATGAAGCAAAAGCCTATTTAATCCCAATAAAACTACAGTCATGATCTGTCTGAGCTTTGGACAGATTTTTTATGATTTTGTTTTAATTTTTACTGACTGGCCTTTAGCAGTCCCTGATACAACAGGGTGTGGAAAAGAGAAACATTAGGTGGGCCGCCATTTTTGGCAGCATTTTGCCTATATTGAAAAACATTATAAAGTTTGCAAGAAAACATTGTCAGTCCTCTGTTTTCATTTTTAAGGTTGGTGCACTTTTTTTGGAATTCATCCACAAAAAAAGACTGGGATTTCTGAGGTCATATTCAGCCAATGTAAGTAATCCTTAGGGTCCTAAATATTTTGGAAGTCTACTGAAATCCAAAGCTTTTCTGCTGAATATAAAAACAAGGTTGTATCTCTTTAAAATGCTCTTCCGAGCCATCAACAGAGCTCACCTTTCAGTAGAAACAATTTTCCATCTTCAACTAGTTATAGTAGCAGTTTTCCTATTTAAAAAAGATTTAGTAAAAGTGATAATCTAAACAGTAGTATAAGCGAATCAGTCCTAATCCATGCTCAATGCATAGGAGAAATACCAGGTAAAGTAGGATTAAACAGAGAAATCAAAAGCAAGAAAATACTGAAATATAATTAAAAAATGCCTTTTTTGTAAGGCTTCAATTAACCCTCATCTCTGTGGACAGACAAGAAAAGGAGAAGGAGATAAATTGTTTAAGGCTGTAGCAGTTTGGAAAGTGCCTGAGAATATGAGCTTTGGTAAAAACAAAACAAAACAAAATAACAACAAAAAAAATATCTGCAGAAATGGAAGCCTTGGGAATGGTGTCTCTGGATAATGCCTCAGACTCCTGGTCTGCAGGTATAATTTTGAGACTTAAAATTTTAAGACTACTAATTCACCCATAGCTACAAGCATTTAAAGAATCTGTCTCCTTTTCACTTGTATACGGTTGTCAGAAAGAAAAAGGCAGCAGTGATACCCAACCCTTCTCAGGACCGTGCCCTTGATTTTGTGTAGAATTGCTCTATACAAAATGTTTCAGTTATTTTGAAGCAATATTACAGAAATATGGCTAGTTTCCCTGCCACAGGAAATAGAAAACATTCTACTAACCCACTGCAGTGGCATATACTGCTGGTGGAGGTGGAAAGTGATTTTAAAATTGTTAGTGTAAAGATCTGTATTCAGTTGTGGCTCAAGACTGATAATGGTGCTAGGCAAGAGGTTTAGTTCTGGCCTTCCACCCTTCCAAATGAAGTATATGGCTAAGGGAGGGGGTTGCAAGTGCTTACGTTTAGTTCAGCAGCTGCAGAAGAGAATGATACAACTACACAAAGAGCAGGGGCGAGGGCAGCCACTGACATTGCTTGACCTTTGTCGGATAAACAACAGAAAATGCCTATGGAGGTACTGTTCTGGGCTGTCAGGGCCTTTTTTTTTTTTTTTTTTTTGTTGTCTTCTCTGTGAATTTCACATAAAAAGCAGTGGGGAAAAACTCAGGTCTCCTGTGGTGTTAGATGCCGAGCTACTACTAACCACATTATTCATCCAGTTTCTTCAGAAAGTGAAGTTACCATAACACAGGGGAACAGAAAATGATTGAAACAAACAAACAACAACAACAACAACAAAAACACCCCCCAAAACCCTAAACACAAACACCAGATCAGACTTCATTAACTGAGCTGCAATATTTGAGTCACCAGTGCCCTGTTCGACACTATTTTCCACTTAATCCATTAGGCTGTGCTGACTAAATCGATACATACACTTAACATCAAGTACTTTCAGACTGTCTGCAAGCAGAGATGAGTAATCAGTATTGCAGATATGACACATTCATAATGCTTCATAAAGGGTAATATCCCCATCCAACGCACACACACACTATGTCACATTAACCTAGTTAATTGTTAGTCAAAACTTGTTTACGCCTTATCATATTCCTCCTGGAGCAGCCCATTGAATTAGCCTGCATTATGCAAATTAACCTGTTATTCTTCTAATACTGATATCATCCCTTGAAATAACAATAACAAGTTCCAGTCTTGTGATGAATGTTAATTTATAATTGATATTGTTGAAGAACCAGTTCACTGTCCAAAACAGTGTCTTTTTTTTCATAGTTGGTTTCATTGCTTTTGCTGTGCTGAAACTTCTGTGAGTTGCTATTTGTATGAGATTTCAAAACAAAACAGTGGTTCAAACAGAAAAGTGTCATTTTGACATTTCTTGTGGAAAAATCAGACACTGATGTTTTTATTGGGAAAAAAATGCCATTTTTATTGAATTTACATATTTTATCGAGGAAATTTTCAGCATGAAATTTGGATCAGCTGTACAAATAACAAATTTATGATTTTCCTCTTTCCCTTTCCATAAGAAATAGGCATTGGAGAGCATTTATTTCCTTACTTTGGTATATATAAGAGTAAAGGAAAAAAAGGGACTATGAAAGCAATAGGAGGGTTTGTTTGAAAAAGTGTTTTTGTGTTGACCTTGTGAACTGAACACAAAAAGTATTTTCACTTCAGCTGACAATTAAATACAGCCTTCATCCCCCTCCTCTTAAAATGATGTCTTTTGGGTCGTGATTTTTCCTTCATGAATAAACATGAATTCACTGTAACAGAAGAACCATGGGTATCTTGAGATGTTTTGTTTTTAAGAAATGTAGATCTGTCTTGGGTAGCTGGAACAAAATTCATTTAGCTTTTAACTCTTAAATTAGCTCCTTAGTTGTGAATTGTGAAGCAGGGCAGAGATCAGTAGATTGTTTCTAGGTGATCTGTGCTGCAGCAGGAGAAGAAAAGGTGGGCCTATAGCATTACAAGAGTTTTAAATAATTTGACATATTCATTACGGTTCACCTTTAGTACTAGTATGTGAGATGTTTATTAATGCTGTGAAATTCTCTGCCAGTGCCCACTTCTAGTGTTTGTCTCCTTATAATTCATAATGGAGACATGTTAAAAGAGAGTATCTGCAGAAAAATGAAACTCAGTGATGAGATGTTTGAATCCCCACCATTGAGAAGTCTACTGGCAAAAATACGGGTATAATAATTTTAGAAACTCTTTAAAGCATTCCTCCTAAGTTTTAGAGTGAGATTCTTTACATGTACACAGGGCAGCTTCATTAAGCATAGCACTACTTTTTCTGCCGTCTTTGCCCAAGTACTCATTTGCAGCAGCAAAAACAACAGTGATGAGGCAATAAAGCAACATGGACAGAGAAGATAAATGAAGGTGGGAGGAGATTTACTGAGGATGATCAGAACCCTTCCAGTTCCCCTTTCAAGCTGTGGATTTGCAGCAAATAAGTAAATAAATAGGAAAACCCAGAACAGCCTCTCCCATCCACCTCTCCACGTATTTCTCATGGGCCCTACCAGATGTGAGGTGCATAAACAAGACCCTAAGCAGGATGTGCAGGACAGGGAGGGGGAGAGGGCTGGGAGCAGTGCTCAGAGGATGATTGCCACCAACCACCTACATGCTTCCATGACTTTAAGAGATAGGTCACTTTGCTCAGCCATCCCTGCACCAGTTCTGGTGGAAATGTGCAGGAGAGCAAGTTGTTTGTTTTGATGGTGGTAGCTCAGGAGTAACCTTTGTCACTTGCATCTGCCTCCAGCTCCAAAACATTTGAACAGCAGAGACCTGTGCAGGGTTCACAGGGTTCAAACAAACAGAGAAGTTTCAACTCATGCAGTACATATTAGTCAGCTGTCTTCAGGGAAGTTATTCACAGCTAGGTCTGCTTACCTCTTGGCCTCTCTAGACTTCTGTCCCCCTGCCCCTCAAATTCTTGATTGATTTCCAAATTATGACTAATACAGTTCTATAAATGTTTCATGCTTCACACCCAGTTTCTTTTGCTTTGATGATTTGTTTCATCATATTCCTGTTTACTAATGTTTCAGTCAACGAGTGTTGTTTGCTGCCTGAGGGGAATGCGGGAGTAACAATGACTTGAATTATTCCTGATCAAGTTCCAACTCCTACCTGATGGGAAAGATGAGGAATTTATTATTGTTAATTTAATCCTTGTGAAACATCAGATGGTTTGGTGATGGGCATCAAGATAAGAGCTCAGCTACATAAACAGTGAATGAGATTAAAGAGTGGTGGTGGTAAGGTCTGAATGAAAGAACACATGTTTCTGCCAGTGAACGCAAAAAGGCAGCCAGAACAGTCACAAACACTTTCCACTGTTTCATTTAGACTTGTCTAGGCCAGCATGTATCAAGGGATATATCGCTGTTGCAGCTTCACTATGGTGAGAGTCAAGCTTTATAGTGCTGGTGAATAATGTTATTTAATCAAATCTAGCCTTGGTTGAAATACCAATGAATCCTGTTCAGTAAACTTGGAAGCAGAAAGCACAGGAAAGCTACCCTGAAAAGACACACCCAGGAAGCCATGAATGCTGGAAAATGGTCATCTGTTTGTATCCCATCTGCTCCCAGCAGAAAGGATAAGGTTATGGAGTGACAGGTGTAACAGAGCATCATCAAAAGTGACATTCAGGATCAGGGACTGAAAAGGTCACTGGGGCACTTCTGCTCTCTTATATTGGCTCACATGAAACTCTTCAGCATGTGCATCAGTATATCTATTCTTTCTGTGCCCTGCCACCCCAAAAGACTTTGAGACCTTGCCACGCCTTTTATAGAGACATAATTATTGGTGTGATTGCATGGTGGTCCAGAATATCATGATCACAATATATTGTGCTGACAATACAGTCAGGCCAGAAACCTGTGGGAAAATTGCAGTAAAATAGTAATGTGTCATTTAACTAGCTGAAAGAGCAGGTGGGCACAGTGTACTACCTGGATTTTTGCCTTGCTTTTCCCTAACCTCACACTATGTGGAGATGAAGTAATACAGGGAGGTCTGATGAGTACAGAAGAGAAAGTGACTGAGTTGAGAGCCCCAGTGGGAAAGAAAGGATTACCTTTCCTATAGAGGCAGATAGAAGAAGACTCATAGCTTTGAGACTCTCACAGTATGCAGGCTGATGACGATTATGTGGGAAGTAATCTAGGAAGATCCTAAGACTGCAAAAATTTCAGGCACATGAATTCTTTTCATGCCAGAGTAATTTTACTGTTTCATAGTTTCTAAACGTTTTTGAAGACTACAGTAATTTATGTAATTAACAAAAAACACCCTTCTGCTTCTCCCAAGATCCAAAAAGATCAGAAAGCAATTACACCATTAGTATTTATCACTGCAGCAGTTATTCTATCAATTATTTTTCCCAGATATAAGCAGGTTAATTCCTTCCATTTCTTTACGTTATATCAGCACTTATTTGCTAAACATTTTCATTTCAACATTTCGTTGTTGCTTTGCAGTGCATCATAGAACTGATAAACAAAGTACACTGGTAACTGCAAGTGAAGCTTCAGTTCCTTCCCCCCAAAAATATATTGAAAGCCAAATACTGGTCACAAAAAAGGAACCATAAAAATGTATCTGCCACATTTAACCTAGCTTGTAGCTATGCCAGATTCTCTTAGCAGTCTTATATCACCTCTTAATAAATAAATAAATAAATAAATAAAAATTAGTAAATCAAATACTTTACTTGGTATCAATTAGGTGACAATTTATATTTGAAAACCAACTCCCAGATATTTTCAAACCTGACTACTGCTTTTGGTGCTGTTCTATTTTAGGTTAATTTGGACATAATCTTTTTCCAACCATTTCACTTGTTAGAGGAAAGAATTATGCTGCCAGTTTGTGTGTTTCAAATGGTGTTTAAAATAGTTCACAGATACGGAAGAAATTGTTAAGAGAATTTTTGCCTTGTCTATTCTAAAGCATTAAAAAAAAAGTGCTTATTTATTTATTTATTTATTTATTTATTTATTTATTTATTTTTATTTATTTTTATGTTTTTTAAAGGCTTAATTGGTTATGGTGGCTTTTTACATTTGTGACAAGGATAAGACCTACCCACATTGCATAAGTCTGCATCTTTTTCCAGCACATTCTTCTTTGAATTAGCACACAGTTATACATGGGAAGGTAAAGTTTTCTTCCTGCACACAGTTCCCAAACAGCATTAAATATGATTACAGATAAAACAGAATGTGTGAGATGAGCTAGTGACACTTGGAAGGAACATCACACTGGGGCTGGTGGCAGACAGTGGAGCTACCGCGGACTCATAATTCCTGAATACTTACTTGGTTATTGGGGTGTTTGCTGTGTAACTGTATTGGGCTAATTCTACAGGGTTGTTAGGAAAATGGCAAACAGTGCTTTGCGACAAGAAACCTCATAGTAACCACATGAGAGTTGTTACAGAGTAGTGGTGGAGTTGTTTGGTGCCAGTACAGCTTGATCTCCTGCTGAACACATGGGGTTTTTTATTCCAGTGGGCTGGAGAACTGGCATGAATGGCATCACTGGAGCAGTAAAGTGGACTCTTTTTCTTGCTAAGAGCAGATTTCTTGGATGTTGCTCTGCTGGTGAGAAGGACTTGCTGGGTTTCTAAAGTAGCTTGAACTGGTTTTAAAGAGTGTCAGTATGGTAAGCTCTGGAGAGGGCACTGGGATTTGAACCAAAGGTCTCAAACTACAGTCAAACTACAGGCAAAATACAATCAAACTACAGGCAGTGGGATTTGAACCAAAGGTCTCTCAAGCTACGGTCCAGTCCAATGGACCCAACATTTCCCCGAGTTCTACTTATGCTTCTGCAAGGTTGCTGTCAGTGTGTTTTTAGGTGAAAAAAAAAAGATTCCAGATTTTTTATTTGACTGTTCCTATTTTCAAAATATTTTGTCTCTCTTGGTTAAACTGGATAAGTTTTAACAAGCCTGAAGGGAATTCAAAGCTGGTTGCAGGCCTCCAAAAGAAAAAAAAGCAAATTTCAGAACTATGCCAGCTACATGGATATGATAAATAGCCAAACAGCTAGTTTCAAAGTGTGGGAAAGTCAGATACTTTCATGTACCTCAGGGGTCTGTCTTTGGACCAGTACTGTTTAATATCTTCATCAGTGACATAGACAGTGGGATCGAGTGCACCTTCAGCAAATTTGCAGATGACACCAAGCTGAGTGGAATGGTTAATACAATAGAATGATGGGATGCCATCCAGAGAGACCTGGACAGGCTGGAGAAGTGGGCCCAAGTGAACATAATGAGGTTCAACAAGTCCAAGTGCAAGCTGCTGCACCTGGGCTGGGGCAATCCTGGACATGAGCACAGACTGGGAGAAGAACTCACTGAGAGCAGCCCTGCAGAGGAGGACTTGGGGTTCTGGTGGACGAAAAGCTCGACATTAGCCAGCAGTGTGTGCTTGCAGCCCGGAAGGCCAACTGCGTCCTGGGCTGCATCAGCAGAGGGGTGGGCAGCAGGGGAGGGAGGTGATTGTGCCCCTCTGCTCTGCCCTTGTGAGGCCCCACCTGGAGTGCTGCATCCAGGTCTGTGGCCCACAGCACAAGAAGGATGTGGGGCTGTTAGAGTGGGTCCAGAGGTGGGCTATGAAGATGATCAGAGGGCTGGAGCTGTGAAGATAGGCTGAGAGAGCTAGGGATGTTCAGCCTACAGAAGAGAAGGCTCCAGGGTGACCTCATTGCAACTTTTTCAGTACTTGAAGGAGGCTTATAAAAAAGATGGAGGGCAACTTTGATCAGTCAGATATTGACAGGATGAGCGGCAATAGTTTTCAACTAAAAGAAGGGAGATTTAGATTAGTGGTTAGGAGGAAATTCTTGACTTGGAGGGTGGTGAGGCACTGGCACAAGTTGCCCAGAGAGGCTGTGTATGCCCCATCCCTGGAGGTGTTCAAGACCAGGTTGGATGAGGCCCTGGGCAACCTGATCTAGTGGGTGGCATCCCTGCCCATGGCAGGGGGGTTGCAACTATATGATCTTTGAGATCCCTTCCAAGCTGGGCCATTCTATGTTTCTGTGATTCCTGGTGTAGGATTGAGAAGCTCACACGCGACAAGATTTACTCAGACACATAAAAAGGTTGACAGAAGAACAGGTGATTTTTTAATGAAATTCTTTTGAAGAGCACTCCTGCAAGAGACTAATAAAGACTGAAGGAATGGGAAGTCGGGATGTTACTGCCTGTTAACAGAAGGGTTATGAGAAGGGTTGCTCATAGGAGGGGTGATCCAAAACAATGACTGACAGGCACCTATGCTGTCTCCACCAAAGAAACAGCTAGTTACTGTTTCTTGGGTCTTCTTTGAAAAAAGACCTATAAAAAAATAAAAATGAAAGTTGTGGGCATATCACCATAGAACTGTTAATTTTTCTTAGTAGTCTTTCTGTTTGGATATTCTAAACTTAAAATTGAAGTTTTAAAAGGAAGAGCCTTGATTTCAAGTACAGGTGGTTAGGATACAACGTGTTTTTTTTTTTTTTTTTAACTATTATTATTTTTGTACTTACTTGTTAACATTTGATTTGTCCTTTATGTGTGTTCCTGAAATGTTTTAAAGGGTAGACTGGTAAGATTCAGGTGACCACATGGTTGTACAAATTTCAAGAAATAACATGACGTGATATTGCACGGGGAATGAATTAAGAATGTTTTTTTTTTTTTCTTTTCTCACTGCAGTGACAATGACATGTGCTAGGTACTTTCCAAAGACACCATAACAGTCTGTGGGACAAAGGTTCATAATCTAAGCAGAAGACAAAGTGTCAGAAAAGAGGGGAAGTAGAACAGTAGAAACTAATTGCTATTGAAACAACCAAGATTCACCACAAGAAAGTAACAAACAAACTAGAACAAAGTTCCCACTTTGTATTTTGGGGGTGTTGAAGATAGAATTAAATGGAGAAATGTTAATGGCCTGTGTAAGAATTCATACATAGGCTGGCAGAGGGTTACTGATGAAGACTGGTGAGAAATTGAAAGTCATGAAGTCACAGATGGTTGCTTAGTGGAGTGGTGTCATATGAAGGAAAATGAATGGAGACAGACACATCTACAAAATCTTGAAAATAATAAAAATATCCTGTAATTTCAGGAAGGAAACAGAAATCAGTCAAAGAAGAGAAGACACATTACAAAGACAGAAGTGCAAATAAAATCTAACATGCAGATCCTACACTTCAATTTTTTCTGTGCCGTGACACATTTTCATTATGTAGTACTGTCCAGGACTACAGCAGTAGCAACAGTGAGAACACTAATACACATAAAACAGCACCAAAATTGCCCCTGCTGTTCTGTCTACCTCTCACATGGGCCTGGATTACTAGGATTATTACAATGAATAAAGTACAGATAAGACTGGGCCTGGGAGAAAATGGGAGGACCATTGGGACCAAGTAAGGACCAAGTAATCAGACACTTGTGTAGCTGAAGAAAGAGGATTGAGAAGTATAGGAAGAGGATGAAAGCGGATAATATTTTAAAAGGAAGAAGTGTTATTTTGAATGCAATTTCATGTATTTCTTGAACTGCATCCTTTTCTTTCCCTTGCAGAACAACTTCACTGCTCTAGGGACTGCCAGGTCAGGCAGGGGAAACACTGGTGTTGACTGAGATAGCTCGGTCTGTTCCCCAAATAATGACCAGTTTATCCAAAAAAGAGTGACAGGTGATATTAGTAGGGGAGTCTCTTCTGTAGAGAATGGGGGTGCCCATTTGCTGACCTGGCTTACTGTAAAGAGAATTTTGCTGACTGACAGGGGCTTATATCAGGGATATTGACAACAGACTACTGAGATTTCTACAGCCCACAGACTACTATCCACTGCTGTTATTTTATGTGGATACCAAAAACACTGTCAAAAGCAGTCAGAGCAGTCCGTGGAGGACTGCAGAACCCTTGGAGCAGCTGCAAGAGTCTCTGGAGCACAGGTCATTTTCTCTTCTGTCGAAGAGAAATCTTTCTGGTCAAAGGAAAGTGATTTGAAAGGACCAGTTGAATCCAGCAGATCAATGTATGCTTGTGGAACTGGTGCTATAGCCAGGGATTTGTCTTTTCTGGACCATGGGGCTGTCTTTGAGAAACCTAGACTACTGGGGACTGAAGGGGTCCATATGTCAGAAGAGGGGAAGGGCATTTTCAGCTGCAGGCTTGCCAAGTTTGAGAAGACAGTTTTAAATTACAGCTGCAGGGGGACAGGAACCTCAATCCACCTGACTCTTATCAGTGCAATGCCAGCATCAGCAATATATGTCCATAGCCAGGAAAGGGATCAAAGGTCAGTGAAAGAGTATCTGAAGTGTAGCACCAAGGAATTCAAGCCACTTCATCCAATAAAACTGTTTCATTGGGTTCCCAACTTAAGAGTCTCTACATAAATGCACACAGCATGGGAAATAAAGAACTGGAAGATTTAGTTAAGTCTCAGGGCTCTGATATCATCAGCCTCAGTGAGACATAGTGGGATGACTCACATGCCTGGAGTGCTGGGATAGATATTTACAGGTAGTTCAGGAGAGATATGCAGGGAAGTAAAGGGGTGGGGTAACCCTTTAAGTTAGGGAATGCCTTGACAGTATGGAGCTGGTGATGAAAGGGTTGAATATCTCTGGGTAAGAGTAAGGGGAAAGGCCAATAAGGCAAATATTATGGTGGGAGTCTGTTGTCAACCACCCAACCAGGATGAAGAGGTAGATGAAATATTCTATAAGCAATTAGGAGGAGTCATTAGCCCTTGTTTTCATAAGAGACTTCAACTTCCTAGGTGTCTGCAGGAAATACAATGCCTGGAAACAGCCTAGCATATTCCTGCATTTCGTGGAGAGTAACTTCCTGACATAGGTGGTGAGTGAACTGACTAGGGAAGGTGCCCCACTTGACCTGTTATTTGTTAACTGGGAAGGTCTCATGGGTGACATGTTGGTTGGAGACTGCCTCACGCACAGTGATCACAAGATATTAGAGTTCTCAGTCCTTGGGGAAGCAAGGAGGGCAGTCAGCAAAACTTTGGATTTTCAGAGGACAGATTTTGGCTTATTTAGGGACCTGAATGACCTTTGGGAGACACTTGTAAAGGGCAAGGGAGACCAGGGAGGTTGGAAATTCTTCAAGAATAAAATCATGAAGGCACAGGAGCAGGCCATCCCTATGTGCCAAAAGATGAGCTGGAAGGGAAGAAGACCAGCCTTGCTGAACAGAGAACTTCTGCAGGAACTCTGGAAGAAAAAGAGAGTTTAGGACGTAGTGTTTTGTACAGCCATAAGGGGGAAAACGAACCTTAATAGTAGTAATCTATTTTTTTTTCTTCCTACAGAAAAGAGTAAATGATAGGGCTGAAAATGGAATATTCTGTAAAGGCAACAGAAAGTGAGGGCTGCAAGTACTTGAACATTACACAGCAAAGCTGGAAAGATTCAAACAAAAGTGATACCAGGGTAAAAAAAATAGGGAAAATTTTTAGTGTGGAATAACAATGTGGGTGAAAGAGAGCCTTAAGAGAGACTTTTTTTTTTTTTTTTCTTTTCAGGCATGACTAGAGTAAAGTCAACAGTATAATAGTCTGCCTACCTGATATATCTCAAGACATAGAAAAGGGAATCTAGGTAGGACTAGATGTCATGGGAGATCAGAAGAAAGATATAAGTGGAAATCATGTGAGCAGGTGAGTGGCACTGACTAAAGAGACTTGGAAACTGCTGTCCTAGGGAGAGTGATGGAGAGAAAGAGTAGCAGAACCTACTGAAGAATCACTACACTGGCTTCGCTGCATCTTGCCACAGTAGAGTTAATTCCACTTATTTAAAAAGTACTGCAGAAAAGGGTGCCTCGATTAACTGTTTGCATTCATGACTCACCTTCTGATTCTACTTTTTTTTTTTTTTTCTTTCTTGAATCATAGATTCTGCTAGAGGCATGAAGATATTCTCTCAAATATGTGCGAAGTGGAATGATCCTTTTGGAACAAATAATTGTGAAGCTGTTGGGAGGGAGTGAGGGAGAGAGAGAGAGACAGAGAGAGACAGAGAGAAATGAAGTGAGAGAGAGAGAGAAGGATGAAGGGGAAGAAAAAAAACAACACTAGTGCTAACTGATTTTATCCTAAAATAAGTCTTACACCTGAGTGTAATATTTGGTAGTGTTCTCATGTGTCCCATGATATCGCTAAACTCTATAACTTAACAACCAACTGTATTTCTTTCTGAACAGGAAAGGATGCCAGGGTAGCTGTTTATTGACTGTGGCTAGCAGATTATTCATTCTTTAAGTTGTGTAAAGAACAGTAATGTTTTCAAGAATCAAGGTGACTTCAGTCTCCTCAGGTCGGCAATTTTGTGTTTTATGCTATGCTTGCCTAAAGAAGCTTTTGTAGAGGAGTATGTCACTTGTGTGTAACTAAAATGCTTATAAATTATAATTTCTTGGTAATTTATGAACCTTTTTTCATCAAAGACTTGGCTATTAAATGACTGGATTACCTTACAAATATATCCTCCTCTGGGGATGGATTTTTTTTTAAATTTTTTTTTCAGAACTGCAACTATTTTATCTCCCATATAATAATGGATAACGAAGACAATAACTGCTAATCCTACCTCCTTATATTTTGACATTACTGCATTTTATGATAGTGTTCTAATTTTCTAACCAGCTTTACTTGATAGTGAGGGATTCTCTGGAGGGGTCAGAGGGGTCTGGCTGGCTTTTTTTTTTTTCCAGGAAGGTTTTCTTTTTTTTTTTTTTTTGCCAGTGCTTTCTCATGACATTTGCAATCAGCTAGAGTATTTTGGCCAACAACTCACAGGGTTCATCATGCTGCAGAAGCTCTGAATAAAATAGTTCAGTCGGAAGACACCTACAAAGATCATGTAGTCCAACTGTCAGACCATTTCAGGGCTAACCAGAAGTTATAATAATGAGAGCATTGTCCAAATGCCTCTTGAATGCTGAGCTCTGGGTCAGCTAAAATGAGCACTTATGAACATTTGTCTGTCAGATGGGGAGATTAGCACTACCTGCTTTTTTCTATCATCTTCCTAGCAAAGGTTACCAAACCAGCTTGTTTTGGTAGAATGGATCACATGAGCTATGAGTTATCCACATCAGGAAAAGTTAGACAGGTCAACTCAAAACACCTGACTGGATAAGCCAATTCTGAAATGGATGAGGGAGTGTTTGGACAGTTGTTCTTCCCACACTGGTTATATCTGGCAGAGGATGGTAACAAGAAATCTTCAAACAGAACATGTTTGCCAGCTGAGAAATCTGTCAAACCCCAGAATATTTATATTATTTTGGTTTTTCTCTTTCACTGAATCTATGAGTCAGGTAACCAAACAAGTGCCTTCTATACATGAACCATAGGCTAATGATGTGCATTTCCTGCGGTCTTCATGACAGCTTATTAATACTTAATTGCATTTGCCATAGTCAGCCAAGCTGTGAATGAAACCTGAGGTAAAACTCTCAAGTAGCTCGTGATGGATTTGCTTGCCAATACAATGTGTGCACAAATTAAATGCAGACTAATAATCTGCGCCCTTGAAATATTAGAATAACAGAAAAAGTAGCAAAAGAGCTTAAGTCCATGTGGACACAAACAAATATTTTTATTGATCAGCCACTTAGCAGAACACCATCAAACTCTACGTCTGGACCAAAGTCAAGCAGGTCAAGGCTGGGTTGCTGAGTGTCCAAATAGGGCAAAAAATAGCAGAAATGATAATTTTCATATGCATAAAAACTAGACATTCTGAGTTCTGCCTTGGGGCCCTTCCTATTAACATTGGTTCTCTTGTCAGTGTTAAGAAGCAGATGCATTGCCCAACAGCCCTCATACACAGGCTATAATCAGAAGGAAGTGGTATCAAAAGTATGCATAAACACAAGGAGGATATGAATGATTAATCTAAAATAGGAAGGGTGATGTTGTTGGTAACTGCCATCACTGCGCTAGCCTTTTGTTATCAATATTGTGTGTTTTGTTCTGCTTGGTTTTATTATTATTATTAATATTATTATTATTCTTACTAAATTGCTGCACTTTTTTTTTGTTATTTGTCATTTAAAATATGTCTTGAAATGTTAAAAAATTAAAATCCTGTAGTGATACCTGTTGCAATCCAGAGCCATACAAAGACAGGAGTTAGCTTGTGTTATTCCTCCATGGAGGAGAAAGAAGGGATAGTTGTTACATTTCCTGTTGTTCCACAGCAAACTTCTCTCACAAGTATGTCTCAGAAGTTGATCAACACTGGGGAGATTTTTCAAGGAAGAACTTTATTCAATGGTGTCTTGGGAAAAACAGATATAAGGCACAATGGGATTTTAACTTCTGCAGATGATTTCACTGGATGCCAGACAATAGAAAGACAATTTATGTACATTGTTACATTTTCTGGGTCACTAGCTATAAGAAGTGCCCACTTTTTCTGCATTATGGAGTTAGTTTCAGTTCCCAAATGGTAGCTGGACAGTAACTGAGGTCAAACCCTCAATTTGTAACAAGTTTGTGTGGCTTCTTTCCTCTCTAAGGTGCTACTCATTGCTTTATTACTTTCCTACTATGATCCTCACATTTTTTCTTTAACAGTTCTCTTTCCTGCAGAGTAAATAAATAACACACCATCTGGAGATTGTTTTCCCTCGCTGTCCTATGTGTAATATTTAGAAGTAGCTTAAACTGCCAATAGCTTGACACTATTTTTTTTTTTTAACGTAAAAAAAAAAGCATGGCTTTTCAGACAATCATTTCCCTGAAATTCTTGAGGATACCACTTGAAAAAAATAGATACACGTTTTCAGAAGACATGCTGATTAATTTGCAGGGTAAGATTTGCAGATCAAAACTGATTATTACTGCAGTTTTCCTATTGTGTGTAATCATATACATTTCAAGTTTTGTACTGATTTTATACTACTTGTTATGGACGCCAAGTAAACAACGGAAAAAATAATGTAGTCCTTTAGCCAGTTGATTATGTCTATATTTGAATACCAATATCTGTCATAAATAGTCATTGGGAGTGAAGGAAGAAGTATCGTTTAATGAAGGGTATATTGGTAACGAATTTTAAATTGCAACTTGCTGAGCATTTCTTTTAGCAGCAGCATTGTTAGAGGCTCCTACTCCTTGTGTTTATTCTTATCCTAATATACCTGACTAAACTTAACTCTACTCCTCACTGTCACACATGAAAGAGTTTCCAGCTCTAATGAGCCCTTATTTAGGGTTTAGTTCTATATAGTTAAATCCACTGTTCTAAAGAAACAAACTGTTTGTGAGGCCTTACAGTGAGTTGGATTAGAGAGCCCTTCTGGGACACAGGAAAACTTGGAGAAAGACAGATAAAAAATACTTCACAGCCAGATCAGCTCCGTGAGCTGTATTAACTCAAGAGATGGTGCATGGATGCTTCAGAAGATATGATTTTAAATTTATCAGGTTAAATTTCCCTGAGGATGAATTTTGCCTTAATATTTTAGCAAGGGGCTTTGTGTGGATTACCAACTCATTTCATACAGTGATTGGGGTAGTTTCTGTTTCTCTGATGAAGTATGGTATAGAATAAGCCAATGGATGTCAGATACTGGCTGGAGGCTCAACATACTATTGTAAATAGCTGTTGTCAATGTTTTTACATACATGGTCATGTAATTTCCTTGCCTGCTTTTTTGCTTGTCTTCCTGGTTAAGGTAGTAGACAATACACACTTCACAAGATTGCAGCAGACATTCCAGTGAGAGCAGGAGTGAACAGGACCTTCTCCAAACACTGTCCCCATGTGTCCTCTGTGTTGTCTTAGGAAGGGAGGTGTCCTTCACAGGAGCCTGAGGACTTCTGTGTCTATGAGAGCAGAGAAACAGAGAAAGCAAAGAGACCTAGACTGTGTGGGAAGTCCACAGTGTTCCCACTCTCACAGGTTTGCTTGTGATTTGTATCCTTCTGAAGGTGATTTAGGCCAAGAAAAATGCTATTACTCCCTGCTACCACCAGCATGGGCAAATAATGTGCCAGACTAGCATGATGCACTTCAATCATTGGAATTGTATATATATCAATATACTTAATTTATTATGCTTTGTGATCATTGGATGGAAGATCCTCAAGAAACAGAGAGAAAATGTAGCTATTCATGAAGACTGTTAATACCTCTGTTACTTACTTTTCCCTTTTTCTGAGGAAAAACAAATCCTAAAATGATGCACCCACTGCAGCATATACTCAGTAAACTACAAAATGGGAACTGATCTGCCCCAAATAATTAATTTTACCTGCTCCTCTTTGCCATTTCAGCATGCCACATAACACGCTAAAAGAACGATTAACACAGCTGAGTAGTGCTGTTATTGTCTCTGACTTTTTTCTCCCTTCCATGACTCAATGGTTTGTTCTAACAACTTCTGAAGTAGCTTTGAAACCCTGCCAAGAATTTTTCTGTTTCACGATTAATAAGTTCATTTATTTATTTATTTTGGCAGGCATATGATGTCATGCAGTGTTGCATTTAGACTGGATTTATTCAGATATGATTATGAGATCATTGCACATCAAACACAACATACAACTCCTGGAGAAAAATTTTTGCTCACTTTGCTGCATGTGGAGAGAGACATATAAACCTGTACCCAATTTTTGTAATAAATGATATTGCTAAGTAATTCCAACAATTGTAATCAGAAATTGTTCTGAGGAAGGATGGCCAAAGCAAGTTGCTTCAAAGAGCCATCTGAGTGTGATACCATGTTGGTAGATGGTGACTTGTTTACATGAATATTTTCACACCGGAGACTTCCATGACCTCCACCTGTAACCAGTCTTAAAACTGACTTACTATTTCAGGCCAGTTTCACCTGCATAACTTAGACTTGGCAAAAGCTAGAAATGAAAGATACAAAGTTGTTCTGTGATATCTGAGTCAGTCAGTGGATCAGTTTTTTATATAGGTAGAATATTTTATTTAGGGACATGACACAGAAAAATTTAAATGGCTTTGGTCTAGTAGGAGGAATACTTTTCTCAGGAAGATGATGTGAGTGAGTAAAAGGAAAGCAATTTTCTCTTTACTAGTGGAAACTCTTTACGAATTTGAACCTGTGAAGCAGTATGCCTTGATCATTTCCATATATTCTTGCATTTATTGAAAGGGAAGTTGGAAGACATTGTGAGGTAAGACTCTTAATGACCCTTTCTCCAGGCTCAGGAATGCCAACCACTGCTGTGTCAACTCTTTCCACACTGCTGATGAGGGACAACTAGAAATGTCTGAAGGACAAAGTGGATTCAGAGCCGTAGCGTGCAATGGCACATATCTGTAAGTCCCTCACTCCTGTGCCTGAACACCATACACCACTTGCTATATTTTTCAGTTACCTTTCCCATCAGAACAATATCTAAACAATGCAGTACATGTCTCTTGTTTGTTTGTTTGTTTATTAAATCTTGCATGTAGGTGGGGATTTCTTTGGTGTAAGAATACAATGCAAAATCTCAGCATTCAGTCTTCTGCCTAAGAATCTTCTTCCAGGAGAGCAGGCTCAGCCTGGCCAAAGACCGTGTTCCATGTACTGTATGGCATCATGCTGAACAATAAAACTGGGGTGGCTGTCCAGGGTGTGGGGAGGCTACTGCTCAGGGATGGGATAGGCATTGGACAGCAGGTGGTGAACAACTGCATTGTGCATCACTTGCTTTTTACATGCTTTTTACATTCTATTATTATTATTATTATTATTATTATTATTATTATTAATTATTATTTTCCCTTCCTTTTCTGTCCTATCAAACTGTCTGTATCTCAACCCACGAGTTTTTACTTTTTTTTTTTTTTCTCTGGTTCTTTCCCCCACCCCACTATGGCAGGGATTAGGGAGAGAGTGAACAGCTGTGTGGGGCTGAGCTGCCTGCCAGGTTAAACCACAGCATGTTCTAAGAATGTTACAAGAAGGCTCTCTTCAGGCACTTTGAGGTTTTCTGTTTCCTAACATTAGGCACATTACTTAAAGAAAGAGTAAAGCCTAAATTAGATAGCTGAATATCTACTGAAGAGAACCAAAAGAATAAGGGTTCTTCAGACATTAAAAAAAAGGTTTTAAATAGCATCATTCCTTCAAATCAAAATTACTAATCAAAAAAGGTCTTACCAAACAGGACATAAAACCCAAAACATGTATCACATAAACACAGATGTACCAGTCATATTCAGTATCAATGCTCAGAATGGAGGGAACTGAAAATAGGCTTTTCAGTGTGCAGACTTGTCCAGCACTGTTGTACCATTCATCCTGGTGAGTCCCAGTGCCTGAGGAGGACCCTGCTCATCTGTGTTGTCCTGTCCGATTGGACCAGGCTTAGCAGAATGGGTGACATTAAATGGGAATCTTCATAATTAGCATCTGCATAATGGGTGACAAGGGCATCTTCAGCTCCTGGAACGGGAGACATTGAAGAGTATGCATGGCATCTTCAGCTTCTGCAAAATGACTTACCTTTGCTGAAATCAGCCAGACTTGTTTTTCAGCTCATCTAAATAACCCCAAGACATTTTTCAGCAGAGTGTTCAGCAGAGCCTTCTTCATGTCCATGTAGTAGTGTACCTACTTAACCTTTAAAAAAGACCTTAAAAGGTCTTAACCTTTTCCTTTATTTCAGCTACTGTTCAGTAACTACTTTGGATGGAGATCTGCATTCATCACTCAAATTTCCTGCCTGATAAGGAGCAGGGGACCAGTCCATGGCCTGCTGTGTGTCTTTGCCTTGCCCTGTTTGTCAGTGCTGCCTTTTGTTAGTGTTCCCAAAGTGTCTGCTACCTGTGTGACGTGATGTGGAGAGGTGGGGAGGGCTGGTAGGACACGTGCTTCGAACACTGGTTGCCACATAATTCCTCAGGTTAACACCAAGCTCAGCTGTTATAACAGCACACAAGAAGATGTGCACTAGCAAAGACTTTTCTTGCTGAAACTGAGAATCATATTGTAGTCTTGACTAAAATCAGCGGAATGACATAGATGTAAAAATGGTATAGTGGAAAGGAGAATCATGCCTGCTCTTTAAAGAAATACATAGCTGCTCTAGAGGGGAATACTAGCACATTGCTTTTGTAGTCATTCATGAATAGGAGCTCTCCGTCTGTGATGCTAAGGCAAAACGATTGAACAGGCATACCAGACTGGAAAGGAGACACTTTGAGTTCCAGAACCAGTCCCAGCCCCCTGCCTTGTTTACTTAATGTGCAGGCTAATTAGGAGCATCATCTGATATCAGCTCCAGGGAAAGACATTTTCCTCCTTTGAAAATAGGTCAGGAGGAAACCTGACATTTCCTTGTCTACCTGGCTGCTTTGTTCGCCAGCCCAGGCAGCCTTACTCAGAATATCTTCTGGGAATGAGAACAAAATACTGGCAAGGGGAATGACAGTGCTGTCTCTGCTAAAGTCATTTACGTGTTTTGGCCTTCTGCTCAGAACAAATGACTCTCAGGTTTGCAGACACAGTGTTGTAAGGGTCTGATTAATTTATTGAGTAAACCAGAGCAGTGAGGGGAAGCAGCTGGTGGGAGAGGACTCCTTTGAGCTGGCTGGGGAGATGGTGCAAGGTGCGGCTACCACGGCAGTGCGCAGGTGACTCAGCAGAAGCTCCTGTTGTCACTGGGTTTAACAAGTCATGCAAAAGCAGCTTGTGTTTCTTTTTCTGTTTTCATTCTTTTCTTCCAGCTGCATCAATGAAAAACACTGTAATAACATGAATGAGTCATGCCTCAAACTGTTTTGAAATCCTAAGGCAGATTTGAGCATTAGGCTACTCCTTCTATGATGACTTGGTTGTAAAAACTAATGCAGAACTGCTGAACACTTGTTTTGAGAAGTTGCAGCAGGAAACAATCTTGATCAAACAGGAACATGCATCTGTGTATTTGAGAGCAGGGCTAGTCTCTGTCACAGCTCAAAGACTATTTGTGTGCAACGCCCTGTTCACCGGAGTGTTGCTCAGGCCAGACTCTCAGAAGGAAGAGTTCTGAGGCCTCGATTCACAAAGAGCTACACCCATGCACAGAAACAGGCAGGAAACTTGTTTTTGTACACAAGCATGTACCTACTTGGGCAGTGCTTTCTTAAAATAGGCATCAGCAAGTGCTTTTGGAAGCATTGCAAAGTTTCAAATCCAAGTCCTCAGGGTGACCTACCTCCCTACTATGCAGCAGGGAAAGGAGTTGATTTCAACCTACTGTGCATAAAGGCTGTGGTAAAGATGGAGCTGTGCTCAGAAAGAGTTGCTTTGAAGGTCTACAGAACAGGACAGCCTTTTTCTCCCTGTCTCCTGAGCTTTCTCCATGCCTGCTGCTCCATCTCAAATTACTTCCCTTCACTCTCCCCCCTTATTGTGCTACAAGCAGGTGACACTAGATGATGGATTTGGAAGTCACAGAAAGTCACAGCTGACTTGTTCAGCTCAGGACTCCCCTGCAGCTGTCTGGCATCTGCCACGTGCTGTCCTGCATGGACCTGAGGAGGGGGCAGCAGGGCCAGCTGCCACCATCCTCCTTTAATGCTCTGCAGCAAGTCCTGGCAGACCCAGGGGAGGGGATTAGGGGAAAGGCAGGTGTCTGTGACCATTAAGAACAACAGGGCTTGCTGTGCTGTTAAACTTTCTAGGTCTACTTTGCCCTGCTGGACTGTGGCAGCTCAGGACAGCTGGGTCATGCTTTGTTGTTTCCAAAAACTGGCCCTGAAAGGGATGGAGGCTTATGCCCAAACACAAAATCTGCTCCATCCACAAAATGTGCCTGACCCCCCCCCCAAAAAAAAAAAAAAAAAAGCAGTGAGTGGTGTGGTTTTGACTATATTCATCTTACAGTGAATTGGTGCTTTCTAATCACCCCGATCAGTATCTGTAACTTCCATTAGGAAGAGAATGTCTGGTATGTATGGCAGTGTTTGAGACCATTTTACTGTGGTCTCTGCTTCTTCCAGCTGCATTTATCATGGATGGGTGAATGTGCTTGAAGGGTAGAGGGGCCCTGTTTAAAACTTCAGGTTTTTGCATTTTGCTAGCTAGACTGCATCTTTAAAGGTTTCATAGTCTGCAAACAGAAAGTGATTACGTGTTCTGGAATATGGCCTCAGACTGGAGAATTCACCTCTCTTTAGGGGCTGCCTAAAGCAAATGATCACTGATGTTTCCTGAGTGCACAGAGTAACTGTGGAACACACCGCCGTCCAGGTCTTGGGCTGCAGGGTGTGCCCAAGTCTTCTGTCTGTATCCAACAGCAGCAGCGAGGGGTATGCCTGTGGGAGGTGTGCCCAGGTTGAAGAGCTGCTCAAACAGGTAGCAGAGCTTTGGGAGGAGGTGAGCAGGCTCAGGAGCATCAGGGAGTCAGAGAGGGAAATTGACTGGTGGAGGTGTACTCTACCCTCTCTGAGACAGACTCAGGAGCCTGCCGCAGCACAGGTGCCTCCTGCTACGCAGAAGACAGAAGTTCCCTCATCGCACCAGGCAGTAAGAGGGGACCTAGGCCATGGGGGGGAATGGAGGCAGGTTCCTGTTCGGGGTGGTAGGCGAGCCCCGTCCCTGCCCACCTCACCTTCACATCTACCCTTATGTAGCAGATATGAGGCTCTAGAACATCATAGTCAGAACAATGAAGTAGATGAAAGCCCCTCCCAGTTGGAGAGGGTGCCTAAGACAAGGCAACCTACCCCCCGCATTGCTACATCGTCTGTCAAGAAAGACAGAAGGGTTATTGTCATGGGGGACTCCCTTTTGAAAAGGAAAGAAGGCCC
Source organism: Anser anser (assembly GCF_964211835.1). NCBI lineage: Eukaryota > Metazoa > Chordata > Aves > Anseriformes > Anatidae > Anser > Anser anser. Next base: position 48,839,396 of record NC_139723.1, read on the forward strand.
GATATGCCGACCGGACCCAACCCACAGGGAAGTCTGTTGTCTCCCCGGGGCTTGGGTGAGAGACTTAGCTAAGAAAGTCAAGTGCCTGGTACGGCCCACAGACTACTACCCGCTACTGGTCTTTCAGGCTGGTAATGACGAGGTAACAACGAGAAGTCCAAGAGCAATCAAAAGGGACTTTAGGGCTTTGGGGCAACTACTTAAAGGATCAGGGGCACAGGTTGTGTTTGCCTCTGTCCTTCCGATAGGGGGGATCGCTGCTGACAAGCGGGCTCACCACATTAACACGTGGCTTTGGGACTGGTGCAACTGACAGAACTTCGGTTTTTTTGATCATGGGAAGGTCTACATGACGCCAGGCCTGCTGTCACCAGGTGGGATGCGCCTCTCTCAGAGAGGCATAAGGATTTTGGCTCAGGAGTTGGCAGAGCTGATAGATAGGGCTTTAAACTAGAGTTGAAGGGGGAAGGGGATAAAACCAGGCACGCCAGTGATGAGCTAAGGGATGGTGCGCAAGAATCAGAGGGACTGTGTGCTAGTGAGGCCCTTCGGTCGGCTACACAAGGTGCTGTGTGTAGGGAGGCGCATTTGAAGTGCTTCTACACAAACGCACGCGGTATGAGGAATAAAATGGATGAGCTAGAAGTTTTGGCCCAGTCCCACAGCTACGACATCATCGGCATAAACGAAACCTGGTGGGATGAGTCCTGTGGCTGGTGTGCTGCAATAGATGGTTACAGGCTCTTCAGGAGGGACAGGCAGGGTAGGCGAGGTAGAGGGTTGGCGATGTATGTGAAACATGGGCTGGACTGCATGGAACTTCAAGTTGGGGATGGCAAAGTTGAGAGCCTCTGGGTAAGGATTAAGGGATGAACAAATAAAGGGGACGTCGTTGTGGGAGTCTATTACAGACCACCCGGCCAGGACGACAATGCCGATGAATTATTCTTTGCAGAACAAAGAGATGCCTCAAAATCAACTCCCCTTGTCCTTATGGGAGATTTCAACTTGCCAGACGTCAACTGGAATCACCACACAGCTGACATGAGCAAGTCCAGGAGGTTCATAAAGCACCTAGATGATAACTTCTTGGTGCATGTGCTAAGGGAGACGACTAGGAAAGGTGCCCAACTAGAAAAGGGGAAAGCAGACTTCAGGCTGCTCAGGGAATTAGTCAGCAAGGTCCCCTGGGAAGCTGCTTTTGAAGGCATAGGTGTCCATCAGTGCTGGTCAATCTTTAAGCACTGCCTCCTAAAAGCACAAGATCAGGCGATTCCAAAATATCGGAAGGCAGGCAGGTGGGGCAGAAGGCCGGCCTGGCTGACCAGGGATCTTCTACTGGAGCTTAGGCGGAAAAAGAAAGTGTGCGGCTACTGGAAGGAGGGTCAGGCGACGAGGAAGGAATACAGGGATGCTGTTCGTGTTTGCAGGGAGAAAATTCGCGGGGCCAAAGCCCAACCAGAGTTGAAGCTGGCCATGTCTGTGAGAGACAATAAAAAAGGTTTTTTTAGATATGTGAACAGAAAAAGGAGAACCAAAGAAAACATAGGTCCGCTACTTGACGGGGAAGGTCTCCTTACAGACAATGACATAGGCAAAGCAGAGACATTTAATGCCTTCTTCACCTCTGTCTTCAACACTGATGATGGACTTCGGGACCCTGGGTGCCCTGAGCGGGAGGACCATGATGGTGGAAATGACAAACTCCCTACCGACCCTGAACGTGTGCGGGATTTGCTGCTCCACCTGGATCCATACAAGTCCATGGGTCCGGATGGGATCCATCCCAGGGTGCTTAAAGAGCTGGCTAATGTCATCACGGGACCTGGCTGGCGGATGGTCACTAGTGGGGTCCCTCAAGGCTCCATTTTAGGGCCACTCCTCTTCAATGTTTTTATAAATGATTTGGATGTAGGACTAGAAGGTGTTTTGAGCAAATTTGCCAACGACACCAAACTTGGAGGAGTTGTGGACTCGGATGAGGGTGGAAAGGTCTTGCAGAGAGATCTGGACAGATTGGAGAGCTGGGCGATCACCAACCCCATGAAGTTTAACAAAGGCAAGTGCCGGGTCCTGCACCTGGGACAGGGCAACCCTGGCTATACGTACAGACTGGGCGATGAGACGCTGGGGAGCAGCCCTGCAGAGAGGGATCTGGGGGTTGTGGTTGACAGCAAGCTGAATATGAGCCAGCAGTGTGCCCTGGCAGCCAGGAGGGCCAACCATATCCTGGGATGCATCAAGCACGGCATTGCTAGTCGGTCGAGGGAGGTGACTGTCCCGCTCTACTCTGCGCTGGTCCGGCCTCACCGCTAGTACTGTGTGCAGTTCTGGGCACCACAGTTCAAGAAGGACATTAAACTGTTGGAGAGTGTCCAGAGGAGGGCGACGAAGATGGTGAAGGGCTTAGAGGGGAAGACGTACGAGGAGCGGCTGAGGTCGCTTGGCCTGTTCAGCCTGGAGAAGAGGAGGCTGTGGGGGGACCTCATCGCAGTCTACAACTTCCTCGCGAAGGGGAGTGGAGAGGCAGGTGACCTATTCTCCATTATCACCAGTGACAGGACCCGCGGGAATGGTGTTAAGCTGAGGCAGGGGAAGTTTAGGCTGGACATCAGGAAGAGGTTCACCGAGAGGGTGGTCGCACACTGGAACCGGCTCCCCAGGGACGTAGTCACTGCACCAAGCCTGTCTGAATTTAAAAAGCGATTGGACTGTGCACTTAGTCACATATTCTAAACTTTGGGCAGACCTGTGCAGTGCCAAGAGTTGGACTAGATGATCCTTATGGGTCCCTTCCAACTCGGAATATTCTATGATTCTATTATTCTAACTCCAGTATCTCCTGTCTCTATCTTCACTGTCTAAAACAACCAACCAACCAACAACAACAGCAACAAAAACACCACTGTCCAGGTGAGCACAACAAAATCTTGCTGGATTTGGATGTGTGCAGATCAGAGCCTCACTCCTTTGCATCAGCAAGACTTCACAAGCTGCCCACCAAATCCAGAGTGGATGTGTGTGTCCTGTCAAGCCACAGCCTGAAGGACCACAGAGGAGGCAGGAGCTAGAGCACCCTGAGAAGCAGGCAGTGTTTCCAACATGCTTGCTCTGGCTCAGGGCTTTGAAAGGGAGCTTTAAAAAGCCACACTGCTGGCACAGATGAACGTCACAGTGTGAAACAGATTGCTTTAGTCATTTTTTTGGCATGTAAAAATCCAAACTCCCCTTATAAAAGAAAATATTGTTCATTAGGATCAGTAGATGATGTTTTTTTCTTCCCTTTTTAGTAATCAGGAAAAGAAAAAATGCACTGTTAATGAATAAATAAATAAACAGATACTTAAATACTGCCTTCTAATTCCCAGTGTTGTGGCTTTTGCACTATGAATTACTTTTACTTCTGCACAGAGATCTCAAGGGTCCAAATCTCCCATGTTCCATGAGCATCTCTGATTTTAATTTGTGGTGACTTCTGCTAGTGTGCCCCCACCGGATCTGGCTGTTACTGTCTCAGGAAAAGTTATCAGGAGCTTCTTTCTCCTCAAACCATGGCATTATGTCTGTGATACCTGGCTCATCAAAGGTCTGGATTCAAAATATTTCTGTTACTGATAAAAAATCAGCTTGTTGATTTACTGCCCAGCACATAAAATTAGCTGAAATTGAATTTTCTGAAAATAAAGCATTTGAAATTTTTTCACATCTATGCTGATGGCTATTATCTAGCTCTTACCAAATCTACATGCAAATTAAATGAATTGCTTAGAAAATAAAAGACTGTCAAAAAGCTGATCCTTGTGGAGAGGGTAGAAAAACACTCTACAACGTCTGTGTTGCTACTGAGCTCTACAGCAACTCCATGGCAAACCTTCTGTAGGCAGATAAATATGTCTCTCATATGTTCCTGGCATTGTGTGATGTGTACATGGTGGCACTAGGTAGAGGCAGGCCAAGCCTGAGAGCTCTGGCCAGTGTGAATGTCCTGGAGGATCTATACAATTATGAACGTAATGAGTCAGGAAGGGTTGTTTGTTTGTCATTCCTTCCAGTATGAGAGTTAGGGGGAGCCAAAACAGGGCTGGATTCAGCACAGAGGAGCTGAGCTCCATTAAGCAGAGAGCAGTCAGGGTGTGGAAGTGTGCCAAGGTAACGCATGGGCTGAAGGATTAATTCATGGAGTAGAAAACCCCAGAGGATCAGTTAATACACAGAAACCATGCCAGAATCAGGAGTTCTGGGAACAGAGGAGAGTTAGAAGCTTCAAGGAGGGTTCTAGAAGGAAGAGTCAAAGATGCCAGTCTTCCTCAGTTTGTTCTGATGGCCCCACTACCAGGCAGGATATTAGGCTAGGTGGACCTCTGCTCCGGTCCAGAAATGCTCTTATTTATATAGATGCAAAAGTACATAACCTATTTTGAAATAACAAGACATAGAACGTTACTTTGAAAAAATACCTTAGGAATATTTTTGAAGATGACAGAAGTGGCAGAGGATCTTGATTTTCCTGCTTGCATATCTATCTATCTATTTATTTATTTATAGCTTTTTAATAAAATATTGCTCTTTTACTAACTTCTCACAAATTGGTAATGTGTTTAAATATCTGCAAAACAAAAGTCCGTCTCACCAGCTGTAGTGGTGTATCTATAGTTCTAGGACAAGCATGGCCCTGCCCATTGTTGTGTAGCTGTAAACTGATTCTCTCTGAATTGTGACTCTTTGAGCAAATGGAGACTGTCACAAAGGAAACAAGTAACTACAGAGGGAGAGTGGAGCAAGCTTTCTAAAGTGTGCATATTTAGGCAATGAATAATGACATTGCTGGTGGGTCTATCATGAACTGGGACTGGCCTTTATCATGGGTAAAAACTTAAACTCGGAAATTTTGTATAGGCCTTTAACATAAGTTGTAAGTGATCAGTAGTATATATTTTTTAGGAATTGTATGGAGTAAGAAGGAAAGTTCCATACAAAATGTAGGTGGAATGGTTTCTAGGGGCAGTTTCTGCCTTTACAACAAACTTTCCCACACACATTTTAGTACCTGTGACTCATCATGGAGGCTGATATTAATTGTTAGTGCCAGTGCTTTCATGAGTGCCCATTGAATTAGTGGCTTGGTGTTTGGGTGCTCAAAGGAAGATGTCATTGGTAACTGCCTCGAAGTCCCACTAACTTCAGTGTGTGTAACTGCCCAACCACATAAACATCCTTCGTGAACCTCACCAACTATTCTTCTGCATTTAAGCAAACATTCTTCTTTATGCTCTACGTTCTGTCCAGGGGACAAAAAAAAGGTGTCCAGAGGACTTTTTTTTTTTTTTTTTTCCCTCATGCATGCTCTTTTTATATGGAAACTGTCCTCAGAAGGCACCTTAGCTTCTGATCCCCCCAAATTAATTTATCTGAGGTCCTTATCTGGGGGCTGACCTGCATGACGGCAGCTCTGCAGAGAGAGACCTGGGAGTCCTGGTGGACAGCAGGCTGACCATGAGCCAGCAATGTGTCCTTGTGGCCAAGAAGGCCAGCAGTATCCTAGGCTGCATTCAGAAGAGTTTTGCCAGCAGGTCATGGGAGGTGATCCTCCCCCACTGCTCAGCTCTGGTGAAGCCACAGATGGAGTATTGTGTCCAGTTCTGGGCTCCCCAGTACAAGAGGGACCTAGAGGTACCAGAGAGAGTTCACAGGAGGGCTACGAAGATGGTGAGGGCACTGGAGCACCTGTCGTACGAGGACAGGCTGAGAGAGCTGTGCCTGTTTAGCCTGGAAAAGAGAAGGCTGAGGGGAGACCTCAGCAATGTGTATAAATATCTGAGGGGAGGGTGTCAAGAGGATGGAGCTGGTCTCTTTTCACTTGTGCCCAGCGACAGGACGAGAGGCAATGGGAACAAACTGAAGCATAGGAGGTTCCAGCTGAATATGAGGGGGCACTTCTTTACTGTGAGGGTGACAGAGCACTGTCATAGGTTGCCTAGAAAGGTTGTGGAGTCTCCTTCTCTGGAGATATTCAAAACCCACCTGGCTGCCATCCTGTGCTCTAGGTGATCCTGCTTGGCAGGGGGGTTGGACTAGGTGATCTTCAGAGGTCCCTTCCAACCCTGCCCATTCTATGATTCTGTGATTCTTTGGGAGAGTGTTAGTAGCCCAGAGCAATGTTTTCTTATCTCATGAGGCAATGAGTAACCAAGGTAGACTTGGCATGGTCTTCAAGAGTAGAATAACTTTCATAAGACAGATCAGCAAGGTTAAAACCAGGAAGGATGACTTCCATTTTTAAGTCATAGCGTGTTGTGTAAACAGTAGCATACGTGAATTTTTACAATGAGCACTGATCAGTGCAGTTAATTACTGTAATTGGCATAATGTCACAAGTTTGTAATTAGCCTGGAGCACATTTTGTTGTCAACACACTTTATGTTGGTTCACAATAAAACAGGACAAATAATGGGAGAGCCATGATATATATATATATATATATATATATATATATAACATATATTATTATATTTCATTATATATTACTATTATATATATATTATATATATATATTTTTTTTTCTCTCACAAAACAAAACTCATGTTGAATTTGTTTGCTGTCTAAATCATAAGAAACTGAAGGCAGAGCACAATGCAACTGCTGGTTACAATTTTATTCTGGAACTTTCTGCCAATTAGGAAGATGTTGCTTTTATTTATTTATTTATTTATTTATTTATTTATTTTTCTTGAGCTTGATTTCTATAAAAGTAACTGAGAATTGGTATGTTATCATAGAATAATAGAATGGTATGGGTGAAGGGACCTTAAATATGACCTGGTTCCAACCCCTCTGCCACGGACGGGGACACCTTCCACTAGACCAGGTTGCCCCAAATCCCATCAAACCTGGCGTTAAAACTTTCAGAGACAGGGCATCCACAGCTTTGCACAATGTTTTTCAGTGTCTCATCACCCTCATTGTAAAATATTTATTTCTTTTATCCAATCTAAATCTCTCCTATTTCAGTTTATAACCATTACCAATTGTTGTCACTACAGGTCCCAGTAAGAAGCTTTTCTCCACCTTTTTTGTAAGCCACCTTTTATAATATAATGAAAAGCTTCAGTAAGGTTTCCCCAGACCCTTCTTTTCTCCAGACTAAACATGCCCAGCTCTCTCAGCCTGTCTTCATAGGAGAGGTGCTCCAGCCCTCTGATCATTCTCGTGACTCTCCTCTAGACCTGCTCTAACAGCTCCACATCCTTCTTATGCTGGGGGCCTCAGTCTCCGGGTGGGGCCTCATGAAAATGGAGTAGAGGGGGAGAATCACCTCCCTTGACCTGTTGGCTACGATTCTCTTGATGCAGCCCAGGATACAATTGGCTTTCTGGGCTGCAAACACACATTGCCAACTCATGTCCAATTTGTCATCCATGAATATCCCCAAATCATTCTCTTCAGTTCATCACCCAAACTGTACTGATATTAGGGATTGCTCTGACCCAGCTGCAGCACCTTGTTGGCCTTATTGAACTTCAAAAGGTTCACATGGTCCCATCCTTTAAGGCTTCCTCCTTTAAGGGGAACCTTCCTTCCCCCTTAAGGCCCTCCCTTCCTTCTATTGTAGCAACTGCATTACTCAGTTTGGTGCTGTCCACAAACCTGTGAGGGAGCACTCAATCCCACTGTCTATTTCATTAATAAAATATTAAACAGTACTGGTCCCAGTACAGACCCTGAAAGATACCACTCATTATGGGTTTCCATTTGGACATTGAGCCATTGATTGCAATTCTTTGTATATATATATATATATCTTTGGATATAGCCAACCAATTATTTATTTATCCATTGAATAAGCCATCCATCAAATCTATATCTCTCCAATTTAGAGAAAAGAATGTTGTGGGGGACCATAACAAAGGCCTTACAGAAGTTCATCAGTGGCAATATTGCACTTTCTCTGTACCTTTCACTTGTTTGATTTACTTACTTAGTAGTAATTTAATTACCCTGAGAGACACAGAATCCACTTGCATAGCCTTGCAAATGCTACGAGTACATAAATGAGTTACTTTTTAATGGTTAATGTAAAACAAACTAATAGAAAACTAAGAAAAACAATCCCCAATGGTAATAGGAAATTTGACCAAGTCAGAGCATGCTGATTAAGCTTCTACTTATGGGGAACCATCTCTGTTCTCTCTTTCTGAAAGAAGCTAGGGAGATAACAGATCATTTTAGTTCATTGATGTAGGTAGTGAAAATTGAAGGAGAAATATACCTATAGCATAAAAAGCGTCATCCACAAAAATTGGATTTTCTATAATCTTTCTCTCTTCCACATTATGTATTTGAATTTACAATTGAATTTTGAATTTACAGATTAAATCCAATGAAAAAGCAGCATGTTAGTATAAAAGTAACTTTTCAGAGGAGTATTAATTTAGATCAGTTTAAAATTCTAGCTGTGAAAATCATCTGATATACTGGTACTCTTTTCTTGGTTAATTGTCTAAGTCCATTGTTCTTTCTGAGCAAATGTTCTAGACCTAAAACACAGAACTACAAATTTGCAAGATTCTCCTCTTGCACTTTATGATTTAACAAGCTCTCCTGTGAAACTTCTCCAGACCTGTCAGTAATGAAATCTATTCATATTTCATCTTATTAAAAGTAATCTGACATTTTCATTGAAAATATGGATCTCATATATTTTCAAATTAGATTATCAGGGTAAGAAAAAGAAACAAGAACCAAAGTGGAAAAACAGAGAACACTCTCTTAGAAGAGAGTAAGCTGAGAAGAAGGTAAGAGATGTTTATAATAGGTTTGTCATTAATTTTAATCAAGTAGAATGTTAAGGAAAAAAAATCCACAAAAGAGCTGAGATTTTCTCAATGCTGTATTAAATCACTTTTATAGGCATGAAAGTAGTTTTCAGTGGAGGTACATGTCCGAAACCAGAATAGCGAAGTGGTGCCCTGCTATCTGTGGGAAGACTCCCTTAAACCTTCACTGTCTGATCTGTGGACTCTTTGGAGAATGTGGTCGGGCTGATCTCTAGTCACTTGCCTTGACATGGTCTGTTCTTCACAAGGGGTTTGACACCTGACTTTGCTGAGAATGAAACACCACATGTTTATGGCATTTGGTGAGCAGGAGCAAGATTAGTCAAACATATAATGGCTAAATGTTTTGACGGGTGAGACTGCTCACATGTATAAGGACAAGCATGCACTTTGATGTTCACCTGATCCAAAGTCTCCACTGGTCATTTGCACAGCCTCTACTGCAGTTTGCTGGCTGTTTTTGTTGGTGGCTCTTTGTAGCCCACAAGAAAGTGTCTACATCTTCTGAAGGTTTAATTTCACACTCACAAAATCTCAGAAAAAAAATATTACCATACTGTATGCTTTGATGAATTCCTAAAAACACTGTGAAATAGTAATAGAAGATGAAGATACAATACAGCTTGATGTAGTTTTTCCATTTGTAGGTCTCAAGGCAGTGATATTCCCATACAGCAGATGAGGTAACAAGAGTACAGAGAGTTGAAGTGTTCTACCTAAATTCACCCAGCATGTTAGACCCAAGTCTCCTTAGTAGCAGTCCCTTCTCCATGCAGCAGGCCAGAGTATGCTCAAATACATTCAAGTGGGCTCTTTAGACAGATAACCTAGCAGGATTTCTCAAAGACGGAAACAGAGCTCACTTCCACTTTTCTATCTATTCCTATGAATTGTTTTAGCTAACTTTTCTGCAGTTTTTTTTACTTCAGCTTGTCTCTGAACTTCTCTTTCTGACTGAAGGCGAAGAACAGAGCCCAAATGTCTGCTGAAAATTTGCTTGAGCAAAAAAAGCCTACATTTTTATCTTGCTGTGCTAAGCATGGAAAAGAAAAAGAGTGAGAAGCAATCAATTGTATTAAGTGTGGGGGGAAAATAGTAGAATTGATAACTCAAAGACATCTAGAACTTTCGGGAGCTCAGAATCTGACGTACTCTAAATTAAGAAAGAAAAAAAAAAAGCCATCATCATCTCATTAATGTGTGTCAGACACAACCGTTCTGAAATCATAAGTCTGAGTTCCAATACATAAAATGTTTACATACATATTTTATCACTTGAAGCTTCAAGAATTTATTTGTCTGAGGGCTATCCTTTCAAAGCAGATGCTGTATTTGCATGACAGATAATCAATGATTTTAAGAATACTGAATAATGTGAAACTTAAGTTGCTAATGTAGAAATATTATGGTTGACTGCTAATAAAAAGTAGGGATGGAAGAAAGAAGAGATTTTTTTTTGTGTGTGTGTGTGTCTATGTCAAAATTGAAACAAATGTATATATCATCTGAGTTCTAAAATATATCATTGCTATGGAGTTTTATTTGCAGTCCTGTCCTGTCCTGATCAGAATGCTAATATAGTAGAACCACATTTTTTCTGGCCTGGCTTGAAGAACTGAAGACCTTATTAATTCATGTGTTTTTGTAACACTTAAAGTTTCTTTGCTGATGTGAGGAGTTTGTGTAGTTCAAAAAAATGCGTTATTTTGACTTTTGTCCTGTAGTATTGCTGCTGAATTTGAACAGTGGTTTTAATGTCAGCGAGGAAGAGCTTCACTGTTATCTCTGCTCGGTCTCTTGTTCTTTTCTACAAAAGGGGCAAATGAAACCCATGTCTTTTGAAATATTCAGAAAAAAAACTTTTTAAAAAATTGATCATGATCTCTTAGAAGTAGAGGTATGCTGAAATTCCTCAATGGAAAAATCATTTTTGACTTACTAGAAGAATAATCTCACATAATAATCACTAAGTGAGGTTGAAGTGCCTAAAACTGACCATGGTTGTTGCCGACATGGCTAAGGAAAAGGTTGTTTGCCAAAATGACTTAAACCAGCTACATTTGGTTGGTACTGGTGTGTGTCAATATGAAAGGATCTGTGAGAATATCATTCATTTTACTTGTGTTTTCATTACAGTAATGAAATTGAAGACTGCTTAGCATATGAGTGATACTGCAGAGATCAAAATATGGCTCATAAATATACATTCATATGCCCAAGGAAGACTTAAATGAAAATCCTGAATTTGAAGATTATACAAATGTTAGTTAGGCTCAGATGGGGTAATGAACTTCATGTCTTTCTGTTGTATGACAAAAGTCTGATCTCATTTGCACAGTTTACAAGAGTATGTTCTTTAGGGTTTGTATGATTTACAACAGTGAAAATACAATTAAGTTTCCTAGATCTAATACCTTGCATCTCTGAAAGATTTAGAACCTGCTTCAAACAATGACTAATCTAAATTCTGTGCTACTCTATGTTAGAAGAAAGGACAATTTAATCCTGTTTTACTGTCAGAACCTTCTCAGAAGGCTTCAGAAAAAAGAAACCCTTTTTCTCTATACCACTGCTCAGTTTCTCCAACTTAAATTCATGTATTGTGTTTACATGAAGACAATGGAACATATTCTTCATAATTAGAACAAGATGAAAACTAAAAGGAAATTTAAATCTCCAACAAAACCTCATTAATAGGAAAAAAAAAGAAAAAAGAAGAAACAACAAACCAACAAACAGGCCGAGGTTTGAAATGTTTTATAAAGTAGCCTATGGAAGAATCTTGATGCTTGACAGAAAAAGTGATCCCTCAATTTTTGGATTTAGCTACTACATGAAGCACAAAGTTAAGGAAATATTTGGATTTCATGAGCATTTTAGTGTCAGTTTCTTCACTGAAGTTAACAGGGCTCATCAGAAGGTTTCAGTGCAGCCTGGGATTGTTCCAGTGCTGCCTCCCCACCTTCATGCATCACTGTTGGACGTTGAACCATTTTGGTGTAGCTCAACCCAAGGGAAAACAATTAATCAAACAAACACAAAAGCATGGTCAGCTGTAGTTTTGAATGCATTGCTGTTGTTAGAAGATTTTAATGAAGTAGTCTTAGAAAGTTGGAATTCTGTCAGAAGACAGTCAATGGTCTGTGCATTCTGTCCTGGTTCCAGTTAGGACAGAGTTAAGTAGCTCATAGTAGCTGGTAGGGTGCTATGTTTTGGATTAGGATGAGAAGAGCGCTGATAACATGCTGATGTTTTAATTGTTGCAGAGCAGTGTTTACACCAGGCCAAGGACTTTTCGGCTTCTCGCTCTGTCCTGCCAGCGAGCAGGCTGGGGGTGCAGCAGGAGCTGGGAGGGGACAGACCCAGGACAGCTGACCCAAACTGGCCAAAGGGGTATTCCATACCATCTGATGTCATGCTAAACAATATATAGGGGTGGCTGGCCGGGGTGGGGGGGCCGGCTGCTCGGGGATAGGCTGGGCATCGGTCAGCGGGTGGTGAGCAATTGCATTGTGCATCACTTGTTTTCTTACACATTATTATTGTTAATACTATTACCATTATCACTATTATTATTATTATTGTTATTATTATTTTCCTGTCTTAATAAACTGTCTTTATCTCAACTCACAGGCTTCACTTTCCCGTTTCTCTCCCCCATCCCAGAGAGGGAGGGGGGAGGGTGAGCGAACGGCTGTGTGGTGTTTAGCTGCCAGCCGGGTTAAACCACAACACATTCAAATGACAGTTATCCTTTGCTGGTTATTTTTCTAAAACACTTTCCTGTGTTAACACCTACATGACCTCTCTGATTTTCCTGTTGACTTTAACTGACTTCTGCATCTTGCCCTGGGGATTCAGCATAGAGGCTGCAGCGTCCCTCCAGTGCCTGCCAGTATTCCCATGTCCCTCCTGTACCAGGAGCCCAGAATTGGACACACCACTCCAGGTGTGGTCTCGTCACTGAGTAGAGGGGAAGGATGACATGCCTCCACCTGCTGGCAATACTTTGCCTAATGCAGCCCAGGATACCATTATCATTTTCAGGGACAAGGGCACATTGCTGGCTCATGTTCAACTTGGTGTCCACCAGGACCCCATGGTACTTTTCTGCAAGCCTGATTTCTAGCTGGTTGACCCTCAGCATGTACTGGTGCCTGGGGTTTTTCATCCCCACGTGCAGGACTTTGCACTTTTCCTTGTAGAACTTCATGAGGTTCTTGTCAGACCATTTCTCCAGCTGGCTGAAGTCCCTCTCAATGGCAGAATGACCCTCTGGTGAGTCAGCCACTCTCATTTTTTGCTGTTTCTAAGGAAAATGTCTGTTGGCTGGTCCTCTGTTTTTTAAAGTAATGAGACTGCGATACTTTGCAGATTTTGTTGTAAATGGAGATGTTGCATTAACAAATGATTAAATCACATGTATTGCCATCTACTGTTAGCAGCTAAAACTGCAGCTTCACGAGAAACGTTTTCATGGCCCGGAGTTTCTAACAACAGATGATAGTTCATACAGTTTAGCGAAGGCTCCATCGCTGTGTAGAGTAAAAGATCTAGAAGCTAGTGATATGACAACATTCGTCAGCACTGCTTATGTTTCTAGCTTTGCATATTTTTACAGATTGAGTGACATGTTAGATGTATGAAGACACTTTTCTGACACTTTTCATTATTGGGATGGTTAAAAAATGACAAAAATAAGAAACTAATAATCTTCTATACTTTTGCAGAAGTCAGGAGTATTAATTAAGTCAATTTATATACTTTGACAGATATGCATGGAGAACTGGAATTTATGTGTGAATTTTGCACCAAATAGAAAAATATGTATATGATAACAAAACTAATATTCTCTCCCTAAATTTGACTCAATGGTCTTGGTCAGGAATGTGTGACACAGCATATTAGGCACAGAAAGTGGACAATGAAGCCTCCAAAGCATTAGGAAGAATTAGGAAACATTAGAAGAAAAAGAAATGAAAGCCCTCTCTATGCCTTGTGTTCAATCGCCTTGCCTCCTTTTGGGGATGGCTCTAAAGTAGACACAGGATTAGAGTACCAGGACCACCACTGGTATTAAACCTTTGATTATGGCATCGTATCATGGCAGTGCTAGAGTTATGTTTGTTCAGGAATGTGAGTCTGTGTTTTCCAAGGATCTTATCTCAATAAATGATGACAGAATGCTGCTGTGTTTATGGACAAGGTTGAGGGTACTCTGAAAAAGCTCTTCCAAGATTGCCTTTGTTTTTCAGAAATGATTTAAGCCTATGCAATGAAAAGCTCACTGACAAGTTATAGCTTTAGAGTTTTCTGTAATTTATTCAGTAGCTGATGATCTGCATTTTGTCCAGATCATATTAATTTGGAGACAGGCTTTTTAAAATTTTTATCTTTAGCTTGTTCTGTGTATTTGATACAAGTATATTTATTTCCCTTATCAAATGAATTGTTGGATACTCTCAAGAGACCAGTAATAATGTAGGAGACTCAACCTGCAGCTGACTTGCAAAAAATTAACCTATTGTATGAGTTTGTCCAGGGCTGCCAAATAATAAAAGTTATTTCTGTTAAACAGCTGTTCAAGAGATGAGCAGAGAATGAATTAATAGTATCAAAGTTTTTGCTAATGAAGGGATATTCACATATCAAAGACTGATACTATCATTGACACTACTTGGCTTCCACCCTGTTATATTAGCTCAATAAACTAAGGCTGAAAGTATATGGAAGTTAAAGTAAGTTTTCACTCATACTGTAGAGTTCTCATAACGAACCTCAGTCAAATGGGTCTTATGAGAAATCTGCCATATCAGTAGTTGAAAAGACTCTAAGTAGTGTGTTTCTGCCTTTTTTTTTTCCTCATGAAAACATTTTTCTTGACACCCAAATTGCCTTTTTATGTAGTTATATATATTTTTTTGTAGTGTCTACCTCGTGAAAAAGATTTGTTCTAGTACTAAACTTTTCCCAATCATAGAATCATCAAGGTTAGAAAAGACCTCCAAGATCATATAATCCAACTATATCACCCACTAACCCATGTCCCTAAGTTCTAGGTCGAACATTTCTTTAAACATCCCCAGGGACGGTGATGCCACCACCTCCCTAGGCAACCTGTTCCAAAGCCTGACTACTCTTTCTGAGAAGAAATGTCTCCAAATTTCCAACTTAGACCTCCCCTGGTGCAACTTGAGGCCATTCCCTCTAGTCCTATTGCTAGTTATCTGTGAGAAGAGGCCGACCCCTAGCTCCCCACAGCTTCCTTTCAGGTAGTTCTAGAGAGCAATAAGGTCTCCCCTGAGCCTCTTCCCCAGACTAAACAACTCCAGTTTCCTCAGCTGCTGCTCATAGGACTTGTGTTCCAGGCCCTTCACCAGCTCTGTAGCCCTTCCCTGGACATGCTCCAGGGCCTCGATGTCCTTCTTGTACTGAGGGGCCCAAAACTGAACACAGTACTCGAGGTGTGGCCTCACCAGAGCAGAGTACGGGGGACGATCACTTCCCTGGTCCAGCTGGCTGAACTATTCCTGATACAAGCCAGGATGCCATTGGCCTTCTTGACCATCTGAGCACACTGCTGGCTCATGTGCAGGCGAGCATCAATCAGCACCCCCAGATCCTTTTCCTCTGCACAGCTTTCCAGCCAATACTTCAAAAAAGTTGTTGGTGTTCTTCAGTTGTTTAACCTTATCCTCTTGGGATCCTTTTAGCTCCTAGGAACAGGCACTGATCGAGTACATGGGCAGTGTTATGAATAATCTTTCACTTAGCAGCTGGAGAATTTGTCACTGAGTTGACTACTAGTAGCACTGTTCTAGATTGCTGCCCTTTGTTTGTATTATATCCACTTGATTTTACAGTCACTGTGAAGCAGAGAGGTATTAATAGACCCATTTCTTTTGCTAAAGGCACCATGCCCTCTGTCATTCTACAGAATTTGCTTTTGTACCTCAGGGTTTTAGTATTTTGCTGAAGCTTCATATTCAAGGTTTTAGCTTCTGCCTCCTGATCACAATGAAACAAGCTTCTGGTGCTGTTTGGTCTATGCTTTTCCCTACAGAAAAAGATGGGTTATTGTTAGTTTTATAGTGCTTACCACTTACCAAGTCAGCGGAGAAACCAGAGTGGAGTACAAATGTTAGCTGGGGAATATGGGGGGCTTGTTTTGCTCTGATCCTAATGCTCCAAGAACATGCAATTGTCAAAGTCCACAGAGGGGAATGACTGAAGGTGATTACAAACTTTTGATTCTTCTGGCATGCACAGTGGTGAGGAGGATTTTGAGCTCTGCCACCTGTGCCTGCTAGATCCTTTGCAAACAAGCTGTCTGAAAAATGTAATGAAACTTTGTGTGGAAAGCAGACGAAACTGAATGCTACTTTGTTTGAGTAAGTGTTATCTGGTGTGGGGTGCTTATTGCAGATTGAGTACATTAAAGTGGATATAGCATTTAGGAGGACTTGGTCTGTGTTTTACATGGAGCATTGAAGGCTGTGGAATTATAAATTCTGAGGATTTTAGTGCTCACAAGTGCATTCTGTCTAAAACAGTGCAGGCTAAGACTTCTGGTCACACCTTTTAATCTCTCCAGCTGCACTTACTATACTAGTAAGTACTTCAAGGCCTGCAAAAATCATGTAAGAAACAATGTTTTTTTTAAATTCATCTCAGACAAAACATGCAATAAATGGTTGTACTGAGGTGTAAATCTGGAGTGATTTCATAGAATCACAGAATATCCCGAGTTGGAAGGGACCCATAAGGATCATCTAGTCCAACTCTTGGCACTGCACGGGTCTGCCCAAAAGTTTAGACCATGTGACTGAGTGCACAGTCCAATCTCTTCTTAAATTCAGACAGGCTTGGTGCAGTGACTACTTCACTGGGGAGCCGGTTCCAGTGTGCAACCACCCTCTCGGTGAACCTCTTCCTGATGTCCAGCCTAAACTTCCCCTGCCTCAGCTTAACACTGTTCCCACGGGTCCTATCACTGGTGATAACGGAGAATAGGTCACCTGCCTCTCCACTCCCCTTCGCGAGGAAGTTGTAGACTGTGATGAGGTCCCCCCTCAGCCTGCTCTTCTCCAGGCTGAACAGGCCCAGTGACCTCAGCCACTCCTCTCTAGGCCCTTCACCATCTTCGTCGCCCTCCTCTGGACACTCTCCAACAGTTTCACGTCCTTTTTGTACTGTGGTGCCCAGAACTGCACACAGTACTCGAGGTGAGGTTTGGTTTACTCCATTCTCTTCTGAGTGAAGCCATAGCTAGGCAGCAAGTACAATTATCTGAGCACTGTGTCCATTCATCAGCATAACAAGTGCTGTGAGCAGTCAGAATAGCAGACAGTGCATGATATCAGATGTTGCTATTAAAGAAAGCAGCCGTATTCATGCAGCCAGCCATTCATTTTAGGTAGGATAATGCTAAGAATATGATTCCAAGTAGAAAAGAGCATCATAATTAAAAGAAATATATATACACGCACTTTCATATAAACTTCCAAATGCCTGCGGCTTCAAATTTTCAGAACTAATCTAAAAACCAGAACATATGTGATGGAGCAATACAGATTCAGTGATCAAGAGCAGTTTAGATAAGTTCCTTTAAACCATTTATGCTACCCAAATTCCTTGTGATGTACATTGATAGACAAGAAAATCTTTAAACATGTCTTCTTCATGAAACTTCTGATGCTTCTTTTCCTCTGAACCAGATAATCATATTTACCAGTAGAGCATAAAGCACCTAAGTATAAATAAAAATACACCTTGCATTACTTTTCACTTAAATTCCAGGTTTTCAGTGAATCTTGAAAGACATTATTTCAGAAATGCCAGAAAAGCCTCAGGTGGCATCAAAAACAATACTTGCAAAACTCGTTTGGAATTTCATGAAGCTTTTTGACTTAGCTGTTAGATTTGCCTTTTCATTTGCTGCTCATAGACCTCTGCCAAAGAAAGGTTTTGTCTGTAAGTGTATTTAAGACTTAGCTTTTTTTTTTTTTTTTTTTTTTTTAAATAAAACTATGCTTACCAGTGTGACATCAGCACAAGGTTATTTGTCTTTCTGTTACAAGGCAGTGCCTAATCAGTGTTCAGGAGCTGACCGTGTTACTTTGGGAGTCAATAGGCAAAAGTGATGCAAGTCAATTTTATTTTTTTTACATAAATTTAATTAATTATATTTGTCACCTGAAGGTGGCTGCCCAGCCAGGGACTCCTTGATGCCTCTGTCACTGCCCTGATCTTGCCCTGATGCAGGATCATGCCCCTTGGGTCAGTTTTGACCCTCCTGGGGGTGCCCCCATCCTGCCCTGGTCCCTTCTGGTGCAACCTCCTGCTGCTCCCAGACATGATCAGTGTAACCATTCACTGAGCTGTGAAAGGATGTGGGATAATGAGGATGTTAGGTGCAGACTTACTATTAATGCAGTTCAGGCTCATCTGACTCATTTGGATGCAGCAGGTTAGGGAAGGGCTGACGTAAGTATTGCATTACATAGAAAAAGGCCTTTTCACAGCTACAGTTCCATGACTTCTGCTTGATTTCACACCCTCATCCAGAACTACCTGATTTTACTGTATGATTCAGTAGAGCAGGATATGACTTTTGTGTACCTAAAAGCAAAACTACACTTTAAAATTCCATCCTGAAAAGAGTCGCCTTGGCAAAAAAGGTCTGCTAAAAGATCATTTATTGCCTTAAGTTTTAGAGTATATTTGGAAACCAATGGAAAATGCACCTTGAACCATGGAAAATCAGCAAACAGAACATTTCATCTTGTTAGAATGTGAGTGCAGCTGAGGTGCAGCATTTTCAGGAAAGAAATTACAGTGATTATTTAATCATTAATGGGTTGTAGCACTGTGTCTTAAATGTTAATTGCAAGCAAAATTGAACCTTGCAAATTAACTGAGGCACTAATATTTGTACCAAACATAATGATATCACTGTTCTTAAATGTCATCTTTATTTCCTTTGGATAGATTGATCTGGTTGGCAGACAGCTATCAAATGGTCTATCAATTTAGTGATATGAATATGTGGACCAATACTTTTCACTCACTTTGCTGCAGGTTGTTCCATCAGTTTCAGATGTGGTAAAGGGATAATTACTTATTGTGATCTTCAACTTTTGTGTACCATGTATGCTTCAATGTTTTGAATGTGTAGTAAGTGTCCCTGAAAAGGAGATACAGATTGGAACTATAAAATTCAAAATGTGGCATATTTGTTAACAAGAAAAAATTTGTTTTGTTCAACAAATTCATTTAGGAACGGGCTAAGTTCTCTGAACCTGTCTGTACTGGGTGTATTTTTGACATCTATTATATATTAAAACCACTCAGTATTGTTCAGATTTTATTGCTATTAAATAAAGACAGATTATATTAAAGGCATTTTTTGCAAGATTGGTGTGCTGTAAAACCGAACATGCTGTCTATGCAGTCATTTATTTATGCTATATGTTCAGTCATTCATTTATGCTATTCATTTATGTGCTAGAGTAGCAGCAGAATGGTACCAGATTAAACTGATACAGTTTGTCCTCAATACCTGCTTAACACTTGGTCTCCAAGGGTAAGCAGAAACATAGGATGTAGCTGCATGCTATCTTATCTCCAGTGGCAAGGCTGTCTTCAAATGTTTGCATCCTATTTCTGCCCCTGACCTTTGCTACCCTTTCCCACATCAGGTCGCAATTTGTCTCCCCATTCTGTGCTGGCACAATTGTTTGTGGAACTGTGCTATAAATAAGAGCTCTGCATTAAGCTAACTTAATAAAATGATTAGTGACTTAGTCTACGGGGCAGCCCCCGTTTTAATGATACACCAGAGAGGGCAGGAAGCAGTGGAACCAGTTTGGAACCAGTCTCTTTTCAGTTGTGCCCAGCAAGACAATGACAGACAATGGGCACAAACTGAAACACAGGAGGTTCCACCTGAAAATGACAGGGCACTTCTTTACTGTGAGGGTAACAGAGCACTGAACAGGTTGCCCAGAGAGGTTGTGGAGTCTCCTGCTCTGGAGATATTCAAAACCCACCTGGATGCTATTCTGTGTGAGGTGCTCTGAGTGACCCTGCTTGTCAGGGGGTTGGACTAGATGATCTCCAGAGGTCCCTTCCAACCTCAGCCAGTCTGTGATTCTGTGATTCTGTGAACTCTTGGAGACACAGACTCCTGCATCCCCAAAAGCAAATCACAGATAGGACTGGATTTGGCTTGTCTACACTAAGAAATTGCATTGTGTTATAATGTGGACCTTGAGAAAAAAAATAAGGTGTGTGCAATTCATCTATACCATACTGAATATAGATGTGGCCCAGAGACCACATTCAGGCTACGTTTATATCTGTAATCCTTTTAGTTATTTTTGAATACTACCTTCACAATTTTGGTATCAATATAACATTTTTTTTATTGGCAATGATTAATAAATTAACACTCAATATATGTCTCTTTCCTTTTCATATATCAAGTATTTTCCAGTGTAGTTAATAAAGTGAGCTATTATTAACTTGAATTTCTGAAGAAGACTTAGACAGCTTCATCAAGAAGCTCCCGATTTGACTGCAACTGCCAAACATGTTAGAGTTCTTTCACTGCTTCTTTTTATAAGTAATTGCAGAATCTTAAACTTGAATACTTGAATGTTGTATTTATTATTCCACCCAACATATTCTTTCTTTTAAAGAAGTAGAGAAATGGATTTTGAGAACATAATTATTCATTATGTGAGTTCTTAAAACCATATCTTATTGAGCATGGTCTAACTTTGAATTTACAGAGATGATTTGAATTTTTCCCTGTTTTTTTTTTTTTTTTTTTTTTTTTTTTTTTAATTAGAAGCCATTCCCAGGTATATAAAAGCATAGAAGCTAGGATTTTGTTTAATAAGTAATATGAGTATGCAGTAAAGGAAGCACAAAATAGTTCATAAAACATGTTTTGTAAACAAAGGAGTAGCTCCCAACTTTCATGAAAATAAATGCCTGTTATAATTGTATATGTGGATATAATCTCTTTGGGCATATTTGAAGCACAGCATGTTAATATTGTAACAGAAACAAGACTGGACACCTGGCTGTATTTTTGTCTGTAAAGTGAATTTCAAGTCAGACCAAAAAAACACTCTCAAATATGTTCAAAATATCAAAAAATACCCCAATGCTAAAATTTGGAAATGAAAGTAAGGCACCTAGAATCACTGCATATACTTCCAAATAAACTTTCTTCAGGCATTTGAGTGACAGCTCCAAAGAAAAACAAAGGGCTTTCATAACAGTATGGATAAGAGGATCCAGAACACATTCCAGAACATCTCAAGAAATGTATTGTGCAAATCCTTACAACTTTTTTTTTTTTTTTTCAGGCTGGGTCACACTGGGGGATTCTAGATAAGAAATACTGAGGAAGTGTTGAAAGAATTGTCTAGTTAAATACATAGCAACAATTGCATTTTATATTAATTAATTTTTAACCTGAGCTTTTTCTTATAGCATGTTTTTTTCTAATCTTTTACTTCCAATCCTGACTTCTGTCTTGTTAATAAAATATATGCTCTGTTTCACTGTTAACCTTGTCCAGTGTTGTAAATGCAAAGTGAATCAGGGTAGAACTGTTACTACATACATAGCACGCAATATTTGCATAAATAAAGAAGCAAGGAATTTTATGGGAACTGCCACATCCAGTGAAGCAAATATAAGCCAGCAGATATATCAGTGTCAGGCTTCTTTTGCTAAGGTATCTTAAATCAGTGTTAGGATTCTTTTGTTTGTTAAAGCTATGCCATTTAAATGTACCTCTAAGGTAAAAGCTGTCTTTCATGAGAAAAATAAATAAATAAATAAATAAAAATCCTCTACATACAACGCAGTAGAAATGTAGACCTGTATTCACCTAAGTGTCCTTATGAGGACACCATGCAACATCCTTGCACAGCAGGGCACTTAAGCATTTAAACATTAATATTAGTCATAGGTAAGTACGTTGTGGGAGATTTTTCTTTTTTTGCTAACAATTGTAAAGAAGGTGAACAACTTCTTCCATTCTTTTGACCCTAGCTTGCAAACCCTAAGTAGTAAACTAAACATTCATGAAAGATTAATTACTTAGGAAATTAGTATCTTCTTATATTTCAGTCGGTGAAACTTCACCAGTGCCATCCGTTCAGTGACAGACAGGAAGATGTTGAATTTATCGTGAACCACTCAACCTTCAGACAATCTCCTATTTAGGTAGCAGCTGGAGCAGACCTGTGAAATAAGTCGTAATGTCTAAACATGAAAAGCCAACCAACATTGAAGGAAATGGTAATTACAACTATAATTATACATCTTAAACGTTTATTTTTCTGCATGTTGCTCAACATTGTGCAAATTTTGTTTTCTTGTTGTTCACTTTGATATAAATTTGCCTTTATTTTAATTTATCTTTTGTTCAGAGTTGGTTGTTGAAAGCAGCTTTGCTGTAAGTTTGCTACCTATAGGATATCTGTGTGGTTCTCTACTAGTTCATAAATGAAAAGAATGCAACCACAGCCCTGTTACGTGTTGTACTTTATGAGGACCCTTAAGAAAATTAGGATATTATGTGGCCTCTGTAAGGTGCACAATTCTTCCATTGCTTATTGCTTTCAGTATTTAGTATTAAATTCAATCACATTCTTCTTAGCAGCATAAATGCTTCATAAAGCATTAACAATATTTCTGCACTGATACTTCTCTGCTATGGACGCAAGTAAATGATTTGTAGGATTATAAATAATGACATGTCTTGTTCTGGCAAAATGCAAAGCAACTGTATGATATGGGAAGTGTTTCAGTTCTTATGAACAATATTACTGTTACCAAAATGTTGATCTTTTTGATATGTGACAAACATGAAATTACTAATTTTCAGCACGGAAGAAAATTGTCAGGTATGTTATTCTGAAATGGTTTCTGAATGAATTAATTCTTGTCAGGCCTTGCTAAGTACCAAGGCTGTTACTATGAAAAAGTGTTTTCTGTGTTTTTTAATCCATACTCTTAATGTGAAATAATAATAATAGTAATAGCTTCTGTTGAAAATATCAGGAAGGATTGCTTAACATTCTAGCAGAATATAACCCTTAGTGCATTTTAGTGGTGATAAAATTTTCTTTCCTCTTGTTTGAACATCTTCATCCCTCCCTCCCTTCTTCCCTCTTCTTTTCCTACAAATATTGATACTGATAAATTTATTTTTCAATCAATACGTGCTAATGGATCTCATTTTAACATGAGGAAAGCACACAATTGAATGTAGCATATGTAGAATTTTATCTGAATAAGAAGCAAAATGGGCACGATCATAGAACATACATATTTTTATTAACGTTTCTAATGAATGATTTCTTATGTTATCAAGGTCCTAAGTTTTCTGTAAACATCTGCCTTCTAGTCTCACATATTGGACTGAATTGACTGAATCTTCTGACTGGAATTAGTCAGCACAGAGCTCAGATACTAAACTTTTTACAATTTTGGTACAGTATCTTTTGCTTCACCATTGCAGACAGTTTTGAGGAGTATTTTTTCAAAGATTGGACTGCAGAAGAGTCACAAAAATACAGTTTAAGGCCACATATTTTTTCTTTTTGATATCTTCTGCTCTAGTGAAGCCGTGTTTTGGCCTTCTTGTTTCATAGCATGTTTTCTGGATGGTAGAAGTTTTATGGTCTATTACACTAAGATCATGAGCGTGAATTAACTCTTCAAGGCTTCTCATAAAGAAAATGACTTAGGGCACAAATCTTCAGAGTGGATGTTTAAAAGAGATCAAAAGAAAAGAGCCTCTAACAACAATAAAATCAGCATAACCATGTCGGCTGTAGATAACTATCTTAGAAGAGCTGTTTTCCCACAAGATAGTAAAAAATGCAACTGGGCCGAGATCAACCAAGAATGCTACATTTGTAGCTTGAATATAGGCTGTATATATATATATTTATTTTTTTTTCCATATAAACTCTTGTTCTTCCCATGTTAACACCACTATAAGTGAATGAGAATAAGCTAAATAAATCACATTTCGAACCTGAAAAGGTCAGATTGGTATGATTAACTGTCATCTCAAGCTTTCTAGAATGCATTGGACATTTCATATTCTGATCCTAATTTTTGCAGTAAAGACTGCAATGAAAATGAAAAATTGCCCACCATCAAGCTAACTGTGTGATGAAGAGAAAATGCAAATGCAGCTTCTCCCTGTTGCTTTATTACAGTTAGCAATGGGTCTGAAAACTTGTCAGAGGTGTAATCTTGGGTAGGCCAAGCACTACATGTTTAGGTGTTTGTTTAGTATAGGCAGGGTGTACCCACAGAGGCAGTGGAATAGGCAATGGCCTCTAAAATATTTTCTATTCTTTCATGAAGGGGGTGAAATTCTGAGGGGTTCCTTGTGGAATTACCTTTCTCCTCTGCCTTCTGTGAGAAACAACACCCACAAACAACACTCACACCTTCGGGTGTGTAAGTACAGCCTGGTAGGAAACGGAAAGAGGAGACTGTAATCAGATGGAATCCCCACTGCCAGCCCCAGTGCCTGCTGGATCTGCCGTGGCTCAGTCTGTTGTTTTATCAGAATATTTAGCAGACATTTGTCATTTTTTCTTACCAGTGGAAAACCAATGATCTATTTATGGATGTGAATTGAAATGAAATCATGTTTCTCCTTCATTTGTTCCCTGTGGTTCCCATATGTAATTTTTAAATGTTGACTGGGCTATGATTCTGGGCAGATTCTCTTTAGTGGCAATCTGCACAGAGGGAAAGCATAATGCCCCTCAGGCAAAGTCTTGAACCTCTTTTGCTGCAGGAATCTGCAGGCTACAGCAGGCCACTAGTTCTTATGGGACACATTGGTGGCTTCATGACATCATAGTACAAATATTCTGGCTAGTTTAGTATTTACATCATTGCCAGTTTAGGTGCAGAAAAATAAGCACTTTATTTGCTTGTGTGAGTGTAACTGAGTATGAATTATTATTTTACTTCATAAATTTATAGCTAATGCCGAAGAGGATATATATATATTTAAGTTGCAACTTTTATTTCTGTTCATAGGAACAAAAAAATGTAACACTAACTTGGAAAACCACAAAAAAGTCAAGTATGGTCTCAAATATCAATAGTTCTACTAATCCCAGAAGTGAAATTCTTATTTATAATTTTTGTTTTTCAATTTATATTCCAATAATAATAATAATAATAATCTAGAATACATTCAAGGGCAGTATTCTATGAAGGTGTACTTTCCATTATTACGGCTATGAAATTATTTTTTCTTTTTTAATGAAATTACTGGAAAACTGAGAGAGGAGTTGAATTCTGAAACACTGAAGGCCAGGAAAGTTATTTTCAGAGATGGGTTTTGGCCTCCGCCCATGTAGGACACTTTGTATGAGCTGAATATCTGGCCTTTAGTCTATTCAAGGTGAGATTCTCTCTACTGCATTTCTGAAGTCATCCTGTAACCTTCAATTTTCAAGTTTAAACTTTAGTATTTAGCTATATGCGGCACATAGCTAGTATTTCTTTAGCTTCCAGGAATTAAGAATATAAATGGAAGGCTTTGAGTTTTAACAGATGAGTTTGAATCTCTAAACAGCTTTGATAAATAATTTCACATCTTGTAGTGGGAAGACTGATCACTTTGATGGTTCTGTTATTTAATGAAAAATAATGAAAAAAACAACAGGAAAGTGACCAAACAAAACCTACACAGTCCCACTCTGTTTCTATTTGTTTGCTTTTGGTATTTTGTTTACCTAATGATAATTTCTCAGAACAGTATTTTGAATCTAGATAACATAAAAATGTAGCTCATTATGAAACATGGAAAATTTTTATTGAGGATAGCGACTGGGGAGAGGAGCAATCTTTTGCCTAGTTGTTAGAGTCTAATTGCAGCAAGCAGAAAGTCATTAAAAAGGCATAAATTTAAGACATTTTGGACAGATATAAATAATCTACTTGGCTATCTATACATCACATTTATTTTCACTAAAGCTGAGGAGAAAGCAATTTTGAGCCACCAAGTTTGTATGTAAAAGTTGCGCAAAGGAGGCCATAAATCTGGAAATAAAACTACAATGTTAATTCTATGTCATATTCATAGTGCAGGTCTGAAAACAAAAGTACAGGAAAAAATATATTTATTAGACAAGAAAGAAATAATCTGTTTTTGGATTTGGGTCTTGAAACCTACTCTGTTTTTTCATAGAAGATAAAATTTTATGCTTCTATATCTGGAACAGGGTCAACGATGGAAAGAGATTACATACAATTGGATTTGGAATACTCCAAATTTTTTTCTTTCTTTCCTTAGATCACATTTAAAACTTTTCTATTTCTCCCAAACTCTCCAGGTTCCTCTGGAAATGTAATTACATGTCAGCAGCCTTAAGTTATTGGTATCAGTGCTGTCACCATTTTTTAAATTTCAACTTTCCCAATTTTCTTCTATTCCATCAGCTCTGGATCTTGTTTAAAATTTTGATGAGATGTTGCAGTATAAGAAAAAAAAAACTCAAAAGCATTTATCAAATTGATCAAGTAGCTTATGTAGTTGTTGTTGTTTGTGTGTTTTAAATAGCATAAGAGCACACAGATGTTAGAAAAAAAATCACCTTGTCAGTTCTGGAAAAGCTGAGGGACTTAGCCAACGTCTTTGCAGATAGCTAGTTCATCATTGTTGAACATCTGTACTTCAGTTAACAACATTTTTTTTTTTTTTTCCAAATCATGGTAGAGGTTTGTTAGCCTTCCTTTGCTCCTTCTGTCCATGCAAGTTACATTTACCTGGTGTTTCAAGTGTGGGACTGGGCTCTTATTCAAGTTTAAATCTTGTATGGATGTAAAACTTTGCCTGGGGACATATAAAAAGTTTGTGTGACCACATGAGGGATGGAATAATAGGGTGAAACATATATTCAGTGTCAATTTTTACCCCATTTTTGTGTTCCAGATGGGGAACTGGATTTGTGGCAAAAGTGTACTGTAGTAAGTCATAGGTGCCCTACATCTCAGTGGTGGGAAAGTCATTCACGGGGACAGAAAGTGTGTCAGGCTTTATATTGCCTAATATTGCAGGCAACATCCACCCCTCTGACCCCACTGCTCCAGTCCCCTCCTCCCATGCCCAGCACTGGGCAAGCTGTTTTCTCCACTGTTTAGAAATACACTAAGAGCATGAGCTTTCAATTATTAAAGTCTCAAATCCTAGATAACTAACTCTGTACCAGTTCACTCTTCTGCTGTAGACTTTTGGTGAATTCTTGGTATGTTATTTCTGGTGCGTTTGATAGTTACTTCTAGTGATATTTTTCCTCACAGAATGTTGTGAAACACTGTTGTATTTATGTGATTAGAAATAATATTACGGGAATGCATGCAAATACCTAGAAATGGATAATATATATCTCTTGCTATTCTTTTTGACTGATACTTCACATGCATTTGTTATCTAATATGACCTTATATGGCTGTTTCTGTATTTCGGGCACCTGGTTTATTAGCTGTCTAGGCTAACACCTTTCTGGCACTGGAAAAAAATCCATGATACTTCCTTGCAGATCACTATCTGTATATGATCCATTTCATTGTCTTAACAATTAATTAATATAAATTAAATTTGTAACTTAGAATAGACAAAAAGTCAATTTTGAATCATATTTGAACTCTTTTGAATCATACACAAATCACCACTTTTTTTTTTTTTAATTATTATTATTATTTAGTTTTTCCAAGGCATGGGAACATAGAATTGCTTACTAGCAATTGGTTTTACATAGTAGCAGTGTGAGCAGTAATATTACTACAATGGGACATATTTTGTGGGTTAGTCCCAAGAATCATTATCACCCCCACACTGAAAAAATAAGGTAACTTTATTGGCATAAACTAAACCAAACCAAACCAAACAAACAACAAAAACGTTAAATCCGTCCCCCACTCTGCTAAATGACCACTTCATAGCAAAGACTTCTAGAGTTTTATAAATTTTGTTCTGTGCTCAATTTCCTCACCAGCCAACATGTCAATATTTTGAGGTCCTCCTGAGCTGTATGCTGACATTTGACATTTTGTCTCTGGCTTGAGCCCAGTCTACCTTCAGTCTACCTTTCTTTAGCCTAGCTGGCATATATGTGTCTAAACATAAATAAGACTTTAAGTGAAATGATAGCTTACTCAAATTACACCTTTTACACCTTTGTTGCCCTTAGTCTAGAAAGGTGATAAAGTTTCCCTTAAACTATCAGGGAAGAATAAGTAAACAAACCAGGAAATAATTTGGCTTTCTTAGAACATAAGGAGTTATAGACTATAGTTCCAGATATACCTAATAATATATGTATAATTAGGGCAGGATGCAGTATCCTGGAAGAAGCAACAGCTGAGAAATAGTTTGTGCTGAGGTCACATAAATTCACATTATTTGACTCAAAGCCTCATTACCTGAAATGAGCCCTGTGAGTGCTAATAATGTGAAGAAATGAGGTCTCTTCTGGAACATTGTGTAATTCTAGACAGCACTGTAGTGAGACTTGCTTTCAGCCAAGGCTTTGCTGAGCTTTTGATAAGTGGAATCACATGAAGATCTGGTTAAAAAAGCAGAAAAGTTATAGACCTAAAAGAATCCTACATAGTGATGATTTTGTGTCTACATCAAAGACTATACATTTCTACTTTAATAAGCAAGAGAATCAAAAATGCTCTTCAATTTTCATACAGAATGGCAATACAGTACCCGCAGAATGCCTCTCCAGTGTTTCTCTGTGCTGTGTTTTGCTGAAGAACGCTTAAACTTATTGCTAAGCTGCATTTGGATTTAGTGCCACCATGAAATGTAATTTGTGTATAGTTGAAGTACTTCTCCGATTATGCAGTGAGACACGGTTTGCCATCTTGCTTTCCTCCTTGAAAAATATTACAGTATTAATGATCTGAAATAGCTTTCTAATAATAATACTGTTGAATAAATTTATAATTATTTATCTCTCTCTCTTGTTACTCAAATATCCACCCAATTAACAGCATTGTTTTTTGCATGATGTGAGCAAAACCCCCAAACATAAAAAGCTGATTATTAATATATGTTGTCTGAATTACAGGAATAGCTATAGTGTGGGTACAGGGCTGGGTAGCTATCTAGCCGATACGAATGCACATATACGTGTTATTCAGGACAGACCTCAGGGATGTTAAAGGTCCTTCACCCCCTTCCTCAGTGACTTTGCTTCTCCGAACACCAACAGCTATTACAGCTGACACAATGAATGACTTCTAGTTCTACTCTGAGCTTTAGAGTTTCTAGTGACATGGATCATGACAAAGAGTGCAGTGTATTCAAGGAAATTGGAGGATCTGGCGTGTTGTGTGGCTTCTATCTTTTAAAAATAAACTATAGTGCAATGCTTTCTGCATCACATCCCAAGACCTGGGAGAGATCTCTTTCTGTGGATGCAGCAGAAAGACAAACCTCCAACATTCTTGATTCTGCAGGTCTGACTGAATTTTGATGGATGCAGCACAAGGAAGGCTGAGGTGCCTTTTGAATGAACCACAGCAAAGTGCATGACAGTGAGCCTCAAGCAAACTCACAGTAATTGTCTACTTAACAATAAAACATAAAAGTAGTAGAACAAGGTGGTGTTTTTGGGTGGTGGTGATGGTGAAGTTTTGATTTGTTTTATTTTATTTTAAAAGTGCAATCTCAGAAACAAAATGGGCATGTCTTATATCTCTAGGTGAGCTCTAGGTGAGCATGAGACTGTGGAGGCAGGAATGTTCTGAAGTTCACTTTGGAGTTATAATTTTAAATTTTTACGGAAATCATTTTTTGAAGGTGGACTTGTATCTCTTGGGTGTGCATGTAGTACCTTCTACTCTTATAGCCACATGATTACACATAATCAAATGCTGTTTTTTTTTTTTTTTTCCCCTTAGGCTTTTTTTTTTTTTTTGTGAAAATATCCACTCCCATTTGATTTCATTTTTTTTTTTCCTTAATTGCTTTAAAAAACTTTTTATCACCTGTGTGCCTGAACAATTCTGTGAAAAAAAGACATAAACACACAGGAGTCACTATTCACATACATTTTCCTCTAACAACATTCCCAGTACTTTCTTCAAGCAGCCTGAAGTCTATTAGTTTAACACATTATTTTGCCTGAAATGTTGGATTCAGATTAACACATTTGTTACCCTTATGCTGTTATAATTAACTAAACCCCAACAGCTATATTCTTCTTTGTTTAATCCTGTGTTTCAACGTCCATTGTTACTTTCATGACTATGTCAATATGATGTTAATTCCAGCATGATACACTTTCACCGCTAATGCAAGTTTCAGTATATGTGATAAACCCCCAGCTGTTTTCTTATTGTATATACTCATCAGAATTTCCAGTGAGGCCAATCTTGTAACATTAAGTACTTCCCTGGGATTTTCTGTTTGGCTAGAGGGAATCAGCAAAAGCATTAGTTGCAAATAAAAGACCATGCCCTATTGTTACATGCAAAGTATCTCTTCAGAGGTGCCTGTCGTCATCTTTGCAAGCTTTCAATAGCAACGTAATGATCTTTGTCAAATGGAGATCTAGTTACTGTCAGCAACAGAAGGCATACGTCCAGAGAGAACAAAGGAGCACTTATTTTCACATTCCACTGATGATATTGTGATAACATTTTTGTATAGTTAAAAAAAAAAAAGTGTGCAGATGCCGTGGAATTGATAGAAATTTCAATTTCAATGAAACACTTTGTAGAGGGAACATAAATCCCTACATATGTTCTATTTTTAAAATGTCTGTCAAATTTTGGATAAAAATACTTTGTACATTATTGTATACAGTGAAACAAGACACAAGATTCCTTCTTGTTTGCAGCCTTATGTATTTTACTGTTCTTTGATACTGGGTAGAACTGAGTTGTGTCTGACAGCTACAACAGTCCCTTGATAAATCTGTGTGTATATACATTTTCAGTGAATCTCTTGTGGGTTAATAAAATCCATGAAAGTAACAAGGGAATGAGTGGAAAAAAAGAATATAAAGAAAAGCTCAAAAGAATTATGGATGAGTGAATAACAAAGATAATTGTAGTTTCCTCTTGCCTGAAAAATACAGCATAAAGATTATGACATGTCACCTGTCTTGTCTGTACAAAGAGGAAGTTAGACAACATATGTCTGAAAATACGCGCTATGCATGAGCCGAATGACAGCTGCCTACTTCTATTCAAGATAGCATTTCTTAGTCATTAATCCCTTACTACCACGTATCTTTCTGTATTACACTGGCATGTCTCAAGTGATGTCCCACATCTACAAACTGAAACAAGGATACCTGAAAGAGAGCCTATTAGCTCCTGGCTTCTCAGGTATTGGACTGCTTCTGAAGAAACATTGCTGACAAACACCACTAACAGTTTCAGTGGTGACATGGTATGTAATATGCTCATATCAATATTTCCAGAGAGTGCTTTAACTAAATATTTCAGAAGAATGTCTCATGAATATACAGTATACAGTATAATGCACATGAAAGAAGGGAGTGTTTTTCTTTTCCGTATATACATGATCCTCATCTCAGTGTGTACAAGGTAAATGAAATAGATTCTTTCCTGGTTATTGATGGGAAGCAGAATCAACATCTCTTATTGCACTTATGGAGAGCACACAAGGAAGAGATCCACCCCAAAACAAAGATGTCTCTATGAAGAAATACTCCTGGCTTCTCTAAACAGGATCTCCCGCTACAGTCTCCAAAGTTTTCATCAACTCTTGAGGGGCAAAGGAGTACCGTGGTAGAGCATAAAAGAGAGCTGGGCCAACTTTTGTCAGATGCTTAAAGATTTGGTTACTAGAACTGAAGATCTGGGAGTAGGTTTCCTTTTCCTTTGGGATTGTGCTCTTCAGCGATGCTCTAACTATGAAGCTTCATGCCCTCCAGTCAGTCAAATCAGAAAACGATTCTTTAAATCTTCTTTATTCTCAGCCAATGTTTATCTTTCACATCTTCAAGAAAATATGAGAATTGCCTGAGAATCATTTTAATCTTCCTTCTTTTCTGCTAGGTAAGTCTGAAAGCAATCTTCTAGGTGCTTCAGCACCTAGGAGTGCTGAAGGAAAGAATAACTGTTGTTTTCTGTCTTCATCTTATTTCTTGAAAGCTATTCTCCATGTTCCAAAAAGCTGGGTTTGTTAAATGTTGTAAGGGGGCACAGTGTGTCAAATGCTAAGAATTTGCTAAAACTCCTGAATTTCTAGTGACTAATCTACACTTCACATGCACTGGCCTTTGTTTCCATTCCACAGATGGCAGTGATGTTGACAATGAAGAAGGCAGTGCAGCTGAGAATGAAGAAAATGTCAAAGGAACAGGTCAGTGGGTGTGGTTAACTTTGAGGCCACTCTCAGGTGTTTTCTGGTTATCTATATGAAACAAGAAAGAGGGAACACCTCCCTCCGACATACTGCGTTCTCTCATGCTTTTGTTTATGTCACAGATAAAGAGGTGAAGAGAGCAACACCAAAAACCAGAAGGGGACATGCTAGAGGGAGAGCCAGACATGGTGGTGAGGAGGATGGAGATGATGAAGATGAACCAAGGAGAGCTGGGCATCGCAGGCACAGAAACCGGAGAGGACGGGGACGAGCAAGTGGAAATGAGGGCAGTGATTCTGATGGGAATCCTGAAAAAGTGAAGAAGAACAAAGCAAATCAAAAATCCAAGGAAGATGGTGAAGAAGAAGAAGATGGTAAAGGGGATAAAAGTGGGAAAGGCAAAAATGAGAAGAAACTGGACAAAAAGGCTGATAAGAAAGGGAAAAAAGAGAAGGCCAACAAGAAGAAAAAAGATAAAAAGAAATCAGGATCTGGGTAATTCAGTAAATCATTAGTTTTTAATATAAATCAATTATCTTATGTAAAACCTGATTTCATTTATAGCTGTGAAATACCAAGTGTCAGTATGACTCACTTATTCATTAGAACACAATCAGAACTGGAGACCCAAGTCCACTATAGTGGAACCTTGTCAGGAGGCTGTCACAGGTACAGGTTGGAACTTGGGGAAATGACCAGCCAGACCCTTTTGGTAGCCTGAGGATTAGAAACAAATCTGTTTAGTCAGAACAGGAACTTGAGCCAGGGGCCCCTAACTGTTGTAAAATGTCCCAAGCTCTTGAGCTGTTCTCTGGAGTGACAGAGGAGGGGAATAAATGACAGAGAGAGATGACAAAGAGTGAGATCTCTACTGCTTTTTCCTAAAATAAACAAGCAAGCAAAAGCTACAACAACAACAAAAACAAAAGACAAAAAACATAAAGCTCCTAAACTCAAAACTGATAACCCTTCCAAACTCCAGAGTCTAGCTCTATTTCTAGTGCAGAACTCCAGTCTTGACACTGTTCAGAAAATTAATTTCTTGTTTCTCAGCCATGTTCAAGTCAGCTTTTGTAGAAGACTGATGCCAAAACAAAGCTCAGAGCCAAGAACTGAGATGGGATTTTCCAAAGTTCCAATCTCACCGTTACTCCCACTGAAATATTCTCAGTAACTTTTCCAAAGCATTTAATGCAACCTGGCGTCTTTGTAAGATTGCACTGGCACAGAAAACTCCTGACAATTCTTTTTATTCTCTTTCTGTCATCCTGGTTTTCTCTTGCAACCTGTCTTTTTTTTTTTTTTTTTTTTTTCCCCCTCATATTATTGAGAGGAAATAGCCCCTGGGAATGGTGTACAATGAAGCAAATGGAGCTAGACATACTTATCTCAGTGGAGAGGGACAGAAATTCCCCTTCCCTCATTCAGTACTTGCTACAACCGTGTTCCCAAATGCATCACTGGAGAGCACAAGAGGAGTCAGAAGAAGAACAAAATGCAGTCAGACATGCTGGGGTGTTAATTTTTTCATGATTCCACTTCAGTATACATCTACCTCATTTCCCTTCCCTGCGAGAATGCCTAAAACCTTCCTTAGTGATGGCTATTCACTGTTAAGCCAATTATATTCCAGTGAGTTTTCCTCTACTCATATAAGCAACAGATCTGAATCTGCCAATCCACATTCCTTTGCTTATTGCCAATCATCTATTGTAAATATTTACTGAGCACTAATTTAAAGAGACCACTAAAAATATGAAAAATTGAATGAGGGCATAATGATTTTCATTGTCTTACAAAATTCCAACTATTAAAATGCATAGGCTAAGTATTTTGAAATTGCTACCCAGATCAGGGCATTGTTCTTGAAGTAGAAATCACACTTGAGGACACACAACACTTGAGGAAAAAATGATGCTTTGGAAGATAATTTGAAAACATTATATTTTTAGACATTTAGGGGACTAGCTGACAAGATTACATAGGAATAAATACCAGAATACTTAAAATAGCTTTCAAAAGAAGAAAAGAAAAAAACAAAATCAAAGGAAAATATGGTAATGATCAGTTTAACTATGATTCACATAAAGGATTTGCAAACCTTCAGAACAGAAGAGAATGGCTTGAACACAGAAATTAAGCCTGTCTAGCAAGTCTTTGAGGGCCTACCATAGAAAAGACTATGTATTGTTTCAAAGTATATCTTACTAGTGTACTTTTGTAATGGGAAAAAAAAAAGTAAAATAAATATAGATGATATATTAAATGTGATATTATTCCACAGGGGAGTGAGATTGTATTTGCTGATGGTACTATGAATTTTGTTGTCCACAAACAGTGCACATTTACTTTTCACCTAGGTAACATTGCAAGTCAGCAGATTCTACTGTTGCTACCCTCTTCTTACCTCCTGCTTTTCACCTAAACCAGGAAAACCTCTTTATAACTGATCGTTCTGCATAAAGAATTTCTAGATGAATTATGTGTTCATACAGATTATTATTATTATTATTACTATTATTATTATTATTATTATTATTATTATTATTATTATTATTAAATTTTCATTTAGACTTGCTTGGAATTTTGATCTCTGCTGTCTTCTGATAGTGAGTTCTACAGGGTAATTCCATGGCAAAGCAGCTGTATCTGGGTTACTTTAATACTTTCTGCTTTTAGATATGATTGTTACCTATAAAGTAGTGAAAAGGACCTCTCTATATTGTTTGTAATCATCACCTCCAAAATATTTATGATAAATTGCTCCATATAGTCTCACTGTGAATATCTGTGATATTCTTAGGTTCCTGCAGTATTGCTAGGTTCAATGGCTCCATTCAAAAGCTATTTTGTTCTTTAATGACTTAATTTTGACTGATGGGTCTCATATAGTAACTGTACTTGATAGCAACCATCACTTGAGCTAGAACCTCTTATGTTCTGTCTAGTATGTGCATTTCTCTTTTTACTGTATGGCTCTGATATAAGCAAATCAATTGATTTTAGAAGAATTATTAAAGGATATAGAGCTTTTGCAAAAGTCCAGAGCTACATGGAAGATAAAAGCAGTACATGCACTGCACCTTTTTGCTAGTAGGAAAAGAGCTGAAGAGCACTAAATGCCAGGAGATGTTATGGAGATTATCAATGACCAATAGAATTTTCACACAGAAAATACAGGAAAAATGTAGTCAAATTTATTCACTCACCTCTTTAGTGTCCTAAAGTCCTACCTGTCACAGCATCACAGAATCACAGAATGATTGAGGTGGGAAGGAACCTCTGGAGATCATCTGGTCCAACCCCCCCGCCAATTAGGGTCACCCAGAGCACATTGGGCAGGACGGCATCCAGGCAGGTTTTGAATATCTCCAGAGAAGGAAACACCACAGCCTCTCTGAGCAGCCTGTTCTGGTGCTCTGTCACCCTCATAATAAAGAAGTTTTTCCTCATACTCAGATGGAACTTCCTGTGTTTATGTTTGTTGTTTCTCGTCCTATCACTGGACACCACTGATATTTTCCATCTTTCCCTGACATCCAAACTCCAAGAAAATATTTTCTTCTTAATTTCCACCTCTGTAAAATAACATTAAAAAAAAAAAACCCACAACATAAAAATGTAATTAAATCGGTACAAAGGCGATAAAACTAAATCCAGAAGATGAATAGTATGGACAAGTTCATTACATATGTGA
Source organism: Anser anser (assembly GCF_964211835.1). Lineage (NCBI taxonomy): Eukaryota > Metazoa > Chordata > Aves > Anseriformes > Anatidae > Anser > Anser anser. The sequence goes on from NC_139723.1 coordinate 48,875,349, forward strand.
TTTAAGGAAGTGCCATTGATTTCAAGAGTTCTACTGACTTAGGAAAAGATGCAATTTCTGAATTGAATTGAAATCAAGGAACACAGTGCTTGCTGTGGAATTACTGAATGATGCTTTATGATCTGTGTTAGCCTGAAAGCCACAGTGATCCTTTCTGGTCTTCAGATGTGTGAATCACAACCTTTCAAGAATGTCTAAGTCTTTTTTCTTGTAGAAGGCAGAATTCTGATTTTCTGGCTTGACTCTTTTAGTGTTCAACCACTTCAGCTAAAGGAAAAAGCTGCAGCAGCACAAAGTTTGACTGTGTAGTGTAAGTAGTTTTGAAAAACAAAACAAAACAAAACAAAATTTATTTGTTAAAGATGTTTAGAAATTTGGAAATTTGACTATTTTTCTGGTGCCAAAGGAAAAGGAAAAATGAAATATAAATTGTGCATGCAAAGATAAATAAACTGGTAGTGGGCAATGGCACAAAAATCATTCTTAACCCTACTTTACCTCTTGTGTTCTGCACAGCTTCTTCTTCTCAGTAAGATTACTGAGAAATGACCTGCCACTCGTTTCTTACCACTATCATTGCAGTCTTGTAAATCTGCCTATTTCAATTTTGCACGGCAATATTATTATTATTATTATTATTATTTTCTGCCAAAGGAAATCTCCACTATTGGGTATGTTGCTGTCAGCTTTCTATAATGCAAAGCAGCTGAATGTAACAAATGAAGATTTAAAGCTCCCACTAAAACAATTTTTCAAAATCTTTTGGTTCTTCTTAAATCCTTTGACATGACTTTTTCTTTTCTTTATAATGCATCAGAATCGTATGTATCAATCTTTTTATTGACTTTCGTCCATTTGACCTAATCCTTCATATAGTTCTTCACTCGCCCTAACAATATCAGAATAACAATAAATAGGTTTGTTTCAAAACTATTTCAGGACCAATTTTGCTTTGTCTAGATTGATATTTTCTGTGGCTTTTTTTTTTTTTTTTTTTTAATTACACGAAGCCTGAAATTTTATGGCTCATGAACTCAACATTTTTATTTGATAATCTTGTCAGTAAATAGTATTTGAGTCTTTAATAGTGGGTCGTTTGATTACTCTGAGAGTTTCTTTTCTCTGTTGGCTTACTTTTTAAACTGCTCCATTGTAGCTTTTGCTGCAGTGTTGTGTATTTCATAAAACCTAAAGGTGGATGAATAATAAGAAATTTGTATTTTGATATGTTGCCAAAAAAATGTGCTTTTATTATATATATTTGTTTCAAACTTCATAAATATACAAATATATAAAAATATTCTACTAGGTGTTGCAAGTTTGATTTGGACTCTGAGGAGGCTGGTTACTCCTGCAGGACACTTTCCCCAAAGGAAAAGTCATTCTTCATCTGTAGTATCATTGTTCTGGATGTAGGGCTGGTTCAGCTTTGGCTCTACACTTCATGTGCAAGTTTTGCCTTTGATACAGTCTATCCTCTCTTCAGTGCAACACGGAAGGCATTTTCTAGGTGCCAGAGTTTAAAAGAATTAACACCATGTATGCGCTTCACTGAAAACCTTTTCTCTCCTGAGTTTTGGTGATGGTTTTTATTCTCACTTTTATCTGAAGCTCTGATTCTGATTCTGAGGAGGAGCCAATTACAGAGGAAGAATTGGCCAAGCTGAAAGAAGAGGTAGAAGAAAAAAAGAAGCTAATTGCAACATTACGAAACAAGCCATGGAAGATGAAAAAGAAGTTGGCAGTTCTGAAGTATGGTTTGACTTTTGTAATGAATATCTGCAATCCTGCTTTTTACTGTGCAATATTTTTTCTAAACTTTCACTTTATTTCTACACCTACAGACACAATTTACCTCAAATTATCTCTGATATCTCTTTCTCAGGCTGTGCTTTCAGATAAAGTAGAGGTAAATGGCATTGCAGACCAGTGCTTTCTTTTCTCTGTCAGATATGAAAAACTCAAGACTTCTTTGTTTGCTTTTTTTTTTTTTTTTTTAATTTCCATTACACTCCACCTTCCTGCAAAATCTTTTGTTTTCTACAGTTGTCAAATTTATGTTGGTAGCTTCTTCTACTGCTGTGTTTAATGTCTTATTAAGGAAAAATGATCCAATTTCATAAATACCCCAACATTACTTGAGCAAAGAGAGAGATTTTTTCTTTCTATTCTAACTTTCTTGGGAGAAGAACGGATTTTTTTAAAACTTATCAAAAAGAAAACATGATTGAAACCTGAGCCTGAATTTCCATGTATTATTAGTCATGCCACATATAAATCTACATTTTTTTTCCTAGCAAATCTATCAATACATTTTCACTAGGAAAAAAAAATCAATTACATTTCAGTTAATTTATCAGTTAAATTTCCACCAATCACAAGAAATTGGGTTAACACAAAGATTTTTTAAATTATTATTATTACTATTATTGCCAAAGCTGCTATGCTCCTCTGTTTTAAGTAACTCATTCACCGTGGTACTGACCAAACAACAGCAAAATATATGGTTAGGCACAAGTAACAGGGAAAAGATGAGTTCTCCTCCAGACAGTTTTTTGTTTGGCAAGGAAACATGGACATAATGGAAGGAGAGAGCATATAAAATATGGTGCGGAACATCTGTGATTATTTTTTTCTAGAAAGTAAGATAAGCTTGGGGAGGATACCTTTGCAAAAGGAAAACTATGCACCAAGGTACTCCAAGGAGGGATTCCAAAAAATGTGGTTTTTAATATGCTTGGCTACAAAGCTCTTTGAAGTGGGCTTAGAAGCATAGTAACAGTTTACTTGCCATGAAAAAGTTTGCATTCCAAGAAAAAAAAGAGCAATTCTTCAAATTAGCTTATTTTGTCTAATTTTATTAACTCAAGAATTACATTTTTTCTATGTTTCTCTATGAACTCAGATTCCAAAAGTAGTTACCAACCATTGCAGACAATCCCATTTAGATTGTCACAGTTCTGTACAGTCATGCATATTTCAGCAGACAAAATGCATATAACCAGAAAACAGATGTAATAAAACAAACAAACAATAAAACCAAAACACCTGAAATCTAATATTTGCTCACATTTTAAAACATGTACTGAGAATTAGGGATTTAAATCTGCATTTACTATTTTAGTATTTTAGATGAAAGTGATGGAATTTGGAAGTACTCAGTACCTTTGAAAAAATCAAACAATCATTTATGTACCAAAATACACCAGACAAACTTTTGTAGAGTACTATTTCCATAATTGGATCTCTGGAGTCCAACTAGGTTACAATGGAAGACCTAGTGTTATTATGCTGCCTAAAATCAGAAAAGTAATACTGTTAGATTGATGGTTGCTCTAATTATGACCATAGTTATAACAATACAAAAGTGCCTATATTAGCACATTTTAGGATATCTATATATTTGTGTTGGATTTTAACATCTTACTAACCATTTGTCCCATAATCATTAGCCTGATAGACTGGCATTATTCTTTTACACAAGGAAAATGGACAAAACCTGGCTCTAGGTGTTTTAAATCCATAAGACAGTCATAAGTGACATTTGTATGCTCTTATAATAGCATTTCTTGCTCTTGAACTTTTGGTAAAGAAATATATTTTGCTAGCACTTGGGTGTGTCATCTTGTTCATACCCAGTGCAGATTTTTGATTCCTATAGGAAACACAGAAAGAAAAAATGCCATATCTACTTAAAGGTCAAGAAAAGACTTCCATATTCTTTGTCTTCCAAATTCCACAAAGAAATGTTTCAATAGAAGTTTCTTCTCAACATTAAGAGAAATCTCTTTTGCCAAAATGTAGTTCCATGATTGCTTTGTATTAGAACCTATTTTCTTCCCCCAAATGAAAAAAAACAAACCTTCCCCTGTGAATGCTCAAAACCTTTTTACATTTTCATGACAAAATAAAACATGAAAAATACTTTTTTCAGTATTTTGAAAAGCAAATATTAGGGTTGTATATGACTTTTTGTTCTTTACATTTTTTGAAAGAAAAGCTAATTTGTAAAGAACTACTTTTTTTTTGGGGGGGGAAAGATTTAATTTCCACCAATTTGCCTGCTTTTAAAAAGTGATAAAAAATGAAATATTTCCGTTAGGAATTTTCAAGACTGGATAATGTCTTCTATGGGTTGACTCAAATCCAGTTTCTTTTCCAAATGCAAACCAATTATAATGTATGCATATTTTAAAGAAGTATTGAAATTAAAATGTATAGGATGGGACACACAATTTCTACTTAGCTCTAGTGACAATTTTGTGAAAGGTTAATCTTTTCATTCATTCTTTTGTTCTGAAAATACATGAACAAGCAATTAATTTTAAAACTTGGTTGCAGAACTGGTCTCTTTGTAGAAAATGCCTTCTGTCAAAACTTGACTGAAACCCTGACTGCTGAAATGGAATTCTTAATTGAGATGCTCTACAAAATTAGACCAGCTCTAATTTCTAATTTAAATCCCCATGTCTAGAAAGATGCATTTCAATAGCCCCCTAGCTATTCTGTAGAAGTGTGATTGAGAGTAGTCCTCTGCTTGCTATGGAGTGTTCCTCTGCATTTTGGAGCTATACCATCACCTTCAGACTCTCATCTCAGCTTCAGACATGGTCGGGTCTCTATTGGTCTGAAGACATGAAAAGAGGCAGAAAGAAACCATTGAAAGGAATGAAAAGATGTTACGTGACAAACAGCATTGCTTCTCTCCCCTAACAAGTAGACATGGCTGTGAACAGAGGACATTGCAGTCCCTGTTGTTGAGAGCCTGCAAATGGCTGGAGCCCAGGCTTTTGTCTCATTTCAGAGAAAAATATTCTTGTTCAAAAGAGCTTTCTGGCATTTCTCATTTTCCTTTCACTGGTTTGGATTGTTTGTGAGCACCGTTATTGTGCCTTTTCTATAGGAGATGATAATTTGTGCACTTTCCCTCTTGACACTTGCTACTTAGGACAGCATGAAATTAACTGAAGAGCCATCAGAGAGTAATGACCATCAGTCATTATTTACAACACTGAGATTAAGAGAGAAGGGGTTAAATTATTGAAAAGATTTTTGAATTAGAAAAAAAGAAAAAAGAAAATTCTCATGTACTGTCGCAAGTTGGAGAAACTCCAGGGAAAGTTATCCCAATTTACAGCTAAATGTTTGATTTGGGGAACTGCATCACTGTCTATGCATTCACTTGATTGGTTTTTGCATAGATATGAAGCTAAAGGGAAGGTTCCAAAGCTGTGCTATTGTGCTTGGATCTGGGATACTAATCTCATTATTGGGTAGATAACGGTTTGCGCTCCGTAACAGAAAGACTATTAATAGTTATGTAGTTTACCTCTGCTAGAGAATTTTATTAAAGTTCCATATAATCAGGTAATTGTACATAAGAATCCAGAAACATGCCAACTGTGGTCTCAGTTTAAGATTATACCACAAGACAATTAACAAACTATCAAAACAAACAAAATGATGATAGGAAATAAAGCAAAACAACAACAACAGAACAGCAGTCAAGTGTCAGATTTTGGCCTTTCAAAGGAATTCCAATTAAATACAGACTGTAAAGACAACTATGAAAACTTCCTAGTTTTTATAAATAATCCAAGGAGCACAGCAATCTCTTCATATGCCAAGGACAAAATCTTTCTTTTTCTCTCTCTTTTACTTTTTTTTTTTTAATTTCTTTTTTTTCTCTCTCTCTTTTTTTTTCTTTCTCTCTTTCTTTTTTTTTTCTTTTTTCTTTTTTTTTCCCAAGAAATTTATTTTATCAAAGAATCCAATGAGACAGATAAGTAGAAAGAGAATAGTTTGTATGTATACAAAATCCAAAGGTAACTATATACATAAAGTGAATGTGGAAGACGACAGAAATTTCTCATCTTTGTATGGGATGTCTGAACTCCAGTGAATCTGTATTTCAAGTTTCTTGATGTGGGCATTTCAAGTTTTTTACTGGCAGTCCTGGAGGCCAGCCTGGCTGTCCTGAAGGTTGGCTGGGTATTGAATAACACTGTAATTTGCCCATTATTATTGCTGAACTGCTTTCAAGTGAACTGTGCCTGGCAATAGCTGTTTTGCGGTCAGCTTTTAGCCAGTATTTTTAAGATTAGGAAAAGTCCTGGGTGATCAATATTGATACGACATTTGTTTTTAATGAGTTTTTTGATCTTGGACACTGAAACCTTCCTGAACTGTTACTGAAAAATGTGAGCAATCCACTTGAATCCTGTTCATTAACAGCAACCTCTGAGAGCTGTAATTCATCCTTTCTGTGCAACACTGAAGTGCTCGAAGTACTGTGCACCTAGCACTTTGTGAGCTGTAACTCCACACCTAGTATTAATAATTAACTCAGGCTTCTCTGGGACAATAATGCTGGGCCCCATGAAACATTTATTAGTTCCTTTTGTCTGTAATTCAATTAATAAGGTTTCTCTGAAGCCTCTTTAAATTCACAGTTAGCTAACGGGGCACACTTTGGCCTGTCTTGTGATATAGATAATTTACCTATAACACATGATACCAGCGATTACAAAGCTCAGTTTTGTCACCCTGTGTTGCTTTTGACACGTCCTCATGTTGGTGAAGTTGCACTACTTCCAAGTGGTTGTGCACATATTTGTGTGTGGTTTTTGGTCATTGCTGAGGTTTCTAAAATAGCTGTACTGATTTAAGATTAATTTTTATTGCTTGATCATTCTACCTGTCTTCACATTTTATTTTTAGAACAAAAGAAATGGAGAAAAGGGCAAAATGTGGCAAAAGTCTGTTGGGATGTACAAATAGTCTTTTTTTTTTTTTTTTTCCTGGGGTGGACTGGTCATCAAGTTAGAAAGCTGAATTAAATAACATATTGAATTATACTTAATAAAGATGAGCATGTGTCACGGACACTGACTGGAAAGGACATTCCCTGACTGAATGCCGTCATGTTATTCCTGACCTTTTAATCCAGGAAGCTTTAAGTAGACACTGGGGTTTTTCTTAGCCTGTAAATCACAAAATTTAGAAGTAGCCCAGTGGGACCAACAGACTGCAGAGCTGTTGAGGGAAGAATTGATGAGGGAAGAAGGAAAACTTGTTTTGTTTGATATCTCCAGCAAAATCATATAGTTATGTTTTCTGTATCGTTTCCTTGCACATAACTGCACACACCTTCTCTGCCTCCTTCAGCCACAGGCCCTCTCTCAAGCTCTGCCTCTGCACTGAATTTGCTTTTTCTGATATTTCATTAAAATTCTGATTGGAATTTTTCATAGAATCACATTGTTATTGAGATTTGCTTTTAATTGCCAATTGCATAAGTTCTTTACATTAGTCATTCAAATATTCATGGATGCAGCTAACAGATAAGTTGCTATGAGGCCCATAACTCCTCTATATGTCTGCAAATGATGACGTTCCCTTATAAGACCTAATCTCTCTAAATAAGCAGTACAAAAATGTTCTTTAAAATAGTATTGGTAAAGAAAAATCCACCATGTGCACAGAAAGGTAATACATGCTTGAAGATCATCAAAGGTAACTTGATTTCACTCATTTCAAGTGAAAGAAGACTTTCATTCTCTCTTAAAAAAATACAAAAGAATTTCATTTCAACTGCATAATAATGCAATATAGCATGTTCTACCTTATTTACATGTGCTACTCTATTTATTAAGTATGTGATGATTTTGGCTATTATTTCACATGAATAGGAAACATTAATTATTAATTAATATTAAAATATTATTAATAGCCACATTTTTTATGCATAGTTGAAATATCTTCTTATCATAGTCATTGTGAAATATACATTAAGAGTTCTAATGCCAAAAGCCATGCTGTTTTGTAACTGGATTAGAAGGTAAATACAGTCAAAATGGAAAATTAAAATAATTCTATAAGTACACCATTTGGATTTAATTGGATCTTTTAAGGTTTACACAATACATTTTTAAGTACAGACCAAACAATAAATAAAAGCATGAAAGGAGTTGCCTCACATTTCATTCATGAAGCAAAAAAGAAGCTTTGCAAACATATTTCATGCATGGTTACAACCATTTTTGTGCTCCAGTCTGCTGTGTGTAAGTCAGTTAACTGCATGTATAAACACTCAGTGGGAAGTTGAACTGGTATCAGACAGTTGTCTGGTTTGGCTGTTCTGTAATGATGAACTTAGCCTTGTGCAGGACAATGGAGTGAAAATATGAGAAAAATGGATTATAAATCAGTCACATTTAGGAGAGGCTTATAACAGTTCTATAACCAGTGCACACAGGGCAGTGTTGGGAGAGAGGGGAAGGAGGGAGAGAGAAAACCACAGACACTGGTGGGGCGAAACCAAAGGAAGCATTCAGGAAAGTCATCAACGTTAACCATGGGAATCTGGATCAAATCAAAATCTTCAAAAAACAATATTTTGGTTTGTTGTAGAAAGCCAGAAAATTAAGCAAAAGCTTAACTACTACTAAAATCTAACTTGGAGGCAGGAAAGCAAAATAAATACTTTTTTTTTTTTTTTTGTACAAAATCTTGTAAAAAGACATTTCAAACAAGCAAACACAGGGCTTAGATTGAGAATTTGAAATAAATCCTTTTATGACTTTCACTTTGGAAAACTCCTTCTAGTTCTGGCTTAGAATAATTTTATCATACAACAAGTTTGTGGAGAACTGTGTTCAGCCACAGATACAAACTACGTAGATATACACCATGGAGAATTTTAAGTGTCTTAATGGTTGTTTTCATATTATCCCCTTAATTTTCTAATTTATTGCTTCACTTAAAACTAATCAAACCAAGAAACAAAAACCCAACAACCCCAAAGCCTACATTTTGAAATCTTCATGTTCTGCAGCTTAACTCTATGCAGTTACTGACTGAAAGCATATGCTTTCTAAAGTTCTGTAGGCTTTGATTTCAGTAACTTTTCATGAACTAGCTTGCATTACATGGTGACAGAAGTGATGGTATAAAGCTTTTCTCTTAAGAAAAATATGATGTGGTGACTTAGAGGATTGCTACATGCCCAGTTTATTGATACCGGCTGATTTTATGGTATGGCTTCAGCACTGACTGTGGAGTTTATGAGAACGCTGCCACCTACTGTTAAGATTGACTTATATCTCTCCAGACAGTGCAGCAAGATTTTAAACCCTGAGGGCACGGATTTAAATGGGACTCTTGGACACTTTTCTTGAAGATGGAAGAATATATTTTCTCTCATTTATTTGAGATGGCTAGAACGTAAGAGTGGAATTATTTTGAAAATCAAAGTGAAAGAAAGAGATGTAAGCCAGAATATCTCTGAAAAACCTGAGTGACTTGGAAAATGCTAGGGTCTCAATCACTGTCAAAGTTAGCTAAGTACAGAAAAATCAGAGTCAAAGAACCAGAATATAAATGTGATCCAGAACCACAGTATAAGTACAATGTGATGCAGAAGCACGAAGTCAGAGATCTCAAGAGCCTTAAAAAGACTCTGACTATATTTCTGAGGAACAATTGGAAGTGGTGAGGAGGAGATGGTACATGTGAATGTGCATCTGAAGGGGTGGCTGCGTGTTTTTTTTTTTTTTTCTTAATCTGAGTCTGGGCTTGCCTTTTGCCACAGGGAAAGAATATAAAAATAAAAATAATAAAAAAGAACTGACTGGCTTGGGACCCATGTCACAGTGTGTAGTTTTGCTTCTACCAGCCTGAGTCCTTAAAAGAGAAAATTAGAAAATTGGTGGAAAAAATCATGCTGTAGTCCTGTGGCTGTCAAGAGAACTGACACTTGTCCTGATGCCTCACCATTTAGGTTTAGGTGTGAGTGGGAAGGTGAGAGTGCTCAGAAGGCTATCAAAGAGGGAAAGTTGAATTCAGTAATTCAATCTGAATCATCTTGAAAAGTATGAAAACAACAGTTTATTGGGAGCCTTGGCACTGGGAGGTAAAGAGAGTAGTGTGATGGGTGTCTAGTTTATACAGGTCTTCAAAAGAAAATAAAAAGATTAACCTAAGCATTTGTAGTTACTAAAACTACAGTATTATATGGTAAAAAACACAGTATTTTATAAGATGTAGAAATTTTAGCCATGAGTTGAGAGGAATTTTGATGTGGCTAACAGCATTCTTCACGTTACTTTCATTTTCCTTTATCACAGCAACACCACTGTTCTGCAAAGCCAATGTCAGATTTTGTAGTTTGACAGTCTTTTTGCTTGCTCCTGTGAGTAAAATCTGTGAGCAGCAGATATAAACGTGATAATTATTTTCACTCAGTGAACTTAGAGTGCCTAAAGAAGCACCTCTAGAGGAATGTACATCACAATTAATATTTTCCCAATAATTTTTTCCCAAGTGCTTAGTGTAATATTTAATATAATACAGAGTGCTCTGCAGTTGTCCAGTGTGATGATACAGTAGTACAGTGAGAATACACTGACAACTAAGAGTTCTTCCTCTGTTTGCTGGTGTTTTAGGTAAGGATAAGTGACTTTTAGGGCATATTTTGTCAATAGAGAGATGCATGAAAGTCATGATTATAAATGAAGATGAGATGAAATGGAGGAAATACTAGTACGTTCTTGGCCTTATATGTTTATTATTTTAATCCATGGACATCATGCCTTTTAAAACAATTTAAAAAATCTTTCCAAATTTGTGCCATCAATTTGTGTTCTATATCTTTATAAGCAAAATTTCAGTCTTTTGGGGACCACTATGAAATTTTTCTTTATAGTTAGAGATGATATATGCAGAAATTCTGAACAGCTGAATTAAATACAGTCTTGGGAAGGATAGGCACAGGGGAACCAGGGCTCTAGCGTATACATATCTCTGAACTAAAAATGAAAATAAATTTTTCTTAGGCAGATGGATGACAGAATCTAAGAGCTTTTCTTTCTAAGCTTTACTAAGGGAACAAGTTCACACAAAACTCTATGAAGACTTAGAAAAACTACATTACTGTGGTAGACACAATATTAAGTTTACTGCAGCATCATCTATACCTCTCTTTTGCACTTATTTTCCAGGGAAGCCCAGCTTTTTGTTGAAAAATTTGAAGGTGCTCTTGGAAAAGGAAAAGGAAAAAAGTTCTATGCATACAAAGTGATGATGACAAAGGTAAGTATGTTATTTTACTAACTTCCTGTAATGCAGAAGGGGAGCCTTTTGAAGATTACTGCCACATGTACCCATCTTCCAAAATAATTTTCCTTGTCTTAATTTGAAATTTAACACTTTTGTTTCCACTGCTCTTACATGTAATAATTTCAAATGCAAGCTCACAATTTGACTGAGACATATATTGAGATAAAAATGAATGGTATTGCAAGACCTGCAAAGACACATATCTGGTCATGTATTTAGTAAAAGTTAATTTTCCTTTGCATAAATTATGTTTATCTGTTGACTGTATCCTAAGACCTGTCTTTCTCTTGATCTTGTGAAAGATCAGAAAGTGTCTTTTTGTTCCACAGAAAAAATACTGGGGCATCTCCACTAAGCCAAGACTCTAGAGCTATATCCTAGATATATTCCAGAAAGCAATACAGCTCTGTAGGATTGTGACTGAAAGACTGAATGGTGGTTGCTGGTCCACATTATATGTGTTCTGGCAGGACTTTGGCCTAAGTCAAATAAGGTCCCATGAACTAAATACACACTAGCAGTCTTCTAGAGTGCAGCTTAATTTTATGCTTAAAAACTTTGTTTTATGCTCTGACACAGCTTTAAATCGCAAAGATAAGTGCTGTAAATTGGGATGATTTTGGAGATTCACTAGAAAAAAAAACAAACAACAACAAAACAAAACAAAGAAACAAGAAACACACTCCTGATCTAAACTAAAATGATGATGCAGAATAATGTTTAGCCCATTTGGCAAGACCACTTAATCTGGCCAGCATCACCTTTAGGTAGACTGGCTTTTCTGCAGGCAGATGTGTAGTCAAATCTTATTAGCATTAATATTCACACAAATAAATAATTAGGCTTTCAAACTCAGATTTGCACCAGAAGCTCAATTACAGAAGTTATACTTATCCATTAGATAAAATACTGAGTAGAGTAATTGCAATTAAATGACACAGTTTGAGCTCCAAATCTGAATTTTGAATATCAAAGGAAAGAACAAATTAAATTCTCAGAAACAATTAAAAAAAGAAAAAAAAAAAGAATGGCATGAAAGGAATGGATTCTTTAATCATTTTTCTTGTGGAAGACATAGGGACTTCACACAAAGCCAGTAGGAAACATATTCAGAGGAAATAAAAGGAGATAGTTCTTTATAAGCTAGTGTTTCTGTTGCAGTGGGCTCTGCCAAAGGATGCTCTGGATGATTAAGGGTTTTCATTAGCTCAAGTGGAAAATGAACATTTGGGGTGAGAGATTATGATTTTGTTTGCTTGTTTGTTTTTAATATGTAACCCTTTTCAGAAATGGATGAAATTTCAAAGAGATTTTGAGAATTTTAAGACAGCCTGCATACCCTGGGAAATGAAAATTAAGGAGATTGAGAGTAAGTACTTGTGAAAGGTAATAAAGAATAATATCTAGTATTATATTTCTGATGCATGCCAAAATTTTAAATTGCTTTTCAGTGCTTTAGAAATACCTATCTGTATTCAATGTGTGGTATAAATGCAGTAAGTATTTCTTCTTTCATTAATACTTATTAAGCTTGATATAATAGCTTGTTGAAAAGTTCCTTGAGAGAGTGTTAGCCAACTTACGCAACAATAAACAGTGAACAGATTAGGAACCAGTGTTGAATTTAATCCTGGAAAACAGATATTGGGATTAGCTGTTGTCTACCTTTACTTTGCTTGTATTTGTATTATAATAATTTCTGCGACTTTTGTTGGTGGTGGTGGTGTGTTTTTTTTTTTTTTTTTTCTTTTCTTCATTATCTTGAGCCCAATGTTAGAGGTCTTACAAAGTTATTTCTCTCATTTTCAGTCATATAATACAGCATGGAGCAAAAATTAGTGGTCTTGGACATCACCACATAATAGGCATAAATATAAGGAGAAGAATGTATTTAGTTCTATGGGTATGTTTCAGAGTAAGTTTTTGGCATAGGTTTTATTTGTCAGTTCCATAGATGAATTTAAACTGCATGTCTCTCTTTGAAGGAAATTCAGGTTACCTTCATGGGTACCTTACCGAGGTTCTGCCACCGATGAATGCAGCTGAGAATGCAATAGTGCCTGACTTTAGAGAAGTTGCCTTTTGGAGAAGCTGTTGGTTGCATCAAAGTGCAATAGCCAGAAGAGCAGAAAAATGATAAATTGTGAATTCTGTGGAGTTTTGGACTACAAAATAACCCTTGAGGAGAACTTATATAATGTCCTTAAACATATGGTCTATGGACTGCTGAACACATTATCTGTATACTTAGGGTGAAGTTTAGAAGAAACTGCTGCATATGCAAAGTTAGAATCAAAAATTCAGCAGCAGGATGCACATGGTAGCTTACTGGTATGGACACATAATAGACATCTTGAGGATGCATGGGAATCATGTTTCTGCTAGTTTCCACAAAGAAGTAGTCCTGGCACAAGCCGTTCTTTTAGTAATGACTTTCAACGGACACTTTTATTTCTTTGTAAAATATGCATGCAAAAATAGATGTATATTCCAGTCTTGCTTTCATATCTATTTACTTTTTCATTCACAATGGGTAATATTTTTACTGTTACCTGGAAGCTCTCAAAAGCATAGTAGGATAACACCTTTTCATAATCTCAAGAGGTAGGATTGTGAAGTTTACTCTTTTTCTATTATATTTATCATTATATTTGTTCATCTCATTGCTAATGCAAATTGTATTTATTTGTAGAAACAATCTTCTGTCTGAATACTAGTAAGTTAAGAAGTACACTTAGATTACAGTTGAGTCCAAAATACTATTGTCTAGAAAAAAGACTTCAAGGAAAAAGCTCTGAAATATTGCATAAAAAATAAATTTTAAATCACAATTTATTTGATTCTGGTTAACTCAAACAGTAGCTCTTAGCATGTACATCGTATTAACAAATATACAGTACTGAGATCAAGGTCATCTTAATGATGACATTGATGAAGTAGCCAACTCACAGACAAAAAGCACATTAAAAAGATATTAAAAAAGAAGTGAGAGAAACTGAAATTGAAGAAAACCAGTCAGCGTGTAAGGAAAGAGTACAAGGAAAGAGTAAATATTAAGATACATTGAGACACAGAAAACAGACTGAAAAAAGGCTGCTTCAACTTTGACCTGATTGTCACCTTAATGTATACATAGATAAGATATGTATCAGTATTACAGTATTGGTAATACTCTAACGAGCTTAGTAAATGGATGTGTTCTTAATAATAGATCTGATTGAGTTTTGACTCCTAGGTCACAGAGCCAATGGCTTTCTCTTTGAGTTTAAGTTCAGTGCTTTGTAAAATGAAAGTAATTCTACTGCCTTAAGCGTGTAGTATCAGACAACGAACAGGATGAGTCTGATACTATTTATGAAGAATTCAACAGTAATAGAACTTAAAATTGTTGCTTAAAATTCCGTTGGGACCTGCAGAACATTGAACAAGTGAGAGTATCTTGTTGGCACAGGTAACACCACACATGTAACCACTGAATCCTCCAGTACACCCAAAAGACTGAAGAGGGATTGAAGAAAGTGATGGAACACTAGGACTGGACACCAGGATCAATATTTAAAAAATAGATACCGCCATTAGACAGCATTATGTTTGTGAACTCTTGGTCATGTTAGCTCCCATGGGCTGTACTCTCATGGCAAAGTATGGTTGCATGAAGGAAATTGAACACGGTCTACACAACAGTTCATTTCCAGAGGAGACAGTACAGTGAAATAAACTGCAAATAATATCATATTGTGACAGGTAAAGTAGGCTGTTTGGACCACTCTTGGAAATCTAGTGATACAAAATGCTCTGGCAGAGTTCACTGCTACAGAACTGGGTCTGTACAACTGCTTTCCACATTGCTACACAGTACAGCATGTGCAAAATATTTTGTGTGTGTATGTGCATGTGATAATTTTTTACGACGAGGACACAGAAGGGTATCTGGCATATTTCTTCCTTATGGTCAAAAGCAGGCAGGGTTGCAGAGAGGTTGCAAATGAAATGTAAATTAAGGTCCTATATGATGGTGAAAGGTCAGTTAGGCACTACTGGGTAAGATTACTTTGACTTAACAAGAAATAGTGTACTGGTGAAAAAATGTTAAAAGAAATAAAATGCTTTCTTTCATGCAATTGTAAAAGCCTAGGTAGCTATGCTGCCCTACCATCACCGAATGATGCTGGAAAGCTGGCGGAAAAACATTATAATAAACACACTTCATGAGAACAACAGAACTGTTAAATTCACATGAAGTCAGTAGAAATAGTATAGTTTTATGTAAAAGAAGTCAAATGAAGAATGGGTTGTACTGGTGCAAGTGCTGTGCCATGCCTGTGCCTGGGATACTACTGAACTGAAAAATTCTTTGGGATATTGCTTGTACACTAGAAAGACCTAGGAAGAAAATGATTCATGCTAAGCAAGCTCTGCTATGCCTATGGACCAGGAGCAGTGGGATTGCTAATGTTTAGACACTAAAATTCTTGAAAGAGTTTTCCTTTCTGTGATAACTGTAATCAACAATATTATTAATCAACAATATTATTTAATAATAATAAATGAAATAATAAGGAAACAGGATAAAGAAGAAAAAAGGAATTACTAACTATTTTTAAGCCCTAGCAAGCAAACTTTCATCTTTAACCTTCAGCTTATTTATGTAACGTTGCCCAGTATAATGAATAGGGACCTTGTTCTCTCAGCACTCTTCCATCGGGTCTGACTCTTTCAGGCTGCCAGCTATCCAGAAAGACTGAGTATCAGCTTGAAGTGCTGTGTTACCTCAGACAGCCTCTCTGCTTCAAGCTCAGAGTCCTTTATAGCAAAGGGAGCCCAGCTTCAAAATAACACACATCACGGTACGCTGTACGCATCATCCATCTACCTGAAATAAGTGAATCTGCTTTTTTTTTTTTTTTTTCTCTTCACATTCAGGAGAGGTAGAAGTTGATAATTAAACATATGAAATGCTTACATTTCAAAAAGAGACACTTTTATAACACAATGACACTATTAATTAATTAATAATTTCCTTACAGAATAGGCATTCAGTAGTATCTTTGCAACAGGGCTCAATGGGAAACACATTGCTATATTGGGACAGGGGAAGCTTCTCTGTTCCACAGCTCTAATTCACATGATTCATTCCAATGCATAGTATAAATAAAGTATTACACTTTCATACGTACCTGGAACTTGCTGTTCCTCAGAATAAATTTAAAATGTTGGTGAAACTAGGACTGTTTTTGTTCATGGCTGGTTCACACTGTTTTTACAGTTTTCCATGATCCCTGTTGCTCTGTTTTGACCTGCCTACTTCAGAAATCTAGTTAGAGGCATCCATAGCAAAATTATCCTTACCCCCAGCTAACCTTTTCACTTATTAGAGATTTCTGGTTTTACCAGAAAATCAATATAGGCCATAAGCAGTCTGTGCAGCGTGACTTGTATGACCTGTATGGATGCGTGCAATTCCAATGCACTGCCTTAATGCACATGTTCCAGTTGGATAACTGTGATTTCATCAGGATAAATGATGAAAAGCTGTAACTAGATTAATGAAAAGAAACCATTCCTAAAAGAAGAATGAGGATATTAATATTGACCAGGAAGAACACATCCAGCATGATTAGATTTTATTCTTTTTTAAGTCCATAGCATCACCAAAAGCTGTAGCTGTGTTGTAACTGATTTAATGGCTCACGACAAACCAGGCTGACCAAAACATGTCTGCACATAGACTTTTCAGTAGGTAGAAGACTGCTAAGATTAGCTACTTTTTCATGCAGAATTTCAAAATTGTAGTTTCATTCTGAACGGTGAATAAAGTAGATTTTGAAATGCTGAAATCCTTAACAGAGTGTTTTTGTCATTGTTGTTTTTTCCTTCCCTTTTCATAGCCCAAATAAATATCTCTTATCAATGGATCTCTGTTTACACTCTGGGATTATGCCAGTTTAAGTGTGTTAATTTTTTTTACTTTTTTTTTTTTTTTTAAATAATAGAACATGCATAGATTAGCCTCAGATAGTACCAACCATGTTAACCTAATTTAAAAAAATGGAAGAAGTTGTTGTTGGCTTTGCAAAACAGTCTGTGTATACCAGTGTAGACTCCTCTGCACAGAGTGATTATTAGCTTCTTGTTTGTTGTAAGAGTGCATCAGGCTCCTTAGCTAGACTGTGTGTGAGAAAACCTGGGGAAAGGTCAGTTTTTCCATGTGAAATCTGCTATTTTCTAGCTCAGATGAGCAAGACTGCCATCTGTTCTCTATCTAGCAGAGTGGTGCTGTAGCAGCTTGAGTTTAATTTGATCTGTTACTTCTATTTGGCCTGATTTGCAGAGGTATTGGTAAAATCACGCACTTAGTGCTCTCTGGTTCTCCTGCAACCGCCTCTTCACATGCGTTTGGCTCAGTGGTCTGCAGTGGGAAAGGTCCATGGTCTGGTTTGATGGGTTAGCCTTTGCTCATGGGTTTGAGGGGAATATACAGATAGCAAATTAAGAGAAAGAAAGAATAAAACACTTGCAGATCTTTTTCTTCTTCCATGGTGAACAACTCTGTCTCCACTAGCTAGCTTAAAAGAGCACTTTCAAGTACTCTATGTCCTTGGAACGACTACTCCCACTAGCTAATTCTGTGGTACTTCCTATTAACACTGAGGTGGTACTGGCTTAACATGCCAAAAATGCTCAAAATACACATGTATTTAAAAAAAAAAAAAAGAGAGAGAGAGAGAGAGGGAGAGAGAGAGAGAGAGAGAGAGGGAGAGAGAGAGAGAGAGAGAGAGAGAGGGAGAGAGGGAGAGAGAGATGGAAAGTGTGACTTATTTTGATTCCTGTCCTTAGAGGATTTCATACAATTAAATACCATAGTACTTACATGACTGGAAGTACTTTGTCCAAGTAATATTTTTGCTTTTTGTTTTTTGTTGTTTCTGTTTTCTCTACCAGATCAATGAATGCTAGTATGTAAACTGGAAAAAAAGTTATTAGAATTGTAGTAGTAAAGAAGATGAAAAACACTCCTGTATTTAGTTTATTTTAAGTAAGCTTTGAACAACTTCATTTTAAGGTAAAGCAACATATAAAGTTAACTGATCTGCTCCTTTTTCACATCTTATGTTTTCATAGGTCACTTTGGTTCATCAGTAGCCTCTTACTTCATATTCTTACGCTGGATGTATGGAATAAACATGATTCTCTTTGGACTGACCTTTGGACTTGTAATGGTGCCTGAGGTGGGAATTTTTTAAATTATCATTTTTTAAATTGTCATTGAGAATTTCTGCCTTTGCTGTGACATTTCATAGGACTGGACCTTCAGATAGATTTGTAATCTCTTTATGCTCCATTAAAAAACATTAAGGTGTACTAAGGTCATGAAGGTGTACTTCATGGAAAGTTGTCTTTAGAGAGGTGTCTTGGAGTAGACCAAACAGAAAAATGTATGTAAGGATGTGTCCGTCCCAAAAGTGTTTTTGTAGAGACTGGGATGGTGTTAAACATTTTTCTTTTTTTTTTTTTTTTTTTTTTTAATAGAGAAATAAGTAGACGAGCTCAGGCAAAGAAGCAGTCAAGTGGTGTATTAAAATTTGCACTGCAAAGACAAAGATATATTCCAAGGCTCTGAGGCATCCTGGACCCTTTCCAGCAGCCTTTGTACTCATATGTTAAGAAGGCTGAACAGGCTGTAAAGTCACAAGAGAGGCACAAGTTAAAAACCGTGCCCAGAATATGTACTTCAAGCAGAAACCACTTTTGTGAAATAAAATATTTATCTAGCACCTTTAAGGCACTTCAGTACCTTCCTAAAAAGAGGGCTTATATGGAATTAAAAGTGTTGTGCCATCTCCCTGATTTCACTCTTTCACATTCTCACACCTTCTAGTGAGCAGATGGCAAACTATAAGTCAGGAATTTCCAGCAGTTTCCTAGTATACCATTTCAGTAGTGCGATTCATCTTTCACTGAGGCCAAAACAGAGAAAATGACAAACTATTTACAGGGAGAGGCTTAGAAAGGGTGCTGTAAGGACATATACTGTGGCTTGGCAAGTATTTTGCCAGAGCAGTGGGACTCAGAATCCAAACTGAATCGTAGCATTTTCCCACACATTTCAGGTAACAAACCAATAAAATTCATTATGCAAGAAAAATGAATCTTCTGGTCTTGTCTGTAAGACACAGCCCACTCATCAATTTGAAATTCTTTTTTGCCTTTGAATGTAGGTGACACAACTTGATAGCACTTTGTTGCTAGTGAAATGTCACTTTAAATTTAGAAAAGACCATTAATGAATACTTTAGGCATAGTTTCAATCTTAAATGTCAGAAGCCATGAAAAGAAGAGGAGAAGTAGGTCATCCTCACTAGGGAACTAAGGAGCACAAAATAAGTCTTCCTAAGAAGTGACAGATCACTATCCCTTCCTTTTGTTGGTATTTTGCTTTAAAATGTAAATTGCTCTTATTTCTTGGTTCCAGGCTTTGATGGGGAAGCCATATGGCTCTCTACCGAGAAAAACTGTCCCAAGAGCTGAAGAAGCCAGTGCTATGAACTTTGCTACTCTCTGGGATTTTAGTGTAAGTGCATAATTTTGCAATATTGCATATTCACACGACTTTTTCATTATTATGGACTTTGGCTTCACTATTTAATAATCAGAGATTTAATATGGAATATTTCAGGAGAAAATAGAAGTAGAATTTAGCCCAGCCTCACCCCCCAACCCCCCCCACAAAATCTATGTACAGACATTTATTTCAGGTAAAAAATGTATCAAACTCAGTGTCTACATGCACATCTCAGTATCTGAAGCAATACAAAGGCTTATGGGAAAGAGTCTCAAAGTTGGATTCACAGCCCTGGGTGCAGTCTGTCCACTACTTAAAGATGAATTCAGTCTTCTGTATTTATGATATTACGATTCCACATTGGAGGATGCAGAATGGATAAGAAAAAAAATCCAATAATGTGCTGTGTAGTTTTCTTTTTTTTTTTCTAAAATTGAATGTTGTTTTTAGTTTTTCTCTGTCTTACATAATATATAGATATTTTAGCCAGATTAGTAAGGATGTTTTAATTCTTTACAGTTGAAGTGATGCCCTGCCTAACCTAAGGTTCTATACCTCCTATACTGACAGACTAAGCAGACTAATCCTAAATATGCCATACAGCTTTTTCTTCCTGAAAACAACTAACCTAATTTTGCATGTGGCATTTCTCTGCAGTTGATCTCATTATATATACAGATGATCCAATTTTGTATAAGGCTAGCTGATGATAAATTCAGTATTGCAATACATTGGTTAGAAGGTTTTTATAATTCTCTATGGGTCATGTTCAATGTTATCAAAAGGTACTTTTCACCTGTGAAACAGTGCAACCATCTAATTAAGATTTTCCTTCAGATTAATGAAAGCAGCATCCACTGAGTTAAGAGTGATTTCTATCTCAATCTACTGCACTCTTTCTTTTCTATAAGGAACATCAAAACTTAGGGACTTATGCATATAAGTATATTCTAGCACTTGAATTATTTTAGCAGCGGGAAGCATGAATGTACTTCACAGAACAGCTTGGTTTGGAAGGGACCTTAAAGATCATCCAGTCCCAACCCTCATGCCATTGGTAGGGAAGCCACCCACCAGATCAGGTTGCCCAGGGCCTCGTCCAACCTGGTCTGGAACAGCTCCAGGGATGGTGCATCTGCAAACTCGCTGGGCAACCTGTTCCAGTGCCTCACCACCCTCACAGTGAAGAATTTCCTCCTAACTTCTAATCTAAATCTCCTTTCTTTTAGTTTAGAACCAATCCCTCCCTTATTCTGTTATTGTTTACCCACTGCAAAACGTTGCTCTCCATCTTTTTCATAAGCTCTATTTAAGTATTGAAAGGCTGCAATAAGGTCACCCCAGACCCTTCTCTTCTCTAGGCTGCACATCCCCAGCTCTCTCAGGCTTTCTTTGTAGGAGAGGTGCTCCAGGCTTTGATCGCTTTTGTGGCCCTCTAACAGCCTGCTGTAACAGCCCCACATCCTTCTTGTGCTGTGGGCCCCAAACCTGGATGCAGCACTCCAAGTGGGGCCTCACAAGGGCAGAGGGGCACAATCACCTCCCTCCACCTGCTGCCCACTCCTATTTTGATGCAGCCCAGGATGTAGTTGGCCTTCCGGGCTGCAAATGCTCACTGCTGGCTCGTGTCAATCTTTTCATCCACCCCAACTCCTAAGTCCTTCTCTGCAGGGCTGCTTCCCATGAGTTCTTCTCCCAGTCTGTACTCATGCCTGGGATTGCCCTGACCCAGGTGCAGCACCTTGCACTTGGACTTGTTGAACCTCACTAGGTTCACAAGGGCCCACTACTCAAACTTGTCCAGGTCCCTCTGGATAGCAACCCTTCCTTCTGTTGTGTCGACTGCACCACTCAGCTTGGTGTCATCTGCAAACTTGCTGAGGGTGCACTCAATCTCATTGTCTATGCCATTGATAAAGATATTAAACAGTCCCAGTCCCAGGACAGAACCCTGAGGGACACCACCCGTCACTGGCCTCCGCTTGGACATAGAGCCACTGAAAACTGCTCTCTGCGTGTGGCCATTCAGCCAATTCCTTATCCACTGGTATCCTTCAAATCCATATCTCTCCATTTTGGAGATCAAGATGTCATATGGGATGGTGTCAATAGCCTTGCAGAAGTACAGGTAGATGACACTGTTCAGTCTTCCCTTGTATACTGACTGATGTAGTCACTCCATCACAGAAGGCAGATTGGTCAGACATGAAGTTGGATTGATTGTCATGATGTTGGAAGCAGACACATTTCTCAGGTAAAATAAACTCAGGTGCAGGTTCTTCCAGAGTACAGCTCAGTGTCTCCAACTTTTAGCAGAATGACTTGTCTGTAAGTGGCCTCTCTGTGTGGGTTTGAAACCTTTGAGGTCCTGTCCCATCGTGTTGGTGCAGAAAACAGTGCAGGCTGCTGAGCTTGCAAGAGTATTTCCATTAGGGCACAGACAGATTTACATACTTCTCCCCTTTCGAGAGTAAAAATGGCTCTGACCTCCCTTGAAGAAAAAACAAACAAGCAAGCAAGCAAGCAAAGAAACAACAACAACAAAAATACCATTTTAAGGTACAATGTTTATGCCTCTCCTTAATACTGACATCTTTGACTATAGTTAGTCAAAATCTAATCTTGTGATGTGTAGGTCTCAGATTGGGTCTTTTGTTCTGTGGCTCTATACCCCAATGCAGAGCCTCACCTGACTTTATATGTTGGCTGGTTCTTGGAATTATTTTCAATCATCAGACACCAGTAGGAAGAATCTGGTTGTAACACCACAGAACATATGAAAAGACTTAACTTGATAAACTAATTTTTCTCATTTACAAGCAAAATCTTTCAGGCTTATTTGTTGCAAAATGCTACATTTAAAAGTAATGTAACAGGTATAAAGTACAACGATTGCCTGTCTTTTGACTGTAAATATGCATAAAGTGATCAGATGACTTCTGCTCTATTTTGTCTCAAAAAATGGTTGTCCCTCCTTGGTTAAAAATGGATAAAATGGATCTTGACCTGTCTAAAAAGCCATCTTGCATTTTGCAACATTTTGCAATGACTGCTGCACAAAATGACATTGTGTCTGGTTCATCAGGGTTACATATTTGAATGACAGGAAGAGTATGTCTAGACATATACGTGGGAAAGTAAATGATTATGACATTTTAAACTGAGAAATTTAAACATCAGAGAAATAGTGAAGAAAAATGAATTGTATAGTGACTTGGAGAGTGTAAAGAGAGTGGAGACTAAAGGAGGTTTATACAGCAAATGGGAAAAGAGTTTTTAAAAGAAATGGATTTGAGAAAAGATAAATGAAGACAGATGGTGAAAGGAGGGGAAAGTTTATAATAGCTGAGAAAAACAAGATCTGACATATCTGAAGAAGAAAGTCTAGAGAATTACAGCAGCAGTTAACACCGGGAGCAAATGCAGTAGACATAAACATGGAACAGGACAGTGAAAAAGATGGATCCCCTGAAATACTGAGGGCAAAAAAGAATTTTCTTGAAGCATGTCAAATCAAAAAATATTCCCTGAAGACTTTGACATGTTTAATTAAGCAGTGTAGGAAATAGTACCTTTCATCTGATAGCAGTTGTTGTATGTTACAAAGTAAGTCATACAAAAGTGAACCCGTGTCAACAAACATTACTTCATACTCCAAAAAAAAAAAATCACCATTCTTTAAAGTAGTGAAGAAAAGATTAGATATATATATATATATATATTTTTTTTTTTTTTTCCCCCTGATATTGGACTCATTGTACTGACAAGGCAAATAGACGCAGGTTTTTTTTTTTTACTTGGCATTCTGTTTTAATACTGTATAATCTACAGTTCAGAAAATAATCCAAACCTAAAGGAATCAGACTCTCAAGCTGCATTATACACAGTAGACCAATATTTTTATTTTACCCTTCTTTTACATTTGGGTAAGGAAATAGCAAAAGATGTCTTCCATGAATGCCTACACTGCTAAAAATATTTCATGTTTCATGGTGAAATGCTGTAGGCAAAGTCCAGGAAAAACAAACAAACAAACAAACAAACAAACACCTTACTGAAAAACATATTACACACAATGGAGGAATTATCTCAGACTTTGCAGAACAATGACTTACGAGAGGTTTTTATACTCTGAGGGATACAAAAGGCTGACACCAGAACTGTGTCATGCTGTAAAGAAAGCTGAAAGAAAGCTAAGCTAACATGGAGTTATACGATGCTGTAATGAGCATAAAGATGCAAAAGACCAACTATTGAATTTCAATATGGCCCAACTGTGTGAAAGTTTTACTAGTAATTAGTAATAAAGGTGTTCTATATCAATATTTCCCTTATCGGAAAAGAAAACATTATTACTCTTGTATGTATACATATTTCTGAAAACCAGTCTTATATGATGTAAAAAGAGATACATTGATTCCTAAATCAAGACATTTTGAATAATATTTTTATGATATATTAATATTTCATTTGCAGATTAGAATTGCAAACAAAATTTTTCAATTAACTCTGTGACAGATGTAGCAAGAGCTATAATAGCTGTGCATATTGCAAGATAATATATAAGGGAGAGATATTATTTATTTTAAGTCATATGAGCTACTGAACAGCAGAAGGGAAGTAAATGGCTTCTTTAACTCACAAAAACGTCAGTTTACTGTATCAGTGTCAAAATAATGCATGATCTGTCCACCAATTACATTTTCACTGAACTCTGTATTTGCCTTGAATTCATGCAGTCAGCTGGAGGTGTGGCCATTGACAGTTGTCATTTGAAAGTTTCTAGGTACAGTCTTCTAGGAGGAGATTTCTTGCTCTAACTTGAGGATTATCAGGAAACTTCAGGTATTTAGATCATTTTAGATACCAGCTTTTTTTTTTTTTTTTTTTTTTACTGTTAACCATTTACTAGTACTTTGAAAAATCAGCAATATGACTTGTAGAAGAGAAAGGGATTCTCATTGAGGCTTTTAGAAAAATAGATAAACTTTGAACTGCTGAAAAGATACATTTGCATTGCATTCCTTATAAACTTGGAGTCAAAGCGTTAAACCCTGCACACTGAATAATTATTCAATAAAATGCAGCTATGTATTGACTAACATATATGGAATGATCACCCAGTGAACAGCAAACAACATTAGACAAAGAATGTGTATGAGAATTTTATATTAAAAAGAATATACAAGAAATGTGGAAATGAAGCAAAAAATATTGTATTTTTGCTGGAAGTAATTTGTAAAACTAAGTATGTGATTTTTTATTTTTATTTTTTTTTTCAGTAGATAGACTGTCCTTGTAGTTTTAAAGATAAAATATTTGCAAATTGACATGAAATATTCTGTCTTTCTAAAAATTACAAAAGGAGGGTTTCTACAGGGTCTCTATCCTGTGAGATTTATTATAGTGATGCTTATAACTGTTCTGAATGCATTAAAATTAATGTTTCAGTATGTTGCTGTTGGTAGAATTCTAATTAAGTGCATAGCTAACAAACTTGTGATGTTAATTTTTTTATTGAATTTTCAGGGCTTTGCACAGTATTCTGTGCTCTTTTACGGTTATTACAATAACCAGAGGACAATTGGATGGCTCAAGTTCAGGATGCCTCTTTCCTATTTCCTTGTTGGAGTTGGGACTATTGGCTACAGCTTTATGATTGTCATTCGAACGTAAGTTCTGTTTGGCTTTGGAATGAAGTACATTTTGAAAGACATGTAATATCAATGTTGATCACCAAGACTACCTTTGAAAAAATACACTTTGGAATACAGTAATGGAGCTAAAATGCAAAGAAATGCTGACTTCTGCCACAGAATCATAGAACGGCTTGGGTAGGAAGGGACCTTAAAGATCATCAAATTCCAAACCCCCTGCCATGGGCAGGGACACCTCCCAACAGATCAGGTTGCTCAGAGCCCCATCCAACCTGGCCTTAAATATTTCCAGAGATGGGGCATCCGCAACTTCTCTGGGCAGATCCTCCCTTAATGAAGTCACTTTGGCTGTCACCAATCACCTCCTTATTTTCCATGTCCCTTAGCATGGTTTCCAGCAGGGTATGCTACATGATCTTGCCAGACACAGAGGAGAGACTGACTAGCCTGTAGTTCTCTGGGTCTTCCTTTTTTGCCTTTTTAAAAATGAGGGTTATGTTTCCCCTCTCCCAGTCACTGGGAACTTCACCAGACTGCCACAACTTCTCATATATGATGGACAGTGACTTAGCAACTATATCCACCAGTTCCCTCCAGGACCCATGGATCAGATCCCATGGACTTGTGCACCTTCAGGTTCCTTATATAGAATCATAGAATCATAGAATATCCCGAGTTGGAAGAGACCTATAAGGATCATCAAGTCCAACTATTGGCACTGCACAGGTCTGCCCAAAGTTTAGACCATGTGACTAAGTGCATAGTCCAATCTCTTCTTAAATTCAGACAGGCTTGGTGCAGTGACTACGTCCCTGAGGAGCCTGTTCCAGTGTGCGACCACCCTCTTGGTGAAGAACCTCTTCCTGATGTCCAGCCTAAACTTCCCCCGCCTCAGCTTAACACCATTCCCACGGGTCCTATCACTGGTGTTTACAGTGAATAGGTCACCTGCCTCTCCACTCCCCCTCGCGAGGAAGTTGTAGACTGTGATGAGGTCCCCCCTCAGCCTCCTCTTCTCCAGGCTGAACAGGCCCAGTGCCCTCAGCCGCTCCTCATATGTCTTCCCCTCTAGGCCCTTCACCATCTTCGTCGCCCTCCTCTGGACACTCTCCAACAGTTTAATGTCCTTCTTGAACTGTGGTGCCCAGAACTGCACACAGTACTCAAGGTGAGGCCGGACCAGCGCAGAGTAGAGTGGGACAATCACTTCCCTCGACCGATTAGCGATGCCGTGCTTGAGGCATCCCAGGATATGGTTCGCATTCCTGGCTGCCAGGGCACACTGCTGGCTCATATTCAGCTTGCTGTCAACCACAACCCCCAGATCCCTCTCTGTGGGGCTGCTCCCCAGTGTCTCATCGCCCAGTCTGTACGTATAGCCAGGGTTGCCCTGTCCCAGGTGCAGGACCCGGCACTTGCCTTTGTTAAACTTCATGTGGTTGGTGATCGCCCAGCTCTCCAATCTGTCCAGATCTCTCTGCAAGGCCTTTCCACCCTCATCCGAGTCCACAACTCCTCCAAGTTTGGTGTCGTTGGCAAATTTGCTCAAAACACCTTCTAGTCCTACATCCAAATCACTTATAAAGACATTGAAGAGGACTGGCCCTAAAATGGAGCCTTGAGGGACCCCACTAGTGACCATATAGATGGTCTCGAACCTGATCTTCTCCACCACTGGTGTGGTGGTTTTACCAAGCTGGGCATCTGAACTCCACCAGAACCACTCTTTCTCTACCCCATTCATCAAAGGAAAGGAGGTGAAAATACAATGGAAAGTCCTCAAGGGTTGAGATAAGGACAGCAAGATCCTTGCCCATTTACCATCATGGGCAAAACAGACCCAGCACAGAGAGATTAGTAAAATATGTTACTTATTACCAACAAGCTAGAGCAGTGAGAAACCAAAAACAAAATAAAAACACCATCCCCCCATCCACCCTCTTCTATGTCCTAACCCTGAGCAGTACAGGGGAACAGGGAATGGGGGCTGCGGTCAGTCCCTAATGCTTCGTCTCGGCCACTCCTTCACGGTCACTCTCTGCCCCTGCTCCACGTGGGGTCCCTCTCATGGGATGCCGTCCTTCCCGAACTGAGCCTGCGGGGGCTGCACATAGGCAGCAGCTCATCAAGAACTGATCCCACATGGCTCCGTACCACGGGGTCCATCCCCCAGGAGCAAACTGCTCCAGCACGGGTCCCCCACGGGCGGCAGCTCCCCCCAGACCCCTGCTCCTGCGTGGGCTCCTCTCCACGGGCTGCAGCTCCGGCCCGGGGCCTGCTCCTGCGGGGGCTCTCCATGGGCCGCAGCCTCCTCCAGGCCACCTCCACCTGCTCCACCGGGGGCTCCTCCACGGGCTGCAGCGTGGAGATCTGCTCCATGTGGGACCCATGGGCTGCAGGGGGACAGCCTGCTCCACCAGGGGCCTCTCCCTTCACAGGCCGCAGGGGAACTGCTGCTGTGTGCCTCCTGCCCTCCTGATGCACTGACCTTGGGGTCTGAAGGGCTGTTCCTCACTCCTCTCTTCTAGCTGCTGTTTTGCAGCACAGTTTTTCCCTTTCTTAAATCTGCTCTCCCAGAGGCACAAACATTGCTTATTGGCTCAACTCTGGCCAGTGGTGGGCCCCTTTGGAGCTGGCTGAACCTGGCTCTTTTCTAATACAGGGCAGGTACTGTATTCTTTTCACACAGGCCACCCCTACAACCCCTGCTACCAAAACCTTGCTGCATAATCCTAATACAACTAGGTGGTTCATCATTCTTCTAGTCCCTGCCTTTGCCTTCTGGGACCCATGCCATATGGTTGGAGCTCTTGTCAGTGAAGACAGGCAAAACAGTCATTTAGTACCTCAGCCTTCTCTTCTCTGGGTGACTGGGTCTCCTGTATCTTCTGGAGAGGGCCCACAATTCCTCTAGTCTTCCTTTTATTACTGAGGTAGTTATGGAACCCTTTCTTATTGCCCTTGATGCCTCTTTTACATGTCAAAGTCATATAAGATTCCTTGGGCCTACACTTATTTTTTTTTTTTTGGCATTAGCAGCTGTCTGTTGTGGAAGTGGGAAAAGTCCTTATTTAAATAACAGTATTTCTCTCCTGCAACTTCAAAGTGTAAAATAAGTGTGTAAAGTAAGGAACAGAGCTGTCAGCCCTTCTTGTCATTATGCTCCGCATCTAGCATGTCAGCTAACATTCAGGAAATTCAACTGTTCTTCCTTCAATGATACGGTATGTATGTTACTTTCTTTTAAGAAGGAAGAAGACAAGAAAGAAAGAAACATATGGCAAATAATTCTCTGTGTAACTCACAGTCAGCAGTAAATGACTCTCAGCAAGACTATGGTGGTTAAGTCACATTTGCACAGTGGTAGAGAAGAATTAATACCACTGATCATAGTAAAGGTTTAATGTCCTGTGGCACAAAAAATGATTTCCAGCAGTGTTTTCCCCAAGAAAACTATGCTTAATATTAATGTTAAAAACATAACATTAAATCAGTAGAAAGCATATGGGTAAGTGAAATTGGGCTTAGGCAGTACAATTAGTGAGACATTTTTGGCTCTCAAATTTCAGACTTGAATTTTGTCCTAGGATCAGAATTAAAATAAATACTCATTTATTATTATTTTATAGCCAAACTAATTATTCGAATAGACTGTGATAATTTTAATATTTTCAGAGGAGACTGGCTGCTAGTAAATACAATATTTAATACCCTTGATTCCAGCAAGACGACCACCTACTGCAATAAATGCAGTTAGCTTGTAATGCATCTTTAAAAGTTAGCAAGGGTGAAAAGTGGAGCTTTGCAGGTCAAGATTCAAGGACACTTTTGAAAAGATCACAGTTAATTTATTTCTAATGTTTCATGCTGAGGCCAGAATTTTTCACTTTCATGAGCACTAGATTAAATCATGATCTGTTTTTCTAATATTACATCGTTTCCTGCATAGGGCAAAAGAATTTCAGAAGAAAAAAAAAAAGTCATCAATTACACATTTTTTTTTTTTAAGGAAAAACTAATTCAATAAAAAAGTCATTGGTATAGCTGGAAACTGTCTTTTAAAATATTTATTTGATAATGTATCTTTGAAAATTAGAAAAGTCTTAGTCTCAGAGAATCTATCAGAGAATCCCTCAGAATAAAACAAAGGAAGACCGAAGAGGAAAACTGCAGCGTATCTAGTAGCTTCCCATCTGGTCATGTGACACTAACGCTGATCTGTAATTAGGTGATCTTAAGGACAGTTTTTGCAGTCTTCTTCTCTTTGCTGTTTCTCCAGAAAGCAATATAATGGGAAGCGCTACTGTTGTTATCCTGTTAACAGAAATATGGGAAAGAGTGTGCATGTGTGAAAGAGGTAGTAAGATGGTATTATTATATTTAGGGGAAACATTTAGAATTATGGCTCCACTCTTCAGCTCTTCCTGTGTATGTTACTAAATAGAAACATTTTTGGTCTCATGGAAATAATATCCCAACCATATTCACTGTTTTGTTAGGAATTCTTGAGAAGGAATGATCTTAGTCTAGAAACCAGCAGCAGGGCAAATTCTCACCAAGACCCTTCATAAAGTCTCTCTCTTCTGTATATAATCTTTAAAAAACAAACCAAAAAACCAACCAATCAACCAAACAAACAAGCAAAAACAACTAAAAGAAACAATCAAAAACTAAACCAAACAACAACAAAAACTACCCCAACCAACCAACCAATCCCTCCTTTCCCCAGTGGCTTTAGTTTATGCCAGCTCAGAAGTATTTGCCATATTACTTACTTATGATTCTCTTCCAGGATATGAGAGTATGCATTTCACCGGACCATTAGAAATGTGATATATCGAATGTATTGATACTAATAACATAATTCGATTGCATTAGTCAGCTTTAAGGGGTGCAATTTTCTGTCCAAGAAATCAATACTGTATCCAAGGTTAAATGGCTTGTTCCCTACCAATATAATCCATACTTGTGCTTAATGAGTTGAATTAAGAGATGAAGTAGGCAAAAGCAAGACCACTTTTATTACATGAATGACAATACTTTGAAAAAGAAAAGTTAGTAGTCAAGATGAAATCAAATCACTGAAGAAAGAATTTGATGTTTGTGGATACTGTTATAAATCTTGTTTATAAGTGCATAGGAGATGAGAGGCAAGATAGAAAGCTCTAATAGAGTTTTATTTATTTGGTAAAAACAGATTTTATCCTGGTTGGTTATTTTAGAATTCTTTTTTTCCTCTTAATGAAGTCTATAATCAAATCTACTTCAGTTCAGGTTGTTCTGCAGCTTTCTGTTTAAGAGATCTTCTTGATATTGTGTTCACAATTGAGTTTCTTAACCAGTGGAAGTTCTATGAGATGTTCGTGAAATAAATTCTTTCTTTCTCATAAAAATGTGTTGTGAGCTGATAAATAAAAACAGCTAAGAATTTCAAATCTCTGTCCTTCTCCCTTGTTACAAACAGATTTTTCTATACTTGACTGATTGCAACATGACTGATTGCATAGATAATATGTATATATATTTTTTTCAGAATAATGCTAGAACTTTAGGAAGAATGAAAACAAACAAACAAACAAACAACATGATCACATAGCAAAACATCTTTTAATAGGACATTTCTGTGTCTTTTTGACTTTTGCAGAATGGCAAGGAATGCAAATGAAGATGGTGGTGGAGATGACACTAGTTTTAATTTCAGCTGGAAAATGTTCACAAGCTGGGACTACCTGATAGGCAATCCTGAGACAGCAGATAATAAGTTTGCTTCGATCACTACAAGCTTTAAGGTAAAACAAAGCTTGCTAAAGAGATGTAATCTGACTAGTCTTTCACACTGGTGTGAACCAGGTGGAACTAACACATTACTAACTAAGCCATTAGGCTTAAACTGAAGTAGGCAGCTCTGTACCTTTCTGGTCTGGGTCTTTATGCCTTTCCATCCTATTTTTTTTCCTTTTCATTGTGGAAGATAAAAACATAGAATCATTTCTGTCCTCTGTGACTGCAGTACTAGTTTTAGCAAAATGATTCTACTGTAAAAATAACCTTTGCTTTTTCCTTGTCTCTCATGTCTTCCAGTTTCTCTGATGCTTGTGTCTGAAAAACTTTTTTTTTAAAAAGGTTGCTCACGTTTTGCCAACCTGACTTTTTCTTGTTCTCTTGCTACTGTGAGAGGTACCATAAGACAACAATAACATCATCTAAAAAGAATTCTTCACCACATAAGAAGAATTTGTGTCAGATTTCTGAGTGTCTACTTGTTTTTCAATAAGAAAAAAGATTGCTTTCCTTGCATAACAGAAAGTTTTTATTTTGAAATCAATTATGAAACATAGCCCAATTTGCAATGCAATACAATAGACCTCTGTAGGCTATGATTATTTCAGCAGTCATTCTGTGAGAAATCTGGGGCAGGATGCGAGATGCACTACTGCAAAAACAGTGGACGGGAGGTATTCTATGTACTGAATGTTAAAGAAAGTGTTGCTATACATGGACATGCCTGTGGAGTAGGTAAAAGAAAAAATATTTTTCAGTGTAATAATCTGGGGGGAATACACTAGCAAGGTGTTACTAGGTAAGGAACAAGATGCTATTTTTGCAATCACTGATTTTATATGGCATGGGACCTGGAGGACCAACCATTAGCTACCCTATCCAATCACATACAACACCATTCCTTTCTGCAGTTGCGATACAACCAACATATGACCACCTTCCCAACTACAAGCATAAAAATAGTTGCACTCAATGTCAGTGGAAAGAAAAGGTCTTAGAAAAAAAAAAAAAGTAAAATACTAACTGGAAGCACTGAAAGTCTGAGAGATTTCTCTGCCTGCCTGCTAAGGTCGGTAGCTAAATGCTGTCTGGACAAGAACATGTCAGCTAGAGACATTTTTGAGAAATAAACTCCTGAACCTTTTCTGTGATCTTTGCAAATGAGCAAGGAGAGAAAGAGTGAAACCTTGGTTTGGATGACATCATGGGAGTTTTGCTCAAGAGCTGCTGCAATCTCCTTTCATTTTTGTAAAAAACAAGTAGTAAGAAAAATAAAACCATGACTTATTTTTAAAAATATTATTATAATTAATTACTACAATACAGGACTTCAGCTTCCCTTCTGTACAACTGATTTCCTTACTGAAGTAAAAAACTGCAGCCCAACCTCCTTTTCTTGAACATAGTTCAGAGAGACAGCTCTTTCTGCTGGAAAAAACAGGAGCTGAAGATTTTAGTTGCACCAGAGTTCTAATATATGGCCACTAATGGCCAAGAATAAATGTGGGGCAAATATTTTATTTTGCAGTTCAAAGCTGTGCACTGCTTATCTTATTTATTTATTTATTTATTGGGGGGGTGGGAGGGGGAAGGGGGGATTCCTATATGTAAACAATCTTTTCATTCTTCCTTAATTAGTGACTCAAAATAAATCTTTTTTTTTTTTTTGCTGTTTTTTACAAATGTGCATTTTTTTGATTGTGACAGTTCATTTGCTGGCAGTTAATCACACGTGTCTTGCTGGGCGACCCCCAGCACCTCACACCACGTTTCAAGCTGACAAACTGTGCTGATTTCTTCTTGACCTATGAGAACAGGTGTAATGAGTGATACACTCAATGGAAAAAAAGTGAACTCTGGGGAGCCAAATCCCTGAGATTTCTCAGGGTCCAAAACAGATTTTATGAGACAATATAATTTTATCTCAAAACATGATGCCCAAGTGTGCATTTGCATCATCACAACTGATTTAACTGAATTCTAACTACTGGCTAAACAATGTAGAGTCTTGACCATTAAAGTACTGATAATATTCGTTTGTTTTTAACAAGTGCAGGAAGCTATTGTGGAGGAGCAGGAGAGCCGAAAAGAGGAAAACATTCACTTGACTCGCTTCCTGAGAGTTCTTGCTAACTTCTTAGCCCTATGCACACTTGCTGGGAGTGGCTACCTCATCTTTTTTGTTGTGAGAAGATCACAGAAATTTGCCCTGGAAGGTCTGGAGAACTACGGGTGGTGGGAAAGAAATGAAGTTCGTGCTAGCACATTTCTAAAATAGATGTGGTTTCAAACTGTGTCTCTGTACTCTGCATGTTGACTTTTTTTTTCTTTTTTTTTTTTTTTTTTTTTTTTCCTGAGAATTTAAGCACTTTGAGTGTGGGTGGCAAATGTGCAACAAAAGAACTCTTATTGTCTTTCTGCTTTGTGCTTCATTAAGAGGAATATATATATATATATTTTTCAAATGTCCTTTCATATTCGGTTTTCCTTGAAGACCTTCAACTTTCCTCTTTTGAGCCCCTAAAATTGTTTTTCCAGCCACTCTGTGGACTCACAAGATCTCCTCAAGGTGCCTACTCTCTTGTTGCTTTCCTGCAGAGACTGGTCCAAAGAAAGTGACTGGTATGCAGCCACATCCAAAGTTATTTGGGACCTCAGAGATACAACTCTGCAGTGCAGCAACAGTATGAAGCTTAAGCCTTCCAGCTTCACCTGCCCAGTCCAAGAGCACAATATCTTTTATTTATTTATTTATTTATTTATTTATTCTTTTTTTTTTTTCTGTTTAATCTGTTTTCTTCTAGAGTAAATGCAGTCCTGACTTATAGAGGTGTATATTGAAAGTGATTGTGTTTGCTGTAACAGTATGTAGTAGGTACTTGAATTCAGCATTACCATATAAAAACCTGGACAGGCTTTGTTTTTATTTAACAGACACACTGTTGTGCATATTGTAAAACTAGCTGTTCATTATTTAAAGCTTGTATTCTGACCTAGAGAGTGAAGTTGATATCTGAATTAAAGTAAGGCCAAAAGATGCCAGCTTCACAAAGCTAATGGCATGGATAATGGTAGAATGAGGAAAGTCAGTCCCTAACTTTGAACACCAAAATCTGTCACAGGAAGTAACATACATATTTCAGCAACTCACCTTTGGAATCCAGAGAAATAAATCAGCTAAGATTGGATTAAATTATTTGATAAAAATTATTTCATCTTACTCTGGTTGGGAAAGAATTCTTGTAACAACTACTTGGCTTAATGCAACACAAGCTCTATATGTGACAACAGACTAGCAGATGAAGGCAGTTCAGAAGGAATTCAGTTTTCTCAGTTAAAAGGTGTGGTAACATATTTGTTCTAACATGGACAGTGCTACTGAAAGCTGTTATATCAGCTTATGTTGCAATCTGGAAAATACTTAAGCATATGAATGTTTACATTTTATTTTTTGTTTGCTGTACAAAAGATCACTGCTTAGGAGGCACTGTATCACAGAGACCTAGAGCAAGTGTTGCTAAACAAGAATGGCTAAGGCAGTGTTGCTGTTATTTGGCTACAAATTTTTCCCTGTTGACAAGCAATGAACATATTTGTGAGGTACAAAATATTGCCTTTGACTGGGTATTAGTATTTAATGAGATACGTATATTTGGCTTCTTCTTAACAGCCATTTAAACATTTTTCTTTCTTATTTTTTTCTTATTTTCTAGATTAAGCTCTTACGTTTGTGCCATGAATAAATGAACTGAGATTTTGATCGGAAAAAGACCATAAACACTTGGTGTACTATTTAAAGCAAGGAAAAGCTCAGCTTTTACATATAATTCAAGCAACTTTCTTCATAAAAAATATTCAGCTACTGTTGTAAGATTTTATTTTCCCAATAGATGTATTAGGGGTTTAGGAAATGTTTACACATATTCATGGTGTCCTTGGAGCAATCTGGGGTAAATGTTTTTCATATATTCTGTTCCTGAAGCTCATGGCCTAATAAAGTGCCACTGGTGACTTTGTGGACAAGGCCTATTTCTCTCTCTGATTGTTGTCCTCTGTCATATTACTGCAAATCTATTCCAAACTGGGTTCTGTGAACCTGAACTTCATCTCAGCAGTATCTAGTTCTTCAGGGTCACAGTTCAGTTGAAACTGTCTAGCCCATCACAAAGAGTAGGAAATTAGTGTGAAGAGGCAGACTAGGACTGTTAAGGTACTTCATCAGCCTTTGCATCTCTTCTCACAGGTGGTTGTGGCCAGGTGGTTGGCTATGGATGAACAATGATGCTGTACATTGTAACAATTTCCCCATGACTATGGAAATTTTGATAAAATAGAGAATAATGCCACTGATTTCCTTGGTACAGTACTCTGAAATAAGATGAAAAGTACCGAATGGGAATTGACTTTTCTCATTTGACAAAAGATAATTTGTAGAACTACATTATATGGTGAACATCTCTCTGGTACATTGGTACTCTGTTTTCTCAAATATGCTCCTACACTGTTTAAAGATGAAATTACTTAAAAGCAGAATGAACTTACGGGGAGTCAGACTGATTTCTCTGTATCAGAATTATTAACAACATTTGGGCAAAGAGGAGATACGGCTTAGAGCTTACACATTTTTTTTTTTTTAATGTGCTTTAACATTTTAGATCTTGCAAGGTGAAATGACCCCTTAGACCTTTTGCCAAAAACTTCCTGATATTTACTTTAATGTTTCTAGTAGTAGATATGGAGCAGACTTTCACTGGGGTTATTAAGCCGTGTTGTCAATAATCTATTTAAATTGGAGAAATCATCAGGTGGCTTTTATTATTTTGAAATATAAATTTTACTTCTAATTGTCTTTTTAAAAATGAAACTGTATTAACTAGAAAAATAGTTGTTTATTACTGCTTTCTGCAGTAGATGCTAGACAAATCTGTGACTACTGCAGTTGTTGGTAGAAGATATGATTTATATTAACTAGACTACTTACCTTTAATGAACTTATCCTTTAATAATCAAGCAGTCAGAATACACCATTTAATGTTTGGCACACATTCATATGCAGAGGAGGCTGGTGTTTAGATGTAAATGCAGTCACAGAATTTCTTATCCAATTCATAGCAGCTTGAAAAGCTTGTGTAAGCAGGAATTTTCTAGCTTTCAGAATGTCATACAGATGCTTGGTCTCTAGAGTAGTTAGCGTTCTAGAGAGATGAACTTTGTTTTGAACCAGGGTTTTCACTGATTAGTATATATATCTTCATTGCTGTTCCTTTCTTACTCAGAAATGTTATCTTGGTAGGTCAGGGAATGTTTTTGAGATTCATTCAGCAGACACTGAAGATAAGACCATACTGGTTATGAACTGTAACTGTATCATGCTTACATGCAGCCATGCTGTCCTTCTTCTGGAATATCATTCTAAAGTTTTCAAGTCACAAAGAACAGTGGAACTGTCAATGATATAAACAGTGGAAGAAAATCTGCTCTAGCACTTGAAGTTGACAAAAAATCCAGAATATAAATTAGCTCCTTTCTGAATTCAAACTAAAGAACTAAAGTGGCTAAAATTCAATGGATAATGTATTTCTCTATGTTCAGTAAAATACTTCATAAAAAAAAAAAAAGATGATGTGCTGTGAAACTATATGAAGGCTGACTATACTTTTAAAATATGGAACCCATTATAGATTCAGAATTTTGAAAACTCAATAAGTTACATTTTGTTTCAGTAAAACTTTGAATTTTGTTTTATTCATTTCTCACTTTTCAGCTTTACAAGTTTCTGTGCATTGCTTCACTTCTTATTTTTATGTTTTTTCTCCAGAACTAGAAATGTCTTTGAGATGGGAGCATGGTGAAGGCATGGCAAAATGCAGAGAGAAAGCAAATAAGAAAGAATATTCTTACTTCAGATAAATAATAAAAAAGAACTTAAGAAAAATATAGAAAACATTGAATGATAAGGAAAATCAGTGACTTGTATTCTGCTTTTCCCATAGTGAAGCAACAAAGAAACATTTGATGAAGTTAGCAAGTACTATATTTAAAACTGCCTAAAGGACATACCCTTTCTTCTAAAATACATGTTCATCATGTCTTCCAGTAAAAGAACTGGGTGAGAATTTGTAACAGTGGGAATGTACATATTTAATAGAGAGTGAATTTTTTTGTTGGCATAGTGCTTTTCTGCTGTCATATTATTTCTGAGAACCAAGACCAATCTTCTATTCCTTGATAGTAGAAAGTTAGGAATGTGTTAAAATTTGCAATAGTTCTAGCAAAATGGATTCCAGGATGGCTGAGAGTTGCTAAATTCAGAACAACTGATATACAATTATTATTATTATTATTATTAATTATTATTTTGTGACTAAATCAATTCCTTTTTACTTAATTGTTTCAGTATGAGTCATCTTAAATAAACATCTTTTTGTTTTGTGACTTAACTGGAGACAATGTTTTCTGTTGCTTGGCTTTTAGTCCTTTAAAGATGAGCTTTTTGTAAGGAAATTTTATTTGAAACTGAAATAAAAAAAATGCACTTTAAAACTTTTTCAATTACTTCATTTTTGGCTGACACAGTCGATTAGATTTTGTACTATTTCACCAAAAGGTTCAAGCATACTTGGAACAAATTTTAGCAATCACTTAAGCATGCTGAATTCTTAGAATGCCTCACTCAGAATAAAAATGTGTATTCAATATTCCGTAGCATATATTGAGTATATTGAATTTCAAACTGTCTATGAAAGCTTGTTTTTCTCATTTTGCTTTCAATGAACTTGTTCCTTTTCCATTCTTCTGTGATGTGAGTTAATCTTGTTAGAGTCTTTTCAGAAAAACAGGCAGAAAGCATCAGGATTGATTTGAATTTGCTTTGCTTATGCATCAAGAATTAACTTTGGGTGAGAAGTCAGATAATTTTAATTTAGCACGGAATTTTTAGAGAAATGTTTATATAGAACATGTATGTGTCTATTAGGAAGACAAGGAAGAGACTTAGCATGAAACAGTACTGGAAATAGTTTTTTGCGAAGTTCTATGACGTAATTTTTTCTAGAATGTAGGTTGTACTTAAAACAGCTAATACTTGATATTTTTCTGATGTTAAAGTGAACTGTAAAATTGAAAAGAAAAAAAAATCCAAAGTATCTATTTACAGGAGAATACAAATAAGTTTTCACTTCATTGTTTCTTTGCAAAAACAGCTTGTGACTCCCAGAGTGGGTTTTGCTTTTCATTAAATCAAATACCAAATAACAAGTAGCAATAGAAACACACTTGTCATCAAAATCAATCTTGCCTCTAACATTTCACTGTAAACTTTTTTTTTTTTTCTTTCCCTATAGGTGAACATGGTCATGTCACTTTTAGGAATGTTCTGTCCAACTTTATTTGATGTAATAAGTTCTCTGGAAAACTACCACCCTCGAATAGCTCTAAGATGGCAGCTGGGACGTATCTTTGCTCTTTTTCTTGGCAATCTCTACACTTTCATTATTGCCCTAATGGATGAAATCAATCTCAAGGTAAGCTATTTACCTCCCTTCACTATTTTTAACATGTATCAGGGTAAGGATATATATTTCCAACCATGTCATAGATATATCAGGGAAAGATGGGAAAGTCTTGGAGTGGAAAAGAAAAGGCTGAGTATTGGTAATATAAGCTCATGTTTATTTTATTTTATTTTATTTTATTTTATTTTATTTTATTTTATTTTATTTTATTTTATTTTATTATTTTTATTTTATTTTATTTTATTTTATTTTATTTATTTTATTTTATTTTATTTTATTTTAATCCCCTATTTATTTATTTATTTAGTTGGAGGAAGAGAAGATTGTCAAGTATAACATGACAATATGGGAAGCCAGTCTATACAATGGTACTATTCCAGAAAATTCAACTGCTCCTCCAATACAGGTAGACCCTGCAGATGTCCCCAGAGGCCCATGTTGGGAAACAATGGTAGGCCAGGTAATGTAACTTATTTGAGTTCATATTTGAAAATAGATCATAGTGTGTTACAAGATATCATACGAAACCCCTCTTTATTTCTGCTGACTAGAGACATTAAGGTGGGAGAGCATGAGAAAATGCAGATGTGGGACAAGATAATGAAGGATTTTTATTTTTATTTTTTATTTTTTTCCAAGCTACAAAGCTTAGAAAACACTATTTTAATTTCTTTGAATCCTCTCTAGTAGGGAGGTCCCCCTGCTGGTACCTGACACAATTCAAAGCATTCCCCCCCCTTTTTTTTTTTTCTCACTATTCTCCTGATTCATCTTCCTCTCCTCATCTGTCTTATAAAGCCTGTTTAGCAACTATGAGAAGTTGGATTGGTCACAACAATTAATAAAAGTGTTAATTCTGAATAAATTTTTAATCAAGCAAAGATCAGTTTTTCACAACGACAGGTATATTGCAAAGATAAGTAGCTCAACCAAAAAAGAAAGAAAAAAGTATATGATCAGCTCTTGCTAGCAATGTGCATTTGAGAAACCATCTTTATCTTTAACCAGGTAACATCATGCAAAAGAACATCAGTAGTTTAACAGTAAATCTGATCAGTAATTTTATTTGATTCAGTTGAACATTCATAGCTACTGACATTCATATAATATGACACTTCCAAAGAATTTCCCAACATTCCCTTTTCCTCTGTTTGATCATACCTTATTGTTATTGTTTTGTCCATGAGATTAAATCCACCATTGAATCACAACTTTTGCTATTGTTCCATCATTCTGACAGTCTCAGTACCTGTTCGTCTCCACTCCTGACTGGATAAGTGACCAGCAGGTGATGGACAGGAAACAACAGACTTTTTTTTTTTCTTTTTTTTTTCTTTTTTTTTTTTCCCCCCCCACGGATGCTGAATGATAAGCTAAGAACACCAAGAGCTCATCACTGTGCTGATTTTCTCCATAATTTGAAATCAGAGAGAATAATAAGACTTTTGGGCAAATGGGGTAAGGCCTGGTACAGCAGGGTTTAGTGGGACTGACGGGACTTACTGAAACAAAAGTAAAAGAACAAGGATTTTGGGATTTTAGGAATTTCTTTTTTTCTTTCCATATTCAGTGGAATTGGTGCTCATTTAGGAAGAAAGCCAAAAGAGAGGTTGAGATATCAATGTGGAGTTCTGCTATAATGGCAGTCTTAGTTGGAAACTTTTCCCAGACTAATCATACCCTGAAAGTCTCATCTGCTATGAACATAAATAAAAGCAGCAGGTATCTCTAACAAATGAGGGACAGTTTTCTTCCTGGCATTTCTCAGAATCAGTGAATCAGGAGGAGCTGAGAATTTTTACCAGGTTTTAGCAGGGTAAGAACATCCTAGTATAGGATATCCTTCATCAATATTGTAACTATAACTTGCTTAAATATATTCTCAAAAAAATAATAATATTGCTTTAACAGGAATTTGTGCGGCTGACAGTCTCTGACACGATGACAACTTATATCACAATTCTAATCGGTGATTTCTTGAGAGCTGTCTTTGTTAGGTTTTTCAATTACTGCTGGTGCTGGGACTTGGAGTATGGATTTGTAAGTATACGATTTGCTATTTTAAATGTTTTTGTCAGATCATCACTTCATGTTTTTGTAGTAAATCACATTTTTCTTTTAATCATACAGAGGTTACAGTTGCCTAGGCATATCACCTTCAAAATTCCTGAACAGTATTTTGCTTGTTTGTCTCAGAATTTGCTTTTGTCTTAATATTTGCCTTATTCTTCAGGCTTCAGTAACCTTTGAAAACATGTTTTTATTAATTTGATTGTGTAAGTAAGCTGGCTACACATTTTTCACACATTTCAATTTTAAAGACACTCCCAGGTCTGCAGAATATACATAGTGACTCTCTTTGATTTCTATGAACTTTCCCACGGGGTCTTCTAACATAATGAAACAGCCAGTGTTTGTGAAGAAAAATACAAAAGACTTTTTTTTCTAGAAACCTTATCAGATATATTTTTGCTACATTAAGAATCAGGTACATTCATGTCATTCATTTTCTTTTTTCCTCCTAGTCTTGTAAAGTGTTTGGTAAGTCTTTATAGTACCACATCTGTGGACACAATGCTTATGGAAATGGTTTAGTGGTGGACTTGGTAGTGTTTCGTTGATGGCTGGACTTAATGATCTTCAGGGTCTTTTCAAACCTAAATGATTTTATGATGATGTGAAATAAAACATATGAGTCCCATTAACATAAGCACATGTAGGTGTTCCAGCTCTGCACTTGGGATTTGAGAGGTTCACTCTTTTATATGGATCTGTGCTAGATTAAAATAGCCAGCTAAGATACCTGCAGTGTAAGGACTGATGTTGTAGTTTTCACCTGTTAAGTTGCAGCCAGGATACTGGGAAAGGTGAACTTTCTTCTGTAGCTTCTTGTGTACTTACTGAGCGGTACAGAGAGAGCTAAATCATTTAAAGTTATCTAGGGTACATCTGCTCAAACAGCCACTATAGCTTTTCTGCCATTTGTCCTTCTTTCCTCAAAATATTAGCTTCATGTGTGCACATTTTTGTTGTTGTTGTTTGTTTACCAAGAGCCACCTTTCAAGAAATTATAATTTTCCAGAGACAGAAAGTTTGGTGTTATCATAGAATCATAGAATATCCTGAGTTGGAAGGGACCCATAAGGATCATCAAGTCCAACTCCTGGCATCACACAGGTCTGCCCAAAAGTTTAGACCATGTAACTAAGTGCACAGTCCAATCTCTTCTTAAATTCAGACAGGCCATATATATATGTATTTCTGTTGTAGCAATGTCATTTCTGTTGGCTGGCTCCTATGAAACTTCAGCCCGTATAGCAAGGTTCAGTTTCTCCCTGTTAATTCTCCTGTGTGTATCTAACAGGACTGGGGTAGGACTGGAGACAGAGTTTACAAGCCGGCCAGTTTGTGAAGAGCCAAGATACAACCCTTGCAATAACAATATCAAATGCAAGGATTTGAATACAGTATGCACAGAGAACCAGCACAGCTTGTGGAACAGTGTATTTTCATATACTTAAATGGCATCTGGAACTTTCTCACATTTTCATACTTGTCACAGCTATTTTAATAACTGAGAATGAATATGGGGAACACATGAATTGCTGTAGCCAGTACTATGTCTTACAGGAAATAGTTCAGACCTCATATTTTCCAACGATGTTAAAGTGATATGCTGGAACTTTTCCCTATTAGGATTTTCAGGATGAAAGAGTATGAATGAATGCAAGTCTGAAAGCTATTCTGAGGACTACAGGATAGACTTGTTACCTAGGATGATCACTACCTGTCACTAGTGGGGTTTTCCAGGGCTCCATTTTAGGACCAGTATTCTTCAATGTTTTCATAATGATTTGGTTGTTGGACTTGAAGGTTTTTTGAGCAAGTTCGTGGATGATACCAAATTGGGTGGAGCTGCTGACTCTGCCAAGGGTGGTGAGGCCTTGGAGAGAGATCTGGACAAATTAGAGAGCTGAGCAATCACCAACAATATGAAGTTCAACAAGAGCAAGTGCTGGATTCTGCACCTGGGAAGGGGCAACCCTGACTATAAGTACAGACTGGGGGATGAGAGGCTGGAGGTTAGCCCTGTAGAAAGGGATCTGGGGGTTTTGTTTGGCAGCAAGTTGAACATGAGCCAGCAGTGTGCCTTGGCATCTAGGAGTGTGCCTTGGCATCTTGGCAACCATATCCTGGAGTGCATCAAGCACGGCATTGCTAGTCGGTCGAGGTAAGTGATCCGCTCTGCTCTGCACTGGTGCAGCCTCACCTCAAGTACAGTGTGCAGTTCTGGGCACCACAGTATGGGAGATATAAAACTGTTAGGGAGTGTCCAAAGGAAGGCAGCAAAGATAGTAAAGGGTCTGGAGGGCAAGACATATGAGGAGTAGCTGAAGTCACTTGGTTTATTCATCCTGGAGAAGACTGAGGGGAGGCCTCATCACAGTCTACAGCTTCCTCATGAGGAGAGTGGAGGGGCAGGCGCTTATCTCTTCTCTCAGGTGACCAGTGATACAACACGAGGAAATGTCTCGAAGCTGCTACAGCTGTTCAGGCTGGATATCAGGAAAAAGTTTTTCACTGAGAGGAAAAATTTTTTCACTGAGAGGGTGGCCAGGTGCTGGAACAGGCTCCCCAGGGCAGTGGTCACAGCACCGAACCTGCCAGAGTTCAAGAAGCGCTTGGACAATGCTCTCAGACACATGGTCTGATTTTTTGGGTGGTCCTTTGGGGACCCAGTTGGACTCGATGATCCCTGTGGGTCCCTTCCAACTATCCAAGAAGGATATTCTATGATTTTATGATTCTGTGATCTGGCTTCTATTTGGTCTTCCTGAAGCCTTTTCTGCCATTTTCTGTGAATCATCTGCTCTTTATGCAGGGACTTTTTTGTCACAAGAGCTGCCCTAGTGCTGTTTGAGGTGACACTGGGTATCCAGAACAGCTGGGTGGTGCTGCTGGATTTAACAAAAGTTTGTTAAATTCCTGCAGTCTTCCACTGCTGGGAGCCATGTGGCACATTGTAGGACAGCTTGACATGAATTGAGAGTGCCAGTTGCCAAGTGGAGACACACAGAATCATAGAATGGTGCAGGTTGGAAGGGACCTTAAAGATCATCTAGTTCCAGCTCCCCCTGTCATTGGCAGAGATGCCACCCACTAGATCAGGTTGACCATGGCCTCATCTAACTTGGTCTTGAACAGTGCCAGGGATGGGGCTTCCACAGCTTCTCTGGGCAACCTATTCCAAAGCCTCAATGCCCTCACAGTGAAGAATTCCCTCCTAACCTCTAATCTAAATATCCCTTCTTTTAGTTTAAAACCATGCCCCCTTGTCCTGTCATTATCTGAGAGCAACGAGTTGCTCTCCATTTTTTTTGTAAGCTCTCTTTGTAAGGTACTGAAAAGCCGCAGTGAGGTTACCCCAGACCCTTCTCTTCTTCAGGCTGAACAGCCTGCTCTGTCTCAGCCTTTCTTTGTAGGAGAGGTGCTCCAGCCCCTTGATCATCTTCATGGCCCTCCTCTGGACCTGTTGTAACAGCTCCACATCCTTCTTTTGCTGGGGGCCCCAGACCTGGATGTAGCACTCCAAGTGGGGCCTCACAAGGGCAGAGCAGAAGGGGATAATCACCTCCCTTGACCTGCTGGCCACTCCTATTTTGATGCAGCCCAGGATGACCTTGGCCTTCTGGGCTGCAAGCGTGCACTTCTGGCTCATGTTGAGCTTTTTGTCCACCAGAACCCCGAAGTCCTCCTCTGCAGAGCTGCTCTCATTGAGTTCTTCATAGAATCACAGAATGGCCTGGGTTGAAAAGGACCTTAAAGAACATCAAGTTTAATCCCCCTGCTCTGGGCAGGGTTGCCAACCACTAGAACAGTCTGCCCAGAGCCACATCTAGCCTGGTCTTGAATGCCTCCAGGGGTGGGGCATCCGCAACCTCTCCGGGCAACCTGTTCCTGTGCCTCACCACCCTCTGAGTGGAAATCTTCCTTCTAATATCTTACCTAAATCTCCTGGTTTGAAACCATTCCCCTTGTCCTGTCATTATCAACACATATAATCAGGCATTCCCCCTCCTGTTTATACGCTCCCTTCAAGTACTGGAAGGCTGCAATGAGGTCTCCCCGGAGCCTTCTCTTCTCCAAGCTACACAAGCCCAGTTCCCTCAACCTTTCAGTGTAGGAGAGGTGCTCCAG
Source organism: Anser anser (assembly GCF_964211835.1). Lineage (NCBI taxonomy): Eukaryota > Metazoa > Chordata > Aves > Anseriformes > Anatidae > Anser > Anser anser. Next base: position 48,920,180 of record NC_139723.1, read on the forward strand.
CCTTCTGATCATCTTAGTGGCCCTCCTCTGGACCCATTCCAAGAACTTCACATCCTTCTTGTGCTGGAGGCCCCAGGCCTGCATGCAGTATTCCAGGTGGGGCCTCACAAGAGCAGAATAGAGGGGGACAATCACGTCCCTCTCCCTGCTGGCCACTCCTTTTTTAATGCAGCCCAGGACACAGTTGGCCTTCCAGGCTGCAAGCACGCATTGCTGGCTCATGTCCAGCTTTTCGTCCATCAGGACCCCCAAGTCCTTCTTCGCAGGGCTGCTCTCAAGTTCTTGTTCTCCCAGTCTAAATAAATACCTGGGATTGCATGGGATTACCTTGCACTTGGCCTTGTTAACGTCATTTGGTTCTCATGGGCCCACTTCTCCAGCCTGTCCAGGTCCCTCTGGATGGCATCCGTTCCCTCTATTGTATCGACTGCACTGCTCAGCTTGGTGTCATCTGCAAACTTGCTGAGGGTGCACTTGATTCCGTCGTCTATGTCATTGATAAAGATGTTGAAGAGCATTGGTCCCAAGACCGACCAAACCTTCTTCTACCACTCTGTACTCCTGTCCGGGATTGCCCAGCCCAGGTGTAGCACCTTGCACTTAGACTTTTTGAACCTCATTAGGTTCACGTGGGATTGCATCCCTATACTCTTGCCAGGCCATGTGTCCCTGCTTCCACTAACTGTGTATTTCCCTCTTGCACCTCAGTTTGACCAGCAAGTCCTTGCTCAGCCATCCCAGTTGTCTGCCTTCCCTGCCCGCTTTTTTACACAGGGGGATAGAGAGCTCTTGGGCTCTAAGAAAAACATCCTAAAAGAGTTGTCAGCTCTGTTCAGCTCCTTTGTCCCTAAGGACAGTGTTCCAGGGGATCTCATCTTCTAGGTCTTTAAATAGTTTGAATTTCGCTCTTTGGAAGTTCAGCATCCTGACTTTGCTCTTTGCCAGGCCCATATTCCTCAAGATCACAAAGTCAACCAGCGTTTGGTCACTGCAGCCCAGATTGCCTGCAATCTTGACCTCTTTAATGAACTCTTCAGTGTTGGTGAGCACCAGGTCAAGTAATGCTTCTCCTCTGGTTTGTCTAATACCTGGACAAGTAATTTATCCTCAGCCTACTCTAGGAATCTCCTGGATTGCTTACAGCCTGCTGTGTAGTTTTCCCAGCAAACATCCAGGTGAAAGAAGTCATAATATCATTAGGATTGGAAAAGACCTCTAAGATCATCTGGTCCAACCATCACCCTACTACCAATGTCACCCACTAAAACATGTCCCTAAGCACCAAGTCCAACCTTTCCTTAAACACCCCAAGGGATGGTGACTCCACGACTTCCCTGGGCAACCTGTTCCAATGCCTGGCCACTCTTTCTGAGAAGAAATATCTCCTAATTTCCAACCTTAACCTCTCCTGGAGCAACTTGAGGCCATTCACTCTAGTCCCATCACTAGTTTTCTGTGAGAAGAGGCTGACCCCCAGCTCGTCACAGCTTCCTTTCAGGTAGTTCTAGAGAGCAATAAGGTCTCCCCTATGCCTCCTCTTCTCCAGACTAAACAACCCGAGTTCCCTCAGCTGCCCCTCATAGGACTTGTGTTCCAGGCCTTAACCAGCTTCATAGCCCTGCTCTGGGTAAGTTCCAGGGCCTCGACGTCCGTCTTGTACTGAGGAGCCCAAAGCTGAACGCAGTACTGGAGGTGCTGCCTCACCAAAGCTGAGTACAGGGGGATGATCACCTCCCAAGTCCTGCTGGCTACACTATTCCTGATACAAGCTAGGATGCTGTTAGCCGTCTTGGTCACCTCGGCACACTGCTGGCTCATGTTCAGGTGAGCATCAATGAACACCCCCAGATCCTTTTTCTCTGCACAGCTTTCCAGCCACTCTCCCCCAAACCTGTAGTGCTGCATGGGGTTGTTGTGGCCAAAGTGCAGGACCCCTCACTTAGCCATGTTGAACCTCATCCCATTGGCCTCTGTCCATTCACCCAACCTGTCCAGGTTCATCTGCAGGGCCTTCCTACTCTCTAGCAGATTGACACTTCCTCCCAACTTGGTGTCTGCAAACTTACTGAAGTTGTACTCAATTTCCTTCTCCAAATAGTCAATAAGGATATTAAAGAGAATGGGCCCCAACACTGAACCCTGGGGAACACCACTGGTCCTGTCAGGATGAGAGCGCGAAAATGCAATGCTTCTTGTAGTTGAAGCAAGAATGCCTCATCCACAGGCTCCCCTTGATTAGGTGGCCTGTAGTAGACCCCAGCCACAAGCTGTTCTTTATTGGTGTGGTCCTTAACTCTCACCCACAAGCTCTCAACCTGTCCCTAGCTGTTTCCCAGAGGCATCTCTTCACAAACAATCCCTTCCCTAATGTAGAGGGCAACACCCACTCCCTTCCTTCCCTGTCTATCCCTTCTGAAGAGTTTGTAGCCCTCTATTCCAATGTTCCAGTTATGTGATCCTTTCCACCATGTTTCTGTGCTAGCAATCATCTCATATTTGTCTACTTGCACCATGGTTTCGAACTCTTTCTATTTGTTTCCCATGCTGCTTTCATAGGTGTAAAGGCACTTCAGCTGGGCTATCGGTCAAATCACATTTCTAGAACCCTTCCTGATTGCACTGGGAGACTTCATGAGTATTTCCCTGTTGTTACTTAGAGTGATAGTGTTCTCAGGTATTCTTTCTTCACTCAGAGCTGTATCTCGTTCCCACACTGCATCTATTTTAAAGCCCTCATGAGAAGCCCAGCCAGCTTACTGCCTAGAACACTCTTGCCCCACCTGGTCAACTGTCCCCTGTCCAGCATCAGCATGCCTGGTCTCTCGAAACTGTGTTCAAGGTTGCCAAACCTAACCTTGGGCATGGCACCAGCCTCACAGCCAGTCATTCACACAGTCTGTTTGTCACCTTCTTCCTGCGTCCCAGTTACCAACTGAGAGGACAGAAGAGAACACTACTTGTGTGCCTGATCCCTTTAACATCTTTCCAAGGGACATAAAATCCTTTTTGATGTTTTGGAGTTTCCTTGTCATAACATTGTTTGAGTCTACTTGAAAAAGAGGGGAGGGGTGGTAGTCCTTGAGACCCACCAGACTTGGTAGCCTCTTCATAGTATCATGAATATGGGCGCCAATCTCTAGAGAGATTGTCCAGATGGCAAATGGGAGCCTCAGTGCCTCTCAGAGAGGAGTCTCCAATGACTAACACCCTTCATGCCTTCTTTGTGGCACTGGCTCTGATGCAGGTGGCAGACTGAGCCAACTTGGTGTGGTTGGTCTTTCTGAGATCCCTATGGCTGGCCTTTCTGAGGTCTTTACTATTAATCTCAGAGTCTCCTCCTTCCTGCCCTAGAACATTGTGCCTGTTGCGCAGGGGCACTTCAGGGGTATTGGGGAGACGCCTCCTGCAACTCTGATCAGAGACAAGGGTCCACTCTCCCTTGTCCTGTGAGTCTTTCAAATGTGTTCGTTCAGGACTGGAAGCTTGTTTACCCTCCCCTTGCCTGGAATTAAAGCAGAGCTGTTGTTTGGACCATGTCAACGTATAATATCATTTGTCAACCTCCCACACAGACTCCCAAAAGCTAAGCTGTCTGGAGAGCTCTTCTCCCAACAGAGCCAACAGTTTGAAAAACTCATCCAGCTGGGCACACTTGCACCCATGACACCCACCTGTACCTTCAGGCCCTGGGCTTTCAGAGACTGGAGTTCCCTGGGACTGAGGGTTTGGGATAATCTTTTGATCCTCAGGAGGTCTGTTTGGGCGTAGGCATCTGCTCGGGGAGGTTGCTGCCCCCCCCCCCCATCTGGGTTTCAGCCTCAGACCAGCGGGCTTGGTGGGTGGACACCATTTCTGTTTCAGTAGGAGGTCTTTCCTCTGCTGATCCCAGGACACAAAATGAACGGTCCTGCACACCATCCCTGCATGCTCTGCTGGGCCAACGACCGCACCATGCCCTGACTGCCCGCCCTTGTCGCTGCACTCCAAAGTCACGCTCCCCAGGAGCTGCCTTTCTGTGACAGAGGATGGGTGCTTCTGGCTCTGCCTGAGCCTTGTCAGCCACCCTCATGAGGGCTGCTGGGTCCTGGTGGCTCTCTTGAGTGACCTCGAAGCAGAAAACCTCTGCAAGCTGTGATCCCCCACTTCACAGCAGAATGAGTCTGCCCTGGAGCTGATCTCCTTAGTGAGGCAATCATTCTGCCATTAACACTTCAGACTTTTTTGTTTATTTGTTAGGGAAGTTAAAGGAGTATAATACAGTTATTTAATCAATAGAACAAGGCCGATACAAGAAAGCCTTAATTAAGTGACTGGACTGAAGAGCTGTACAGATACCATCCTTCCTTCTAGTCACCCATCCATCCATACGGCCTGGGGGAGCCTGCCCCAGAAAAGGGGCCCTCAGCCCCACCAACCATCCTTCTTCTTCCACATGAGGGCATCTTCCAGGCCACTCCCAACACAGCCGCCTTTGGGCATGCATGGGCCACTTCATCACAGAGGCTTGCTGAGGTCACAGTGGCCACCACTGCCCCGCCTTTGCTCCGGGCCCTATAAAACAGGAACCCTGCAGGTGGCCCACCACTCGCTGAGCTTCTAGGCCCTCTGACAGCCAGTTTGTGTGGTAGCAAGAAGACCAGAGGCAGGAAGGCAAGCAGCAGCCCTCCTCGGCGTGAGAGGACAGCAATGCAGTCCAAGGAAGCACCGAGAAGGAAGGCACCTAACAAGAAGGAGACATGTCATGGGCAGAGGGATAGCACGTGTGGCACAACTGACATCAGCGCTTAGGGGACCTCTGGCGCCCAGCCCACAGACACTTACAAGTGGTACCATTGACACCACAACGATGCAGGGAACAGGCTGCACCCTCAGCCATACAGCAACAGAGGGCCTAGGCCTTTCCATTGGTGCAATGGTGGCATGGGGCGAAGGCAGGAGCATCAGGCAGACAGCCGTGTGGAGCAGAGACGTGCCCATAATCTGGAACACAGTGTAGGACCCAGCCATGGCCCTAAAACAGATAGCAGCGTCGATTCCATGCATAGAAATCATCCAGACAGTGGCATGGGACCTAGGGGTGGAACTGGATGACTCCGTGGTTCGGCACCCTGGCATGAAAGCATTCCGGATGAAAGGCATCCTATTTGGCCAGTCCTGGGCAAGGACTGGCTTATCCTTCTGCCTAACACCATGGAGCCCATGGAGTGGGATCCACCAGATGTGGAGGAACTGATGGAATTGGATCCACCTCCACCAGATCAGACCTGCGACTACTGCGGCATGTCTTTGCTCTGTGCCATCAGACCAACAGTGTCGCAGGAGTGCCAGGCAAGCTCCCTACTCGTCGCTCAGGCTCCATCCCAAGCATTAGCTTGGAGCTGCCAAACAGCATGAACATCCTGCAGACTTATCTGCAAAGTCTCACAGCAATAAAGAACTCTTGTTGCTGATTCTCAGGGGTTGTGTGAATGCTTCTTTTCCATCCCCCAGCCCTTGTGCGAGAGGTGGCATCCCTTCTGCACAGAACCTTGAGGAAGAGCACAAGAAAGGACCCAGCTTCCTTCAGGCTGCTGTGCTGGGGTGACAGGAGGAGTCCCCGAGGGCCACCATGCACCTTTAGCATTTGTGAAAATAAACTGAGGGGTGAAAATAGTAGTGTGTAAGCGATTATAGGTGGCTAATTTCTTATATGAGGAATGAGTTTCTATATTTGAGTAATTGGTAACGACAGACATGGAGAAGGCTGAGGTACTCAAAAACTTCTACGCCTCCATCTGCACTGGTAGACGGGCTTCCCAAGTCCTTCATTTCCCTGAACCCCTAGGTGGAGGCTGGGGGATCAAAGTCCCACCCACTGTAAGTGAAGAGCAGATTCGACACCACCTGACGGATCTAAACAGGTACAAGTCCATGGGACCTGATGACATGAATCCCAGGGTCCTGAGGGAACTGGCTGATGTAGTTGCCAAGCCTATCTCCATCAGAGTTGAAAAGTCCTGGCATTCAGGTGATGTCCCTGGTGAGTGGAAAAATGGAAACAAGATGCCCCTACTCTTCAACAATTAAAACAAAGAATTAAACAAAGAGCACTACTCTACTCAACAATTAAAAAAATTAGGAGATATTTCCTCTCAGAAAGGGTGGTCAGGCATTGGAACAGGTTGCCCAGGGAAGTGGTCGAGACACCATCTCTGGGGTTGTTCAAGGAAAGGTTGGACCTGGTGTGTAGGGACATGGCTGAGAGATGAGTAGTTAGAAAGCTGCCTGGCAGAGAAGGACCTGGGAGTATTGGTTGATAGTCGGCTGAATGTGAGCCAGCAGTGTGCTCAGGTGGTCAAGAAGGCCAACAGCATCCTGGCTTTCATAAGAAACAGTGTGGCCAGAAGGGCTAGGGAAGTGATTGTCCCCCTGTACTTGGCTCTGGCGAGGCCGCACCTCGAGTACTGTGTTCAGTTTTGGGCCCCTCGCTACAAGAAGGACATCGAGGTGCTCGAGCGAGTCCAGAGAAGGGCAACGAAGCTGGTGAGGGGTCTGGAGAACAAGTCTTATGAGTAGCGGCTGGGTGAGCTGGGGTTGTTCAGCCTGGAGAAGAGAAGGCTCAGGGGCGACCTTATCGCTCTCTACAGGTACCTTAAAGGAGGCTGTAGCGAGGTGGGGGTTGGTCTGTTCTCCCACATGCCTGGTGACAGGATGAGGGGGAATGGGCTAAAGTTGCACCAGAGGAGGTTTAGGTTGGATATTAGGAAGAACTTCTTTACTGAAAGGGTTGTTAGGCATTGGAATAGGCTGCCCAGGGAGGTGGTGGAGTCACCATCCCTGGAGGTCTTTAAAAGACGTTTAGATGTAGAGCTTAGTGATATGGTTTAGTGTAGGACTTGTTAGTGTTAGGTCAGAGGTTGGACTGGGTGATCTTGGAGGTCTCCTGCAACCTAGATGATTCTGTGATTCTGTGATTCTGTGATGGTTTAGTGAGTGACATTGGTAGTAGGGTGATGGTTGGACCAGATGATCTTGAAGGTCTTTTCCAATCTTATTTTTTCTATGATTCTATGTTTCTATACAGAGTAAAAAATGTACAGAGAAGTATTAAGTAGTGAGTGTGAACCTTACAGCCCATACACAAGGGTTTAACCACTGTTAAGAGAAGCCATGGACTGATTGGTCAGCAGTGAGGGGACACCTTATTTCCATGTTATATTACTGTTCTCAAAGTGCCAATTACACATTTGCTCGTAGTGTATGATGGGCATACTGTTGTTGTACAGAAAAAGTGCTACTAGTAGCTCAAGTAAAGGGTGTGAAGATACATAAGGAATCAGAGTCAGTGCTACAGCCTAGAAACTGTGCTGATTTGCATGCAAAACAAAAATAAATAAAAGAAAGGAAATTGATCTTACAGAACTACTTGTGTCAATTTTCCAAACTCTTTACACCATTAGAGCTTACAATGAACAAGGAATCTTCCAATGAGCAAGGAATCTTCCAATGAGCCATACCCAGATTTTCTATATTATTGATAGTCTTTAATTTGAAAGATCATCTTGAGCTTTCCTTCATTTTCTGCAAAGACAGCTTATCTGATAGATACCATTGCTGCTGTAGAAACCACTTAACTGTTAATGAAACAATGAAACTTTTATTTGGCATTATGTAAGAATGATTCTAAAGAGCTCCCCTTATTCAACTGTTTTTCAAGTTGAATACTATTTAATCTTACTTTATTAATAATTAGTAATTAATACTTAGTTGAAGGTGTATTTAATCTTTCCTTGCATACAAGACAATTCATAAGTACACACAATATAAATAGAGCAATTTGTTGTAAACGTACATGCAGATATCTGTATATGCATGTATATATATACATACATATATATATATATACATAAAACTAGGCAGAAAGAGTGTAGAAGCTCCAAATATCCCAACATATTATAATTTGTAGTTATGACTTTAATTTGTTAATTTTAACAGAATATCTTTGTTTTGATTCAGACTCAAGGAAATAGTTGGTTTTGTACCTCAAGCCCATTACTCCCCATGTCAGTTGTCCCTGTAATTAATACCTGGATCATCATTCATGATCTTTTTGACCACCCACTTGGTGAATCGTGCATGTCACCAGCTATGTTGTAGTATAACTCTTTCTTCCAAGACAGTTTATTAAGCAAAAGATTGTGAAAATGTAAAACTCAATGGATAATATGTTTGAATAATAAATTTTAATGTAAACCAAAATTTTGGAGCCAGTTTCTTACCAGAAATGTTTATTCTGGTACATATGCACAGAAACCTGCCTACAAAATAACGTGTGCATTTCAGTCATTGCTCAAATTCAGTGTTCTCAGTAAAATTCTGCAACCAGTATTAAAGTCTATCTGTTGGCCTTGAGTCTTATTTATTTATTTCATGATTCACTGATAATATGCAACAAGAGACTTTACAATACAATACCATTATTCTGCTGCTGTTGGAAGTGACAATTTTAATCTAGCATAAGTCATCTTAAAACCTTTTGTGCAAGTCTAATGAACAAATTTGTGTTATTTCTTTCAGCCATCGTATTCAGAGTTTGACATAAGTGGGAATGTGCTGGGACTGATCTTTAACCAAGGCATGATCTGGTAGGTGTGGCAAAGTGTGTCTCTTGTGTCAGCATTCTCCACAGGACTGCAGGATTTATCAGCATCTGTGAAATGAGGATCCTGTCTCATTGTTTTAGTCTGATGACAGTGTGAAGCAATATATATCAGATGCTGGTACAGTGGAATCAGTGGGACAATTTCTAAGCTATTTCTGAGCTAAAATCATGGGACCAGATGCATCAGGTTTCGCAGATCTGAAACGGAATGAAAAGAGTTTCAGTTGCAGCTGGTGAGCTGGCACTGCCACAGAACTAGAAAGGATGAGACGTACATATGTGTGCGTTTGTTTTCTGAGATGAGAGAGAGAGTACACTTACAAAGGCTCTTTCATTATTTGTTCTCACAAAGTGACTGAAATGCAGTTCATTTGCAAGTCTTCTCCATACTGATAACCTATTGGCAAGAATTTGTCTACCATGTTTTTTAAGTTATACATACAAATTTTGGCAATATCCATAAATTACCTAGAGTTTGAACTTGCTGAACTTGTAGAGTATTTTACAACTGATTTCTTTGTGGTTAAGAAATAGGGCCATTAGGTCTCTGCCTTCATAGACCACCAATCCTTTGCCATCTCTTTTAATTGAAGATATGTGGAAAGAGGAAGAAGAGATATTAATATCATATACTCTGACATGACATCTCTATACTTACAGGGATGTTTCCAACCACACAGATTTTTTTCCCCTATTTTATAAAGAGAAAAAGAGTCACCCAGAAGCAAGGTGACCCAGCCCTGATCAGTTGAACAATGATAAAGGAAAAAGTAGATTCCTGCTATCTGTACCATTTGGCCAGGCAGTTAAAAATAACTGCTCTTCAGTCATCATGGCACAGGAAACATGGTCAGATAAAAATAAAATGGTCCCAACTGCTTCTGTGTCATAACCATGCAACTGTAGAAAATAAGGAAAAAAATATGACATTTAGCAGAATCAATAAGTTCATTGGAATAAGGCAGTAAATAACCATAGTAACAGAAGTAAAATAAATGTCAATTTAGCAAAAATAATCTTCCTAAAATGGTACTAATATACTAAGAAAAATAATAAAGAATAATCTAGATTATTTCAGTAACACCTAGATTTTGGGTTACTTTTTTTTTTCTGTCTTTTTTTTTTAAATGAAACACATGACAGATGCTTCATGAACTAATGGTACAAAGTAAGAGGGAGTAACGTTTCATTAAGTGATTATCTCATTCACAGAGAAAGATAATTTTGGAGCTTTGAAACAAAAAGTACATATGGAGAATTCTTTCTGTATGCCTCCAGTTCTTCTTAAAGCAAGAAGAGGCAACACCAGTAAAAAAAAATAAAAAATAAAATAAATAGGATTTTAAGAAAAACAGTGCACACAGTGATGTTGCAAAGCACACCAGAGTGGGAAATAGGTATCATATTTAGGCAGAAGTCCTACTACAAGGTGTTTGTTTGTTTATTTGTTTTTCTAGGATGGGGTCTTTTTACGCTCCATGTCTGCCAGCAATTAATGTGTTCCGCCTCCACACTTCAATGTACCTGCAGTGCTGGGCAGTGATGTGTTGCAATGTCCCCCAGGAGAGGGTCTTCAAAGCTTCCAGATCAAACAACTTCTACATGGCCATGTTGCTTTTCATTCTCTTTCTCTCCACACTGCCTGCTGTGTACACCATAGTCTCCATCCCACCATCTTTTGACTGCGGTCCTTTCAGGTATTTTACATTTTACATCCACCTATTGTTAATACCACATCAAATCACAGTGAATTATCCAGTAATGAAAAGGATTTTCCTTTATAACTATTAGCACTTGCTAGGTTGAGTGTTTAATTATGTGACGTTTCTCATTATGGATAATCATTGAAGTTGGAATCCTATAAAACTGGTTAATTATTTTAAAAAGTTTCCTGTTTTTTTTTTTTTTAAATTATTTTTCTGAATTGTAGAACAGAAAGCCTTTTCTTTTGATTAGCTGTGATGTAAACATTTGTTATTACTTCTCTAAATCAGAAATTATTCTTAAGGAGTATATCAGTGCTTTATTATGCCTCTACAGCCTGTTGAGATTAAAATGTTGGTGTCTATTTTTCTCCTTGAAATACATAAATCCTGTTTTAACTAAAGGTAGTTTCAGAGTTTTATGTTTTAAATAATGCTAACGTATTTTTTTGACTTTTTCCCTGATTTGGTGTGATGTTATTAACTCATATATTCATAATACTGAATTGGCATTGCTAAAATATTTGGATATGATATATTGTCACATTTTCTGTTTAACAGTGGGAAAACTAGAATGTTTGAAGTCATATCAGAAACTCTGGAGCATGACTTCCCTTCTTGGTTTGGGAAGGTATTTGGCTATGCCTCTAACCCTGGACTTATCCTACCTTTTATATTACTGATGGTGTACGTATAGAATATTAACTGAAAACTTAATCCTTAATGAAAGGTCTGATCAGTTTCTTTCCTTCTGAATCTTTACTGCATGCATATCTAATTAAATATGGTATTGATTCCCCCATGGTGAGGGACTTTAAGAATTTAGGTCTTTTAGTTGAACATAATTAATGTGTCTCTGCACAAAAGGTGATCTCTGTTTTGTTCAGCTGTTTTCAGCTTTTTTTTTTTTTTTTTTTTTTACATTTTTTTGCTCTTGCTATCATAACGACAAAACTATTTAAATGCAAAAGTCTATGGGATCTGATGTTGTTGTGACCTTGATCAGCTTGTTCAGTAGACAGAACAACATGTCATAAATACTTAGCAAGTTCAGTAGAAAACTCACAGAACAGTGACTGTCGTAAAGCAGAGCTATTTCTCATTAACTTTCAGTGAGCTTGGTCTTGAGTGCCTGTGCCTTTCCTTGATGTACCTTATGTTGTCGGGACTAGAGGGAGAGAGGGTGTTAGAAATATACTATGGAGATGTTCCAATCTCAACTGCCTAAAATCACCTCGAGTCCTATTCCTTCTTATGGAACAAGGCTAGTAGGGATTTTTCATAAGTCACTTAAAGAATAATGACCCCTGAGTAGTCTTTCTCAAAAACTATATTGAGTCCTTCTTCATAAAGACATTTTAAACTACTGCTCATGTATATCACAATTTTTGCATACTGCTGAACTAAAAGCTAATTCTAGGTAGAAATGAGCTGGGATTTAACCCTGCATTGTAGAATTGCCAAGAAATATAGAGAAGATTACAGAATATAATACAAATTGCAAAATACTTTATGTGAGCAAAATGAAATTCTGAGATGAAATTTTACCAAGATTCACTTAACATTTTGTTCCATTTAACCATTAGCTAGAAAAACAAAAAGACTGGAATGTCCTCTGAAATATGGGGTTACCTTTTACTTATTTTTTTCCGAGTAGTATTCCTATACTGCAAAGATCCAAGACAAAAATACCAAAATATAAATGAGAAAGAAAAAAAAAAAGGAAAATACAAGGCAAAATCAGGCAAAGCAGAGTCAACAGCAAATGAAGATTAATTACTTACTGATTAACAAAGGGTTTCATATCAGAATTTCTCTAATTAAATCATGAGAGTAAAAAATACTAATTTCATAGAGTTATCACAAAAATAATGCAATATATTGAAAAGTGTAACCAAATTTAGAACAAAAATTAAAACGTCCGGTTTTGGCTATTCTCCTAGAAGTATTTGACTTTGCCTATTTATAGAATCATAGAATCATAGAATATCCTGAGTTGGAAGGGACCCATAAGGATCATCGAGTCCAACTCCTGGCACCACACAGGTCTACCCAAAATTTTAGACCATGTGACTAAGTGCACAGTCCAAACGCTCCTTAAACTCCAAAAGGCTTGGTGCAGTGACTAATTCCCTGGGGAGCCTGTTCCTGTGTGCAACCACCCTCTCAGTGAAGAACCTCTTCCTGATATCCAGCCTCAACCTCCCCTGCCTCAGCTTGACACCATTCCCGTGGGTCCTACCACTGGTGATTAAAGAGAATAGGTCGGCGCCTGCCCCTCCACTCCCCCTTGTGACGAAGCTGTAGACCGTGATGAGGTCTCCCCTCAGCCTCCTCTTTTCCAGGCTGAACAGGCCAAGTGACCTCAGCCGCTCCTCATATTTCTTCCCCTCTAGGCCCATCACCATCTTTGTAGCCCTTCTCTGGACACACTCCAACAGTTTTACATCCTTTTTGCATTGTGGTGCCCAGAACTGCACACAGTACTTGAAGTGAGGCCACACCAGTGCAGAGTAGAGTGGGACAATCAGTTCCCTCAACCAACTAGCGATGCTGTGCTTGATGCACCCCAGGATACAATTGGCCCTCCTGGCAGCCAGGGCACACTGATGGCTATTGTTCAGCTTGCTACAAATCGAAACCCCCAGATCCCTCTCTGCAGGGCTGCTCTCCAGCTTCTCCTCCCCCAGTCTGTACGTATAACCAGGGTTGCCCCTTCCAAGGTGCAGGACCCGGCACTTGCTCTTATTAAACTTAACATGGTTGGTGATCGCCCAGCTCTCCAATCTGTCCAGATCTCTCTGCAAGGCTTTTTCACCCTCAGGAGAGTCAACAGCTCCTCCAAGTTTGGTGTCGTTGGCAAATTTGCTCAAAACACCTTCTAGTCCTACATTCAAATTGTTTTTGAAAACACTGAAGAGGACTGGCCCTAAAATGGAGCCTTGAGGGATCCCACTAGTGACCATCTGCCAACCTGGTGTGGCCCCATTTACCAAAACCATTTAAGCCCTGCCCATCAGCCAATTGCTCACCCATCGGATGATGTTTTTATTTAGGTGTATGCTGGACGTTCTGTCCAGTAGGATCCTATGGGAAACTGTGTCAAAAGCTTTGCTGATGTCCAAAAAGATCACATCAGCTGGTTTCTGTTTCCCTTGACTGACTAGATGGGTGATCTTATCATAAAAGGAAATCAAATTTGTTAGGCAGGACCTACCCCTCGTGAACCCATGTTGGCTGGGACCAATGACTGCATTGTCCCCCAGGTGCTCTTCAATAACTTCAAGGATTATCTTCTCCATAATTTTCCCAGGCACTGATGTGAGACTGACAGGCCTGTAATTTCTAGGGTCTTCTTTCTTGCCCTTCTTGAAAATTGGTACAACATTTGCCAGCTTCCAGTCTACTGGGACCTCTCCAGATTCCCAAGACAGCTGAAAAATAATTGAGAGAGGTCCTGTGATGACATCAGCCAGCTCTTTAAGCACCCTGGGATGAATCTCATCTGGACCCATGGACTTGTATGGATCCAGGTGGAGCAGCAAATCCCGCACACGTTCAGGGTCGGTAGGGAGTTTATCATTCCCACCATCTTGGTCCTCCAGCTCAGGGCACCCTGGATCCCGAAGTCCATCATCAGCGTTGAAGACGGCGGCAAAGAAGGCATTAAACGTCTCTGCTTTGCCTATGTCTTTGTCTGTGAATTTTGTATTACTTCAAAAGATTTTATAAATATAGTTTACTAATTTTTAAAGTGTGTCGTACAAGTTAATTAACTTTTATAAACTATTCAATGAAACACCCATCATAGCAATGAACACATAGCTTAATTGAGCTACCTTAGCAACCATAAGAGTGAATGTAGAGTATAAAAGACAGAATAATTTATTTCTGTTCCTCCCCACACACATACCTTGAAATGAGTACCTTCTTCATACTCTGAGGAAACACATTATCCACTCACTGTCAAAATACTACTAGTGCTTAAGCATGATGAACAAGGAAAAATACAGATTTGATATTAGCACAGTTGTAGTTATTGCTATAGGAAGTCTTTAAATCATTATCTAACAAGATGCATTCTTTTCTTGAAATTTAGCCTGAGTATTTATTATCTCAATGCTACATCCAAATCCTACAAGGAAGCTAACTTGGAACTTAAAAAGAAGCTACAAAGTGTAAGGAATAAAGAATTGTTGAATTTTGGCTTTACTAATTATTAGAGAAGACATTCAGGTTACTGAAAGATGCCTTCTCTATTTCCCCATCATTAGCAAGCAGAAGAAAATAAAAGAAGAAATAAACAAAAGGCACAAAAATCAAATGAACAAGAGGAAAATCCATTTGAGACAGAACCACCACAGAGAAAGCAAAAAGGAAGCAAGCAAGATGAATCTACTCCAAATCAAGGTAAGGACAGTTTTTAATTTCTCAAGATGAGATATACTTGTATTCCATACCAGTGTTGTTCACTGTCTTATCTGCTTCCTTTGCCATAATTTCTTGAAAGATGTTCACAATACTGAATGACAAGTATTAGCCTAGTATCCAGTCCATTTTTCTTCCTTTGGCTAATTTCAGAAATGCTGTAACATCACTCCACAACAGGCAACACCTTTTATCAAAGTAATAAAACTAGTAGAACGTGTCACAACCTTGTCTGAATGTCAGTGATCCCTCCTATCCAATAACAAATCATTAAAAAAAAAAATGCATCCTGCTGATATTTCTTTCATCCTGATACTTCTTTCATCCTGAACAGCTGAGGACAGCATATGCCTTCTGTGCCAAGGTTCAATGGCAGAAGGTGTAGTGAGAGGACAGTGTGGTAATAACCCTCATCAGAAAGCCTAACTTGGTCAGGCAGGTTTCAATTGGTCCATAAGGATTTTACAGACTGTTTCCTCCCCTCTGAATATTACTAGTCTTTCCCAATCGTGCATGCCATACAATCAGTATAGATTAAGCCTAGCAGAGAAATGCAGATTAGGGATGACGATCTGTGGAAGAACCACATGGAAGGCATGTCTACAGCCTCAAAACCTGCCTCTTTTATTTTGGAACTGCTGACCTTCATCACCATTTATAGATGATATCTTCTTGCCAATGAATTTAGCTACTTGGGAAATACTTCTACTTCTCTTTGTTGGGACCTTTCAGAAAGAACTGGAGAGAAAATATGGTGCAAGGATCATGAAGTCGCATTGTCCCTCATTTCAGACTGTTGGTGTGGTGGCTCCCAGACCTTCCATCATATGCTGTAGTGGACAAGGTGCTTCAGCCTTTCCCTCATAGAGAATTTCTGTTCTGCGTTTTCATTCTGTAACTCTGTTCTCCTAATACATTTCAGATAACAAGCAAGGACAGAGTGGCAATGAAGCAAAGAAAATGGGTCAGCTACAGGAAGCAAGTTCCTCTCAGACACTCCAGAATCCAGGCTCTGCCCCAAATGGTCACCATCCAATGCAGAACAGAGGAGGAAACCTTCTTCCCCCACCCATTGCTGTGACACGGCCACCAGGACCTTGGGGGTTTTCAACACCAGGCTATCCACCTGGACTCCCACACTTTCCAGGGGCCCAGCCAGGAATGCCCAGGGGCCCGCCTCACTACAGATAAGGAGGCTGTCCATAATTCTCTTTTGTGTTTTGTGATATGGTGAAGGACACCGAGGAAGGCAAGAGTGGTGTTGCCCCAAACAAACTCCTTAAAGTGCAGAACTCCATTGTGTTAATTATAAATCTTCATCTGCATAAAAGTTTCTATGAGAAAATATTACTTCTGTCTGCTTGTGTTTGAATACATTGCAAAAATGTGTTATCTGTGTCGCTAGGTTACTATACTTAAGGATATTTACTGGGAGACATTTGTTAGAAGAATGAAAATTATTTTGTATTTAGTTGCTTATTTTCTTAAAAGCTTGAAAGTGTGTACTTAAGAGCTTTTCCTTTTCCTCAGAAGTGTTCACTGAAAACAAAAATTCTTACAGTGTATTGGAGTCAGTTGTACTTAAAAACTGCATATAGCTTGTCTTCTGCTGGTGAGATAAGTTTTTCCAAAGAGTTCAGGTTGTACATGGCAAAACGGGGATTTCTTCAAAAGATGGATGATTACCTCTAAAGTCTTTGGGAAAGTATTTTAAAGGTAAAAGAAAAACAATATTTTGCTTGTTGCTATGAAGAAAATTTAACTGCTATTACAGTAGTGCTTTTAGTCAATACAACAATAAAGAATTTTACCATATTCAGAAGGACTAAAAATAAACAAATAAAAAATAATAATCAAAGTGGTGAAGATATTTCTTATGCAAAAAGTGAATTTGAGGAATAAAGGTAATAATGTTATGCAATATTTTTGCCTAAACACTCACCAGGATTTGTTATTGCACACAGTTACCTGTTACTGCAGAAGAACACGTGCTATACAATCTGCTCTGTGGTTTTATTGGTGTCATTTTGTATTGACCTCTATAGAGTTCAGGATGGAACAGATCCTTTGTATGATAGGTCTAGTGGACACACAGAATAAATACAGGTCCATGTGCTGTTGTTACTAATTCCAATGAGACAGCTATATTTTTATATTCATTGTCCAGAAATTGTGACTTGATATTTATTTTAAGACTCACAAGATGAATAACAACAAAGCAGCCAACAGACTGTCTTATAAAAAAGAAATGTAATTCCATTGGTGGCCTTCTATATAATATGTGTCCATTTTGAACAGTAGAAAAAAATAATCTTATCTCAGTATACGACAAGTCTGTGATGTCACAAAAATAAATAAATAAAAGTCCATGTAATCGGATTATAGGACCTATTGAAAAAGGTTTATTTTAAATCAGTATAAGCTGTGTATCCCTATAAAACACAGTCATCCAGATGCAATTTCCAGCTCAAGCAGTCTTTAAATCAGTTGCCAAATACTAGGAGGATATACCAAGGGAAAGTTAACTTTATACTTGACTCTTGTTCTGCTTCCAAAAGCATCTGCTATCAGCTGGAGATAAGATATTAGATCAACCAGACCTTTAGCCAGTACCAGCACTATCGCTCTGCATATGAATACAAAGTACTGCTAGCCAAATCAAGAGAACTACAACTACAAGAGAAGGTCTTGTAGCAACTACAAGAGAAGGTCTTTCTTAGCAAACAGACTGGAAGCGCATTGCTACTAAATGAATGCTATGCATTGCTACTAAATGAATGGACAAATGGGTTAAGATTGGATCCTAAGACATATCTGCATCTGTGGTGCAGTGGGTCTTGTAATGTAAATTAGACAAAGTGCAGCTAGGAGCAGTGCAAATCATTTCATCTTTTGAAGATGAGGTTTGATAAGATAGGTTGAAAAGGTACAGTAATTCAAACTGTTTTTAAGTGGAATATTAAAATATTTTTTCCAATATGTCTAACATTTAAACTGAGTGTATTTTTAGCCTAGAAACATATAAGATTGTGAGTAGTTTCATCAAAGTCAATCTACACCCCAGTGCTCTAGGACTGTGCCTCATCCATGGTTTTAAGACACATATTTCCCTACAAACTGGGAAATGTCTGTAATGAGACACTGATTAGCTTAGAGAGTTTTTGTTAACAGCAACAGACATTTCATAAGAAAATACTGGATATTGCTTAGAAAAAAAGAGATGCTAGCAAAAATCAAGACTATGGATTGCAGCCTGCTTTGTAGAATGTGTGAAGAAACTAATTTTAAAGACACTTTGTGGCCTGGTGATCCATCAAGAGGATAAAATATAGAACAAAGTTTTTCAAAGTTGCTGGAATAAATTACAGTGGCAAACTGGTTATGATGAAGTCTGGTTCCATGAAACATAGGGAGAGGTTTATTCCACATACACTGGCCTTAATAAGGATTCCTAGTTCTTTTAGGAGTCAAAATTTTCTTTGGGCATTAAAGGCTTAATCAGTATTAGTTGGCTTGGTATTTTATTCTGCAGAATTGTTTTGTATCATGAATGGGAAAGAAACATAGACAAGAATCTAACAGTTGAAATTATTCTGAAAACCTTTCTGTTAGACCTGTATGCTGTATTGATTTTCAACAATAAATGCCTTCTTGGAATGCACCTGTGTAGGCAGCAATTAGCGTGTGATAGCTCTAACATGTATAACAATAACATGGATAGATGTTGCTCACGTCTTGTAATCAGCATCAAATGGCTGTGAATGAAAACAAAATATTTATTCTTATTCATTGGTACTTCCAAGTAAAGGCCTTTCTGTGCTTTATGAAGCTGTGCTTTTAGAGCTTTCTAGATTTTTTTTTCTGTTTAATTGCCTACCATATTATTAATAAAATAAAATGAATATAGGAGACAAGATCTTATATTACATGTTGCAATCTCCAAAACTAAACCTACCTTTAAGAAAACATGCTGTTTACTCCATAAAAGTAACTTCAAAATAGTTACAAGGATTTTGTGTGATGAGATTTAAAGTCATATTTCCTTTCTGTGCAGCCTTTCTCCATCATAGAATTGCAAAAGCATTCAGTTTGGAAAAGACCTCTCAGATCATCTAGTCTATCCTTTAACCTAGTACTAACAAGTCCACCACTAAACCATGGTACCAATTTCTACATTTCTTGAAGACCTCCAGGGATGGTGACTCAACCACTTCCCTGGGCAACATGTTCCAATGCCACACAACCATTTCAGTAAAGAAACTTATCCTAATATCTAACCTAAACCTCACCTGGCACAACATGACTCCATTTCCCCTCATCTTATCACTTGGTGCTTAGGAGAAGAGCCGGATCCCCACCTTGTTACAAACTCCTTTAAGGTAAAATACAGTAAGGTCCCCCTGAGCCTTCTTTTCTCCAATCAAAACAACCTCAACTCCCTCATAAGACTTGTTCTCTAGACCCTCACCAACTTCATTGCCCTTCTTTGGACACACTCCAGCAGCTCAATGACCTTGTGGTCAGGGGTGAAAAACTGAACACAGTATTCAAGGTGCATCCCTTCTATATATTGTCTTTCAATTCAACTACATTATCTTCATCATCATCATCATCATCATATTATTATTATTATTATTATTATTAATGATAATAATAATAATAAATTTTAAAAACACCTTATGCAACGTCCATCCTCTTACTCACATTTCTACTCCTCTATTTGAGTCTTGTACCGTGCTGAACAGGTAACAAATACTCTTAATAACACGAATAATACTTTGATTCAAATAGTGCACAATGATCTTGCTCATAGAGACAGAATATATTTTGTTTTCAGTTGGAACGCATAACATTTTCTTTCTTCTATGTTGTCAGACTAGCAAATTGTGCTAACGACCAGCAAATTGTGCTAACGATACCTCAGAGCTTTATTATCAAATTACTTTCAGTGAAGTCAGGGCTCGGTGTATCTTCCCACACCCCATGTCTTCCCCTGCACAATTTACATGCTGTTTTCACAGCACTTTGGCTGAGCATTTCATATAATTTTCTGTATAATATTTTTTTTCCCCATATTACCATATTATTACAGAGCAGCTTTCAAAATATCTTGAAGCCCTGCCAAAGATGTAATTTCTCACTGACCTGTGCAAATTATAATTACTGTAAAATATAATTATTGACTACATCTCCCTTCTATTTGTCTTTTTTTTTTTTTTTTTTCTGTTGAATGAATTCAGACTGAATTCACAGCAAGTGGGAGATAGGACTTTTCATAACATGGCGATGGCCCAGCTGAAGTGCATCTACACTAATGCACGCAGCATGGGTAACAAACAGGAGGAGCTGGAAGCCATTGTGCAGCAGGCAGGCTACGACTTGGTTGCCATCACGGAGACGTGGTGGGACCACTCCCACGACTGGAGTGCTGCAATGCCTGGCTATCGGCTCTTCAGGAGGGACAGGCAGCACAGAGGGGGTGGTGGCGTGGTTCTCTACATTAGAGAATCTTTTGATGTTGATGTTGTGGAACTCCAGGCTGGGAATGATAAGGTTGAGTCCCTGTGGGTTAGGATCCGCGGGAAGGCCGGCAAGGCTAACTTCCTGGTCGGGGTCTGTTATAGACCGCCAAACCAGGATGAGGAGATGGATGAGGAGTTTTATAGGCAACTGACAGAAGTTGCAAAATCGTCGGCGCTTGTCCTCGTGGGGGACTTCAACTTCCCGGACATATCCTGGAAACACAACACGGCACAGAGAAAGCAGTCTAGGAGGTTTCTGGAGAGCGTGGGAGATAGCTTCCTGACGCAGCTGGTCAGCGAACCTACCAGGGGTGGTGCCCCGCTAGACCTTCTCTTCACAAACAGAGAAGGACTGGTGGGAGATGTGGTGGTCGCAAACTGTCTTGGGCAGAGTGACCACGAAATGGTAGAGTTCTCTATTCTTGGCGAGGCCAGGAAGGGGACCAGTAAAACTGCTGTATTGGACTTCCGGAGGGCTGACTTTGAGCTGCTCAGGACGCTGGTTGGCCGAGTCCCTTGGGAGGCGGTTCTGAAGGGCAGAGGAGTCCAGGAAGGCTGGGCGCTCCTCAAGAAGGAAATCGTGATGGCACAGGAGCGGTCCGTCCCCACGTGTCCAAAGACGAGCCGGCGTGGAAGAAGACCGGCCTGGCTCAACAGAGAGTTGCGGCTTGTGCTTAGCAGAAAAAAGAGGGTTTATAATCTTTGGAAAAAAGGGCGGGCCACTGAGGAGGACTACAAGGATGTAGCGAGGCTGTGCAGGGAGAAAATTAGAAAGGCCAAAGCTCATCTGGAGCTCAACCTGGCTACTGCCGTTAAAGACAACAAAAAATCCTTTTACAAATATATCAACGCGAAACGGAGGACTAAGGAGAATCTCCATCCTTTACTGGATGCGAAGGGAAACCTAGTTACTAAGGATGAGGAAAAGGCTGAGGTGCTTAATGCCGCCTTTGCCTCAGTCTTTAGCGGCAATACCGGTTGTTCTCTGGATACCCAGTACCTTGAGCTGGTGGAAGGGGACGGGGAGCAGGACGTGGCCTTTGCTATCCATGAGGAAATGGTTGGCGACCTGCTACGGAGCTTGGATGTGCGCAAGTCGATGGGGCCGGATGGGATGCACCCGAGGGTACTGAAAGAACTGGCGGAGGAGCTGGCCGAGCCGCTTACCATCATTTATCGGCAGTCCTGGCTATCGGGGGAGGTCCCAGTTGACTGGCGGCTAGCCAATGTGACGCCCATCTATAAGAAGGGCCGGAGGGCAGACCCGGGGAACTATAGGCCTGTCAGTTTGACCTCAGTGCCAGGAAAGCTCATGGAGCAGATTATCTTGAGGGTCATCACGCGGCACTTGCAGGGCAAGCAGGCGATCAGGCCCAGTCAGCATGGGTTTATGAAAGGCAGGTCCTGCTTGACGAACCTGATCTCCTTCTATGACCAAGTGACGCGCTTGGTGGATGAGGGAAAGGCTGTGGATGTGGTTTACCTTGACCTCAGTAAGGCTTTTGACACAGTTCCCCACAACATTCTCCTCAAGAAACTGGCTGCTCGGGGCTTGGACTGGCGTACGCTTCGCTGGGTTAGAAACTGGCTGGATAGCCGGGCTCAGAGAGTTGTGGTGAATGGAGTCAAATCTGGTTGGAGGCTGGTCACTAGTGGTGTCCCCCAGGGCTCGGTACTGGGGCCGGTCCTCTTTAATATCTTTATCGATGACCTGGATGAGGGCGTCCAGTGCACCCTCAGTAAGTTTGCAGATGACACCAAGCTAAGTGCGTGTGTCGATCTGCTCGAGGGCAGGAAGGCTCTGCAGGAGGATCTGGATAGGCTGGAGCGATGGGCTGAGGTCAATTGTATGAAGTTCAACAAGGCCAAGTGCCGGGTCCTGCACCTGGGGCGCAACAACCCCAAGCAGAGCTACAGGCTGGGAGATGAGTGGCTGGAAAGCTGCCTGGCCGAGAGGGACCTGGGAGTATTGGTGGATAGTCGGCTGAATATGAGCCAGCAGTGTGCCCAGGTGGCCAAGAAGGCCAACAGCATCCTGGCCTGTATAAGAAGCAGTGTGGCCAGCAGGTCTAGGGAAGTGATTGTGCCCCTGTACTCGGCTCTGGTGAGGCCGCACCTCGAGTACTGTGTTCAGTTTTGGGCCCCTCGCTACAGAAAGGACATGGACGTGCTCGAGCGAGTCCAGAGAAGGGCGACCAAGCTGGTGAGGGGTCTGGAGAACAAGTCTTACGAGGAGCGGCTGAGGGAGCTGGGGTTGTTCAGCCTGGAGAAGAGGAGGCTCAGGGGCGACCTTATCGCTCTCTACAGTTACCTTAAAGGAGGCTGTAAAGAGGTGGGGGTTGGTCTGTTCTCCTACGTGCCTGGTGACAGGACGAGGGGGAGTGGGCGAAAGTTGCGACAGGGGAGTTTTAGGTTGGATGTTAGGAAGTACTTCTTTACCGAAAGGGTTATTAAGCATTGGAACGGGCTGCCCAGGGAGGTGGTGGAGTCACCATCCCTGGAGGTCTTTAAAAGACGTTTAGATATAGAGCTTAGCGATATGGTTTAGTGGAGTACTTAGTGTTAGGTCGGAGGTTGGACTCGATGATCTTGAGGTCTCTTCCAACCTAGAAATCTGTGATACTGTGATACTGTGATAACATATCCTTTTCATCACGAGATTAGTGATAGCCAGAACCTGGAAATAACATACATAATGCATACAGTAATAACATCCATGGAGATCTGTGGACATCTAGAACAGATGTAAAGTTAAAAGAGGTTTAAATACAAAGGATCAGTTTGTTACCATACCTTGATAAAAATAGTCACAAAATGCTCACTGGAAAATTGGGTAGAGTTTTTATCTATGCATAATCCTTTTCTTAGTTTTCTAGCCTTCTGTGAACAAGCTGTCTGTTAAACACGTTGTGGCTAAAGGGTAATTCAAAAGCAGGTAACATCTGTTTTATGTTTGTCTTTTAGTGAAAAAGTTAGGTCTTATGAATTCACTATAAACTTTGTGCTGTACATGCCACATAACTTGTCACCTGTCTGCATTATCATAACATAGCATATAGCATAGCATAGCATAGCATAGCATAGCATAGCATAGCATAGCATAGCATAGCATAGCATAGCAGAATAGAATAGAGTAGAATAGAGTAGAATAGAATAGAGTAGAATAGAGTAGAATAGAATAGAATAGAATAGAATAGAATAGAATAGAATAGAATAGAATAGAATAGAATAGAATAGAATAGAATAGAACAGAACAGAACAGAATAGAAAACAGTGTTTGACCATGATCACAGTAAAGAAATTTTTACTAATAAACTAGTCTGAAACTCCCTGGGTGCAGCTTTGTGCCCTTCCTGTGTATAATGTCATCAGCTACCAAGGAGAAGAGACCAGCACCTCAATCTCTACTTCTCCTCCTCAGGAAATTGCAGAGAGTAATGAGGTCACCTCTCAGCCTTCTCTTCTCCAAACTAGAAAACACAAGTGCTCTTAGCCTCTCCTCATAGGACATGCTTTCCAGATTTTTTGCCCTCCCCTGGATGCTTTCAAGTATCTTAACACCTTTTTTATTTTGTGGAAACCAGAACTGCACACAATACTCAAAGTGAGGCCACACCAACACTAAATAGAGCAGGAGGATCACCTCTCCCTGGCAGCCCTGCTGTGGCTCAGCCCATTGGCTTAAGAGAGTGCAGGAGTGATTTCAGCAGCAGGCTTCTTCCACAGGGGCCTCATATTCATCCACCCAGTACCATGAGCAAGAAGGTATCTCCCCATGGCCACACTCCATCACATGCAGATGCCAAATACAGTTTCCGTACACATATTGTACATGACAAGTAACCATTTCCCTAAATAACAACGTTAGGCTGGAAATTCACATATCTGTATTGACGAAAGACAGAAAAACAAAATATTTTTTATGACAGTGTTTGTTTTATTTCCTAAACATAGTGGAAAGGATGTTTCATAGATTACAGACCCTGTTGGCAGCTTGCAAACAGAAATTTTGCTAAGGTTAAGACCTCAGAAAGGGTTGTTAGGCATTGGAATAGGCTGCACAGGGAAGTGGTTGAGTCATCATCCCTGGAGGTCTTTAAAAGATGGTTAGATGTAGAGCTTAGTGATATGGTTTAGTGGAGGACTTGTTAATGTTAGGTCAGAGGTTGGACTAGGTGATCTTGGAGGTCTCCTGCAACCTAGATGATTCCGTGATCCTGTGATTCTGTGAATATTTACATATTTGCTAATATTTGCTTCTACTTACATTGTTAGAAGATCTTAGGTACATGTAAAGAGCTGGAAGATGTTTGGTTTTAATGTTAATGATTCAGGGCAGAAATAAATATTCACCTACATATTTGGGAAACACCTGAACATCTGACCTGTGCTCCATGCTCTGATTCATTTATCCTGCTTTGTATGAAGATCTGAAAAAGGAGCTCACACACCACATCGGAATTTTTTCTTTCCTTTGAGGCATAACATCTCAGCTGCAGTACGTAGTCGTAGAATGCTGTGAATCACGTCTTGCAGAAGTGTCGACAAAATAATAAAAAAGAGCATTGCACACTTTATGTAAGGCTTTTTTTTTTTTTTTCCCCAGTTGGAAGATATTTTGTGTCTTTGCACATACTACACTGTGTGCTTGTCACAGTTATTTACATTTCAAAAATATTGCCTATTTAATTTGGAAGGTACTCAAGAAAGAAGAATTTCAAAACATTGTGGTTGAATATTTTTTTTTACCTTAAGGCGTTTCTTATCATATGTGCCTTTCTATTATACAATAACTAATGAGATTTGCAATAAATTACATTTATCAATTACCTTTTGACTATTTTGTCTGTGTTCTTGCCAGATCTCTGAGTCTGCAGGAAGAGCTTTCTTTCTTAGATTATTCTCTCCCTCTCTTTCTTGGAATTAGATCAGAAAAAAATAATCCTATATGTAATTTGTAGTCAATAGTGATAATGAACCATTATCTCAAAACACTGGAGCAGGAAGCAAAATATTTATACTGGACAAAATTAAATTACAGATTTCTTAGACCACACATTTTACAGTCAATGTAAATTCCCTTTACTAAGGTTGTTAATTTAATATTTCTATTTTTCTCACTACAAAACTGTATGTACCTGTGCTCATCAGAAGTGATGGACTCCACAATCTAAAAGCCGTTTTCATGAGCTAATCAAAAGAGAGTTAGAAGACGTGTAACTGAACATCAAAATCATTACTTTGCACCTCTGATAAGGACTGAGTTTCTGTTTTTCCACTAGATAAAACATTTTCAAGACCTGGAAAAATGAATGTGGGAAAAAAAAAAAAAGGTAATAATTTTAAGGAAACAAGCTTTTAAAATCCTTCCTGGGGTTCTCAAAGCATAAAAGCTAAATCTTCAGCTTCAGCTTCACCAAACCCCCCCATTAGGGTACTATCAAGCTAATACCTGTTTTATAAAATATAATATTTCAGTCTTTACACTGTGAGAATATGAAGCACAATTTTTTATAATTAATGTGAGATTCTTTTCAGCTGAAGATAAATGTTATATTTCAAAACCTTTGCCTTTCCTTCTCTCTTTTGTTGCTCTAGAAAATGAAGCAAATGTTTTCTCAGTGTTGTGCTACTTTTTGTGAAAAACATTTTTCTGATTTCTTTAAGATAAATAAATAAATGCATAAAACTGCTCAAAAAAAGCTCCACAGACAGAGGAACAGCTTCAGATACATTCCATAAATAATGATTTTAGAAAGTCTGTGTGCTACATTCATTTATTTATAGAAATAATAGTTAAAACGTTCAGGATAATTTTCAAAACACCTTGTAAGTTTTGCTTTTGCTTGTAAACAACAGAAAGCCTCTACAATTTCTTATTCCACACTAAGGACATATCCTTGTCACCAGTTTATAACAGCGTACATGTACAATATTTCTGATGACCACAGATAGTAAAGTTGTCGATGGACCTTAAATAGGCTTACACTCTAGCTATAACCAAATTAAAAGTATGAAAGTGTTATCAACAGGTAACACTGAGGATAAATCAATCTATCCATAAACAGTCTAGAGGGTTCTGTGATGACTTAGAGAATGAGACATCAACTATAACAAAGAACAGAAAGCCCATTAAGTGCTAATACCTGATTTCCTTTCCTGACCCTGGATTTTCTCCTGGGGGCTTTCTGAATAAGCTGTGTTTAAGGTAAATTGATAATAATTAATAATAATTAATAATTTAAGGTAGCTGAGAATCTGAGGTCTCATCAAATTAATCATCAAGACAGGAAATCTGTCTCCTCTGTTTTGTGCAATAATCTGTAGAAGAAGGATGACAAATTATAAAATTCAAGGATCTTATGTGTATTGTTGGGCCGCCTCCTGACAGTTCCAGTCAGTGGAAATACAAGGGCATCACTGTCAGTGTTGCCTTTAACCTTTGTTTGATGTCCAGTTTGGCTTTGCTTTAGGCCAGGCTTTTAATGATAACTTCGCAGAAGGTTTCTTTCCACAGCAGGCTTGAGGAAGATCAGACAGATATTAACAAGAAAGGCGAAGTAATTTGCTTTCCTTCACTGTGCAACATTGTGGTGGTGCTGTTTTAAACCTGCATCTTGAGAGATAGCTCTAGCTGTTGTCCCATTACCCTGGTTACAACGTTTTCCAGCCATACACCCCTGGTCCAGCCCCAGCAGAGGCAGAGTGCCTGGCTTCCCTCCCCTTTCACAGTCCTGCAGCTACTGCTCCCTTATGCTGCAATTCAGTCCTGCACTTGGGACAAGGAAGGCATACTTATGTTTCCTCTTCATTCTTCCTGCACTGTCCCATATGTTTTCTCTGAAACATGGGCCTTGCAATATCTGTGTATTACCCTATACATATTACATCAGTGGAACTATGCTGGGAGGTTACCACTGCTGAAGTAGGAATGCAAGTGCCCTGAGACTAACCAACATTGTGAAAGAAGAGTGCTACCAGGCAATCTGGATCTCATGTTTGATCTCCTCCAATTTTACACAGGAGTATCAGATCTGAGGGCTTGGTGTCTTGTTTATATCATTTCTTTTATAGCTATTTTTTTCCCTTCCTTTCAATACAACGTGTATGATTTAAACAAATGAAGTTCTTAAGACTGGTTTTTGACAAAGAAACTGACTTTTTTTTTTTAATATATATATATAATAATAATAATAATTATTATTTTCCCAACATCCAGATAGTGTTTTCTTTCCCTGCAATTGTACCCAACTCATCCTCAGAAGGGAGAATCCAGTTGTTTTAATGAACAACTGAGATAAGCTATGGTAGTCTTATTCTTGCTCCTTGTCTGCTGTTTAATATTACAGTTCACAGCAGAAGTGAATTGAGTCAGAGACTAGAATATTTCCTTGCTTAAGGTTTAAGTTTACCTCACTGTCTTACACTTTACATATTAAGAAATTCAAAATAATAATAATAATAATAAAAAGCCACTGGTTGTACTAACTGTGGACTTTGCTTATAGTTTGACTTCTGCCCTGTTCACTTTATCACTATGCACTACAGCTACATATATCATAAATTAGCATTTAAGCATGAATATATAAAATAGATTCAATGACTACAGAATCATGCCTTAACATTGTGTACTCACTTTAATAATTGCATAATTGGAATTAATGTTAACCTATGGGAAAAATAAATAAATATATAAAAATGTAATTTTATTACTACTGGCTCCATCTGCCAATCTACTTCCTTTTCATCTGTTTTTCCTGGTCAGACTTGCTGACTGCATCATTTAGGATATTTGTAAACTCTTTGGAGTAGGATAACCTTTTCATTTGTTTGCTTGACTTCCACTGCAGAGCTACTGTAAATCTGACTAGGAGTCTTAGTAAAATGAATGTCTAGGTGTGTGAGTACTTAACCATTAGTTTCACATCCATATGTGTCATCAGATATTAATTAATTTAGTATTCAAATGCATAAGAAGAAATGCTTATAAAGCTTACTGTAAGTTTCTTTTACTTTCCTTTCTCATTGCCTAATAAATAAATAATAATAAAAAAATGCATGTACCTTGATCTTTTCTCCAGCAGAGGTCACAACAACATAACATATTGTCCTGCATCTGTGAGCAGCTGCCTTAGGAAAAGATAAATCAGTACCATTTGATCCTCTAAAAGTTAATGAAACTAAGTATGCTGGTAGAGGTTCAGATCAACTGGGAATTCATGGGAATGCCAGAAATTTACTGAAGAGATGTTTGGACTAATGCCAGTAGTACAAGCTTTGCTGTGCTGGGGTTATTTAAAAGGAAAGGAAACAAATAATTTAATAGGTTGTCTGAAACAGATCATGGGAAAATTCTGTGGAAAAAAAATCTTTCCAATATTTGTGTGTATTTCAGATCTAATAACTGGTAGTGTAACCACTTGGGAATAAGTTTATTTATTTCTGTTTTTAAAAACAGCATTGCTGAATCCTATGCTCTGACCTATAGGTGTATTGCAAGCCAAAATATTCTATCTGTTCCCTCATTTCAAACAAGACAATATGTAACATTCATTCAAGAAGACAGCTGTAAACATTATTTATGAGTACATAAAGAAGCCAATCTGCAAACTCTTTTGAGTTTTTATGTCAGAAGATTCTTTCTAGAAAAGGAAAATAATTTTCTGATTTACATGTTACACATAAAGGAACTGACCAATGATTTTACATTTCACTGGTGGAATGCATAGATATATGGTAATATTCAAACAAAGAAAAGTCTTATCCAGAATAATTTGGAAAAAGTTTTTGTTAAGCAAATATATTTGGTCAAACTGCAAACCGTTAGCACCTTAGGGAATATAGCAAGTACAGGGAATTCAATAGCATTCCATCTCATGAACTCTCTGTAATAGTCCAAATACCACAATAAAGACAGTTCGCATTCAGAGATGTTACTGAAAAGAGTCTCAGATTTTATAAAGTATAAGAGAATAAGGTGGAAGAGAGATGGTTCAGCCTCACACAAGCTGAAGATAAGTCAAATACAGCTTCAAGGTTTGAGAAATCCACTGCAGGAAATTACAGGTACCCTTACCTCCTCCTCCCCCCCCCCCCCTTTTTTTTTTTCCTGTATCATGGGTGAACAGGAACAAGAGTATCTTTCTGTTTTCTGATACTCTTCTTCCCTCTTCTAACACAAAACATGAGTATGAAGCTGTGGGAAGGATCTTATTTCCAACGCAATGTAAGGCAGAGATGCAGCCAGTTGGCAGAGCAGTGGCATATCTAATTCACAGATTCACAGATTCACAGATTTCTCTAGGTTGGAAGAGACCTCAAGATCATCGAGTCCAACCTCCGACCTAACACTAAGTACTCCACTAAACCATATCCCTAAGCTCTACATCTAAACGTCTTTTAAAGACCTCCAGGGATGGTGACTCCACCACCTCCCTGGGCAGCCCGTTCCAATGCTTAATAACCCTTTCAGTAAAGAAGTACTTCCTAACATCCAACCTAAAACTCCCCTGTCGCAACTTTAGCCCATTCCCCCTCGTCCTGTCACCAGGCACGTGGGAGAATAGACCAACCCCCACCTCTCTACAGCCTCCTTTCAGGTAACTGTAGAGAGCGATGAGGTCTCCCCTGAGCCTCCTCTTCTCCAGGCTGAACAAGCCCAGCTCCCTCAGCCGCTCCTCGTAAGACTTGTTCTCCAGACCCCTCACCAGCTTGGTCGCCCTTCTCTGGACTCGCTCGAGCACGTCCATGTCCTTCCTGTAGCGAGGGGCCCAAAACTGAACACAGTACTCGAGGTGCGGCCTCACCAGAGCCGAGTACAGGGGCACAATCACTTCCCTCGACCTGCTGGCCACACTGCTTCTTATACAGGCCAGGATGCCGTTGGCCTTCTTGGCCACCTGAGCACACTGCTGGCTCATATTCAGCCGACTATCCACCAATACTCCCAGGTCCTTCTCGGCCAGGCAGCTTTCCAGCCACTCATCTCCCAGCCTGTAGCTCTGCTTGGGGTTGTTGCAGCCCAGGTGCAGGACCCGGCACTTGGCCTTGTTGAACTTCATGCAGTTGACCCCAGCCCATCGCTCCAGCCTATCCAGATCCTCCTGCAGAGCCTTCCTGCCCTCGAGCAGATCGACACACGCACTTAGCTTGGTGTCATCTGCAAACTTACTGAGGGTGCACTGGACGCCCTCATCCAGATCATCAATAAAGATATTAAAGAGGACCGGCCCCAGTACCGAGCCCTGGGGGACTCCACTAGTGACCAGCCTCCAACTGGATTTGACTCCATTCACCACAACTCTCTGGGCCCGGCCATCCAGCCAGTTTCTAACCCAGCGAAGCGTACGCCAGTCCAAGCCCCGAGCAGCCAGTTTCTCGAGGAGAATGTTGTGGGGAACGGTGTCAAAAGCCTTACTGAGGTCAAGGTAGACCACGTCCACAGCCTTTCCCTCATCCACCAAGCGCGTCACTTGGTCATAGAAGGAGATCAGGTTCGTCAAGCAGGACCTGCCTTTCATAAACCCATGCTGACTGGGCCTGATCGCCTGCTTGCCCTGCAAGTGCCGCGTGATGACCCTCAAGATAATCTGCTCCATGAGCTTCCCCGGCACTGAGGTCAAACTGACAGGCCTATAGTTCCCCGGGTCTGCCCTCCGGCCCTTCTTATAGATGGGCGTCACATTGGCTAGCCGCCAGTCAACCGGGACCTCCCCCGATAGCCAGGACTGCCGATAAATGATGGAAAGCGGCTCAGCCAGCTCCTCCGCCAGTTCTCTCAGTACCCTTGGGTGGATCCCATCCGGCCCCATCGACTTGCGCACATCCAAGCTCCGTAGCAGGTCGCCAACCATTTCCTCATGGATAGCGAAGGCCACATCCAGCTCCCCATCCCCTTCCACCAGCTCAGGGCACTGGGTGTCCGGAGAACAACCGGTATTGCCGCTAAAGACTGAGGCAAAGGCGGCATTAAGCACCTCAGCCTTTTCCTCATCCTTAGTAACTAGGTTTCCCCTCGCATCCAGTAAAGGATGGAGATTCTCCCTAGTCCTCCGTTTCGCGTTGATGTATTTGTAAAAGGATTTTTTGTTGTCTTTAACGGCAGTAGCCAGATTGAGCTCCAGATGAGCTTTGGCCTTTCTAATTTTCTCCCTGCACAGCCTCGCTACATCCTTGTAGTCCTCCTCAGTGGCCCGCCCTTTTTTCCAAAGATTATAAACCCTCTTTTTTCTGCTAAGCACAAGCCGCAACTCTCTGTTGAGCCAGGCCGGTCTTCTTCCACGCCGGCTCATCTTTGGGCACGTGGGGACGGACCGCTCCTGTGCCATCACGATTTCCTTCTTGAGGAGCGCCCAGCCTTCCTGGACTCCTCTGCCCTTCAGAACCACCTCCCAAGGGACTCGGCCAACCAGCGTCCTGAGCAGCTCAAAGTCAGCCCTCCGGAAGTCCAAGACAGCAGTTTTACTGGTCCCCTTCCTGGCCTCGCCAAGAATAGAGAACTCTACCATTTCGTGGTCACTCTGCCCCAGACAGCTTCCGACCACCACATCTCCCACCAGTCCTTCTCTGTTTGTGAAGAGAAGGTCTAGCGGGGCATCACCCCTAATTCCTACATTGTATTTCATTTAACCACAACAAACACACATACAGTCACAAATAACTCCTGTAGACAACCCCTAGCACTGCACTAGAAAATGATCAGAGGGCTGGAACACCTGTCACATTAAGAAAGGTTGTGAGAGCTGGGGTGGTTCATCTTGGAGAAGAGAAGAATCCAGGGAGACCTTACTGTGTCTTTTCCGTATACAAAAAGGGCTTATAAGAATTATGGAGAAAGGCTTTTTACTAGGGCTTGTAGTGACATGGCAAGGAGCAATAGTTCTAAACTTCAACAGTGTAAATTTAGAATGGATAGAAGAAATTCTTCATTATGAAGGCAGTGAGGCACTGGAACAGGTTGCCCAGAGAAGTTCTGCATGCCTCATCATTGAAAGTGTTCAGGTTGGGTGGGGTTTTGAGTAGCCTGACATATTGAAAAATGTCCCTACCCATGGTGGTGTGTGTGTGTGTGGACATGATGATCTTTAAGGGTCTCTACCAACCCAAAGAATTTTGTGATTCTGTGATTCTATAAAAGAAAAATATCACCTTAATTCCAGCTGCCACTGTACAATGTGGAATAAGTTCTTTTTGGTCTCCTGAGAATCACAAACAAACTAAAATGGTGTGGGAATCCAGCAACCAAAAAAGCAGGAAAAAGAAAAAAAAAAAAAAAAAAGGAAAAAAAAAATCCAGGGAAATATAAATACAAAAAAAAAAAAAGAACTTTACCAGGATAATTCTCTACACTGTATTCATTCCTAGCAATATTTTATTACTTATGTGGGTCTATTTCCCTGTGGCGTTTTATGATGTGCCAAAGATATATAGCAGAATTCTACATGTCAGGTGATGACTCTGCACATGTGGTGAATTTTGCTTTTACCCCAGCAAGACTGCAGGAGATTGTGCTGCTTGAAACTGCCATTGAAGTTTGGCTTCTTTTTCTAGGGTTTGTCTGTAAATGAATACATGGCCATCCAAAGTGATTCAGTTCAGACCTATCTGCAGAATGGCCAAGGAATTAGAGTACACCTTTCATGTATCAGATACACCTCTAGCTGAGAGATACAAACTAAGGAGGTGTATCCACCAACAAAGACAAGCATTTAACTTCCACTTCCATTGCTTGTAGAGAGAATTTCAGAATAAAAATATTCTCTTTCTTGCTGCCTTTCCTGAAGTTATTTGAAGTTCCTGTGAAAGATCTTTCCATCAGCAAGTTTCCCTGACATCTGAGTCTACTAGGGCATGTGCAGACCTGATTAAGACATGATTGATACAAGTGTCAAATGCCATTTCACTCAGTTGTTCCAATACCTAAATTATCTTGTAAGTAAAAAAGTAAGATTCAGTCTTAAAACCCACTAGCTATAAGCGTGCATGTATTGTAGAGCGTGACTAACACTGTGAATGGTCAGGGCAGTACTCCCCTTTTTCTGTCCTAGAGTTCTGATAGCGAATGGGTTTTGTTGTATACGACTCCAGCTCCAAATCTCTGGTACCAGATTTTTCCCATTGTCTTTTTCTCTTCAAGAAATTCTTGTATAGTAGCCTTCTCTGAAGATGGCTCTTTCTCCATTTCTCCTGTTCCACTAGAAACAAAGCAGTCCTCATACCAGTGTGTAAGCCAGAATGACTTCAGAGCCCACTGATTATTGGGCCTATGTGAGAAGCTGATCTCTAGTCTGTGTCACGTTTAGTTGCAGTGTTACTCCTGACTATTTTATAATTGATTATTAGTTCACAATTATTTTTTTTTATTTTTCAGTTGCAGATTTAAGTTCAATGTACTTATTGTGCTGGCTTGGATTCTGAGATCTCAGGGTACCTCTTGGAAATGTTCACAGGCAGCAGAGCACCTTGCAGTTAGAGATCTCAAGCCTGAGCAAGTTAATTTCCATGTTATTTTGCCAGTCTCTTGGAAGTTCACAAGTGTGTTTGCGGAAGGATTTCACTGAAGAGTAAATAAATTAAAAAAAATAATATTTACTGTTTTAATTTAATTTAACTGTAGCTCTGCACACAATGCCTGTGGCATTGTGGCATAAAAAGCATGATTATTTATTTTTTTTCTCAGACAAATAATTAAAGAATATTTCAATCCTGGGATAAAAAAAATAAATATCTTCATGGTTCTGGAATAACTATATAATTGTACATCTATGTGTTTCTATTTCACTGACTGACAAGGCAAGTTAAAGTAATGTTCTGCCATCACTTCCTTCAGTCTAGAACATTCTCTTTGTACAAATCCTTCTGCAGGTATTCTTTTTGCAGAAGGTTTTTCTTCATATATATAGATATGTTGAGGGAGAAAGTATTTGTATTTGCACTATGGCAAAGGAAAAATATGTTTACTGTGAAGATAAAACAAGACCAATCTGTCACAAATGTAGTAGCAATAGTCAGATTTCACAGATAAACCATTGTTCAATGCCTTCTTGAAATCCTGACTAATATCTACACCAAAGATTAAGCTGAATGACATCCTACTCATTAGTAGGTTATCGGCAGACAATTCTGCTCTTGTATACAGCTGTTTCTTAACTATCAACAATAAAGGAGAAAATACAAGAAGATGAGATATAACTCAAATGTCAATAAATTCATTTCCCTAACCTGGATACATAGGTTCTCAAACGGCTTCTTCTCCTTTCCTTAGTACAGAACATCACTGTAAAATTACAGAAGTTTGGGGGTCACACTATATCTCTTCTGTCATGTGTACTTGCATTTCCTTTTTTTTTTTTTTTTTTTTTAATTCTAGCTAAGAATTCTCTTAATCTCCATTATACTGAGTTTTTTCTATACATTTTTTTTCCTGAATTTAAAATTTTTAATGTCCATGTGGATCTCTAGCCTCCTGGGATATATATTCCTTAAGGAAAGACATAAGGAAGAGTTAAAACCTTAGGAGCTGGACATATTAGATGACCAACAAATGCAAAACAAAACAAAACAAAACAAAAAAAAAGAAATGGGGTGAAATGTTTAGTTAAATGACAATTTTAAATGATGAAAACTTTAGTCTTTCAAATGCTAAAATATTATAGATGATTTTATTTCCTGTTACATCATATGAGACATTTCTTTCTGCCTCTGTAAAAGATTCAGTGTATTTATCTATATCAACTCATTATTAACTTTCATAACTTTTCTGCTACCACTAAGTTTCTCTCTTCTCAAGAGGGATTCTTAAGTTACTTTATATCTTTACTCCTGCTTATTTTTACCATGTTTACTTCTTAAGCCCATAAAGTTTTGGGAATTTAAAATCTTCTTTACCTTGCTCATCCAAGAAAACACCATGCCTTTGATTACTATGAACAAAATTTGACCTTGACATTATGGATTTTGCTAGGTGGTTGTAGTCCATGTGCAAACTTATACTGGCATATACATGCACAGATTTGTGCATCAGTGCTTTAAAGCAGCAAGTTTTCACACAGAGAGAACATTGACTGAAAAGTAAACAGATATTTTCTGTTTAATCGTGTAATGTCTTATTTATACAATGAGAATTTTAGTTTTAAATATTTAACTTGTTTCTGGATTCTCTCAACTGGTGTGCTTTTCTTTCTGTCCTCACATTTGTTATACATTTCCCTGGTTGAATGCCATTATTAAAAGTCTCACCTTCAAAATAATTTATTGTATGCAGCATTCAAGAGAAAGATTAGTTTTAAAGATGTCCGTTTGTTTTGTTTAAAAATTAAAGAGCTAAAATGCATCTTTCAGATAAAATATGTTTTTGGAAGTCAAAACAGTAATGTCACACAAGCAATCCTGAGGCAGTAAAGCACCAGACCACAATGAATAACTGGTTCTTCTGTTCAGAGCATAGCAATGCTAACAGAAGATGTTTACCTGAATTACGTGGATATCCGGGGCCCTCTAAATTAGTGCTAGCAACAGATGACACCACAGAAATGTTCAATTTAAAGACTGCCTATGTGGATGACACTGAAATTTTTATAAAGGCTATAGAATGTTTAGGGTGGTCTCTGTTGTATACAAGTCAGTACCAGCATGGACAGTACAGAATGCTCAATTTAAGCTTTGAAAATCATATAAGTCTATTAGATTTGGTGGTTATAGAAAGTTTCAGTCTGTTAGGGGGAATTCATCACTTTAATATACAGCTAGCTTCTCCCATACAGCTCTCAGTGTGTCATGAAAGAACTGCTAATGAACTGTGAATCTTTTCTCTCCAGCTGTGGTGGTGACATAAAAACACTCAAAAATCTAAGTTAAACTGACTCACCCCACTTTCCTACCAGGTAGATGATTGTGTGCTAGGGAAATAGACACAGAAGGTAACAGTGAAGCTGTTATGAACTTTATTTGGACAGGTATGTTTGGTGTCCTCACACCAAGAAGACATTCATAAGACACTTGTAATTTTTTTCTTATCTGTCGAGTAGGTCAAGGTTTTTAATTTTTAAAATATTCTATTATGAAATAAAATTCTGCTGTGTTCTATTCTTGTGAATACACTCCATAATACAATGACTTCAATGTAAGCTCATCTTCGTATGTCAGTGGCACAGGATTAGTACTTAAATGTACTAAATACTTAATTTTTTTTTTTTTGGTGTAAGCAAAATATTTATATGAAAAACAAGAAAGAAAAAAAGTAAAATAGGTACTAAGTATGTACAATAAAAATGTCTCATAAAATTTTAATCATTTGATTAAATAAGGTTAGAAAACTGACATACATAAACCCACATACATAAGTAGTTCAGTTCCTTGCAGTGAATAAACCAGTGGAAGTTAACAATTCGGTCTCTATGTTCATGGAGGCAGAGAAAAGTGACAGATAATATGCTGAAGGTTTTGCAAGATCTCCCCAGTGATGGCTAGTACATCACATACAGAAAAAAACAATAGTATGTGATTCCCCAAAAAAGCGACATATTGTCTGACATGATCAGTCTTGTATCAGGGAATGGAGTAATCCATAGGCATTTTTCCTTTTGTTAAAGATAATTAAGACCTCTCTGAACAGGAGTACAGTGACATAGTGCAAGATGTGGAAAAGTATTGTGAATGAAACACACACCCTAGAGACACCTTACTTTGTAGATCTTAAAATTTAGGTTTCCAAGATGTTTCCTCATGGAGATTAACCTGTCCTTAGTGTTAATGGCATCAGTTGTTTGCTTATAATTGTTTGCTGAGAGATGAACATAAAGAAACCCAACCTCCCCATCAACAGCAGTGAAATACAAGATAAAAACAAGATGTTTATTAGAGTGTGAATTTTCTGTAGGTCTATAGAGAGGACTGGTTGTTTTGTCCATTTGTATAATACCATGACTAATTGCCCATGTAAATAACTCTGCAATTGTATTCCTCAATCATATTAAAGTTATTAGATATGGCATTCAATGTGAAAGTTAACTTTGTAGTAAATGACTCCTTTATAAAGGTGTTAATAGAGAAAATAGACATGCAGCACAGGGAAATATGTACATCAAGAAAAGCAGGTTGAAGCAGGAGAAACCTAACTGCTTTTCCCATTGCACACTGGATGCCCTATGGGGAGACTAACAAAGAAACTATATGAGTTTCAATGAGATGGAATTTAGGTATGTGAACTGGAAGTGCTTTTCTTCTCTGCCTTCTTACTGTTGTTAGGACTGTATTGCTCCTCTGATTTGTGATCGTTGGAGAACAGGCAGTCAGCAGTTGACATGTAGAGGAGGTTTTGTACCCAAAAACTTCTTTGTTGTTCTGCTGTTTAACCTGTTCTTGTAGAAAACTTCATCTCTCTCTCTCTCTCCTTTTTTTTTTTTTTGCCTTAGATCCCTAAAACCACAACATTAATGATGACTGTTTGTGTCTTCCTCTTTTAAAATGAATCTCAACAGAAAACTTTTATTTCCCAAGACATTAAAAAAAGTTCTTTTAGAGAATTTTGGCTCAGTACATAGAAAGAAGACCTATTTTCCCCTGAAATTGCCTGCTAGGAGAAGGCAATAGGTTAATAATATTGAGTAATAATTCATGTATTAATATTAATTTGCAATGAGTGTTTACTGTATGTATTCATCATCCTCCTCTGCTGGAGAAATCTCTGTAGACAAATTACGATTTTCTTATGTTTCTTCGTCATCCAAATGTAGGCACTGGCATTTTTTTCCCACTAGTTTGACCATGACCATTGTGCTATATGAAAGTCCTCGGACTGTGCTGAAAATAAATACTCTCTTATTTAGTGATGGAAGTTTATATGAGACATCTTGCATTTCTGGAGACAGTGAAGGCTGTAAGATCTTATGTTTTTCAAAGAGAGCCATGAACACATCAGATAAGCAGGATCAGTGATCCTTTATGTAACAGACAGTTCTCTAATAAGCACAGTTTTTAGCAATATACGCTGTTTGTCCATAGTCAGTGTTCTGTAGCATGTATCTATGTGTCTTTGTGCTGGAGATATTTAGAGTCCAAACACAACGTTCACATAACACTTTTCTTTCTTCACACTCATATGAAGTCTTTCTTAGTTCTTGATTAGAGGTACTCACAAATAGCTTTGTTTATTCCTGTTTGGTTCACTTCTTTTCCTGTCAGACATTCCTCTCTTCCAATAACAATAAACCACTAATCTTGCTCAAATTTTGCCAGTCTTGTTCTTACTGTCACTACATGGTGTGCTACTTGGTCCTTAGCATGGTCGCTATGTCTAATAAGGATCTTTATTCAGAAAGAAAATAGAATCTATATTACAAGAGTCACCAACATCCTTCTAGGAACTAATAGGTAAAGCTTTGACAGCCTATACTTATTTGGTAGGGTACGATGGTACAAAGACATTATCCTGTTTGCTGTAGCTGGATATAAGCTGTGTAGATCATGTTATATTATCAAAATTTCTTAATATTCCATGAAAGAAGTACTAATGGCTAAGAATTTTTTCTGCATTAATGGTGAGAGGGTGGTGCTCTGTTGCAGTGCTTTATGTAAAAACTTGAAATGCTTGCCAGAAGCTGTCAAATTACTCTTTATGTCTTCAGCCATCTTGGCAAGGGGTATATTGAACATTTGTAACTGTCAAGTAATAGTGCTATTATTTAGACATCACCCTACGCTCCACATAGAACTATAAGCAATATGACATGTATAAGCTAAACTACTAAACAACAGCAACAACTAAAACTCCTCTCCTTGTTGCTGTCTCTTCTAGTTTTCTTGATTCTGAATGCCTCTTATATTACTATTATTATTATTATTATTATTATTATTATTATTATTATTATTATTATTATTATTTTTCCCTTGGAAGAGTTTGCTACTTACATTCTGCTGCCATCCAGGGCAACATTCTTATATTTTGGATAATCTTGTATTTTGGTTAACACATCTTCCAGATCTTTCTGCAATGCCAGCTAGCAATGTATAAAAGCGGCTGTGGTCTCTTCCTCTTGCATGTCGAGTTTATTATTCTGTGTATGAATCATCTTTGTCATTGCCCTTTGAGGACTATTTCACAAGTTTGAATTTCAACAGTCAAAACACCCAATACTCAGTTCTGTTTATTGGATCTCTATGCCTGTCCAATTTTTCATGCAATAAGTGATTTATGTCCTTCCTACAAGACTATGCAGCATTTTATTTGACTGAGTCAGTTTATGTTGTAATTCCAGATCTTTAACTTTTTTTTCCAGAGAAGTATATTCATCAAGGCACTGTTTTTCCCTCAGTGTAGCAAAGGTTATAATTCAGCCTTGAGAAGAGTCCTTAAGGCCTCCCACCAAGTTTACAAGGCACTATTATTCCCAATTTTTCAGAGGTTCTTCTTTGACTCTTTATTTTTAAGTGGACCTTCCTAATAAGGATTTACTTAAATCTCAGTTTTCAGTAGAAAGATAAATGGAAGACAACTTTAACACTAAGAGAAATGGAAAATGACTTGAATGATAAGAAGGAGAGCAGGAGGATCAGGCAGTACAAATATAATCTGAGAGCAAACATGATGACAGGGACATGTGGATGGGGGTTTAGGAGGCACTTCATCCTTTAAAGCTCTTCATATGAACTCTTACAGAATTGCAGGGAGATCTTACAAAATCTCAAGGTGACCTGCAGCTTTACTTTCAATCCTTCTTGCACTCGTATTTCTATCATTCCTCCCTTCCTTTCCCACTCTTTTTCTTGCACTTGTCTTTTCTGCAGTTATCTTTTGTGTCCCAGACCCTACTCTCCTCCCCTCAAAACTCATTACTTGCCAAGATCTCACATCTTTCAAATTCCTCCCTAAAACCTACTTCATCAGGGAATTTTCACTCCTTACCCAAGCCAGATGCCTTTCTTGCTCTGAATACTTTTTCCATATCATCTCCTGTCTGTCTTAAGACCTGGATATCTGGCAGTTGAGGATTATCAGTTATTTTCTTTCTTGAGACAGAATGAGAATTCCTTACAGCTTCACTGTTTTGACTGAAATAGCCTAAGGGTCTCTCTATCCTGCAGTTGCTGTTCAATAGCCTTCCTCCTTTTTAAAAATTAGAACACTGGGGGCAGGAGAAGCAGGGAGGGATGGCTTCCATCATGGCAAGACAAAGACTTTATAGACCTCATGTTTCTAAGACTTGTTGTAAAGACATGGTGTAAAGTAGCCTGAACCTGATAACTTTCCAAGAAATCTGCAAAACCATGTCCCTGGTCATACTTTCAATTTTCCTGAATTCCTCGCAGAATTAACTGTGTATTCAATAGTGTTAATGGGACAGAAAGTTTTGATCTGTGAATGAAATCATCCTGTCCAATTCTTCTGGGATTTTATTGTAGATTTTTTACTCAGGCACCCACTGCTTTGGAGAACTATACTAAACATATCACCGTTTCAATCCAAACATAAAACGTATATTTAGTAGTTTCTGCTGACTGCAAGAGTCAGTTTTGAGAAGCTGTAGAAGAAAGTGCAGCAAGTTCACCCCTCTTGTTAATTTTTATTCTCTGTGAAATGCTGAACACAATTTCACTAATATTATGAGCAATGTCTGTAGAGAGATCAACTACTGTTCTTCTCATGTTTCATCCTAGTAAATTTGAATGGTGCTGCTTTGGCATATTAGAAGTGTAACATGGTAGTGATTCAAGCCCAGAAAGAAAGGACCTCATTAATTACCTGTGTAATATTTGCAGAGTTTAAATCCTTATTTATCCCTGACCTGACTGGGTAATCACAACCCATCATACCATATGCAGGTATGATGCAAAGAAGAAATGATATTTCACCTTGAGATGAATGAAATATTTAGTGCTATAGCCCCTGCTATGAACAGTCTTAACTGTGAAAAGACTCATTGGTAAAATACATTTAAATTTTTTTATTGTATTTTTTTTTTTTTGTGTGTGTGAGTGTGCTTACAGACAGATTGTATTAGTATTAACATTGTGTGCATTGTGGAGAGAAATCCACTCCTATCCTATGTGTTAATAACTAGGTGGTTGAGGAAAAAATGGGACCATAGTTCTGAAATTATTTGGGTTGTACATTTTTGTCATGCACTGTGAACTGATTTTCTCTTGTTATGCAAATTGGACTATGCAACTTATTGAGGCCTTGGTGTACCTCCCCTAATCATATTTCAAATACTTTAGATAAACACATATATTGAATTCCTGAAACTTATATGCCAAAAGGCATATCTCTTTACGTTGGCATCTCTTGGGAACAATTTCAGTGTGTCATCAGATTAACCCAAAGATATACTTTGCTCTAATGAAAAAGTTGGGTATTTCACCTTGGTTGAATGGCAGTCTTTGCCTTCATTTTCATGCACAATATACACATGGACACACTTTGACTCAATACTTTTGCAAAAATGAGAACTTGAAGGTATTACTAGATGTTACATTTTGATCACATTAAACCATTTAGATTGACAAAATGGGAACATCACCATCTTTCTTTTACCTGTAAATAAATGCGAGACTGTCAAATAAGAAGTAAAACAGATTTTCACAGATTTTTTGTGGAGAACTATCTATATATTGTTTGGGCATTGTAAGAAATAAATATACATGCATTCAAGGGCAGAGTTGGTACTTTTTGTATATCCCAGTATTTATGTGTTTTGTTGTTGTTTTTTGTTTGTTTGTTTGTTTGTTTTCCTTTCCTTGGGTTACATTTCATAAAATCATAGAATCAAAGAATCACAAAATCATAGAATCATAGAATCATAGAATATCCTGAGTTGGAAGGGACCCATAAGGATCATCGAGTCCAACTCCTGGCACCACACAGGTCTACCCAAAATTTTAGACCATGTGACTAAGTGCACAGTCCAAACGCTCCTTAAACTCCAAAAGGCTTGGTGCAGTGACTACTTCCCTGGGGAGCCTGTTCCAGTGTGCGACCACCCTCTCGGTGAAGAACCTCTTCCTGATGTCTAGCCTAAACCTCCCCTACCTCAGCTTGACACCATTCCCGTGGGTCCTACCACTGGTGATTAAAGAGAATAGGTCAGCGCCTGCCCCTCCACTCCCCCTTGTGATGAAGCTGTAGACCATGATGAGGTCTCCCCTCAGACTCCTCTCTTCCAGGCTGAACAGGCCAAGTGACTTCAGCCACTCCTCATACGTCTTCCTCTCGCCTCCCCCTAGAATCATTAGGGTTGGAAAAGACCTCCAAGATCCAAGATGGCCCAACCATCACCATACTATGACTCTCACCCACTAAACCATACCCCTAAGTATCAAGTCCAGCCTTTCCTTAAACACCCCCAGGGATGGTGACTCCACAACTTCAAAGTCATTCTTTGCCTGTGCTTGCAATAGAAGACAGCATAGCCGAGTAGGACTGAATTTGCTGTCCTATGCTGCCAAAGGACCCTGTTAGAGGGTAAGGACAAATGGCCCACACTATACAAATTCAGATGTGAGTTGCTTCAGACTAGTGCCAGTCTGTTTCTAATAGCTGAATGGATGTTAGTGCTTGAATGACAGTGCTATGTCAGACATAACACAAGTGAGCATTTTCTGGCTTAGTGGCATTCAAAAGACATCCAGTTGTGCTACCC
This sequence comes from Anser anser, assembly GCF_964211835.1. Taxonomy (NCBI): domain Eukaryota; kingdom Metazoa; phylum Chordata; class Aves; order Anseriformes; family Anatidae; genus Anser; species Anser anser. The sequence continues at coordinate 48,963,108 of NC_139723.1, forward strand.
TGTATCACTCCTTCATGTGAACCAAAGAAGATAAGTGAGGATAATCAGGAAAATCACTTAAGAAATTCACTGCTGATCCAAAACAAAATACATATGTAGGCTTACTGTCATTTGACTTATTTATCCGCCATTTGGACTTCCACAACTGACTTCAGCAAAAGCAGAATTTGGACAGTAAGAGATTTATAAAGCCCTGTACATCTTCTACATTATGTTTTTCATTTCTTTCAAATATTTAATTTTTCACTGAATCCATATTTTCTGTAGTACTGTGGTTCTTGCTGCCTTTAAAGCATTTCTGACTTTTTTTACTTTTTTTTTTTTCCTTCCTTCTCTGCACCTTATCTATTTAGGAATTTCTTTTTTTTTTTTTAATTATTTTTTTTCCCTAATTTTGCATTTATTTTGTTTTCTGTCCTTCTCGATGCTTTTCTCTGCTGAAAAATCTCTGTTGATCAGTACACAGCACATATTGACACAGTATATTTTTCACTTTTGATTCAGTATTTCCTCTTCTTTTTCTGTTATTTTGTTCCATGTTTCATGATATGGAATCAGGAAAGTGTTTATTTGCCATAGCTAATGAGATTTTTTCTTGCTGATATGTGGCACTTTGTGGTGTGCTATATTCTTACTAGTGGTCATAGCTTGTACATAAGTCTGTAAGGTTGTATGCACGTCTGACTCTAACAAGAGACAAACTGGACTTCAGTGAGGCTTAGGCAAAATATGACTTAATGAGCAGCAGGCTATGCAACTTCTGTAGGTGGTGTCTGCAGACAGATTTTTCCTGGTTGCTGCTGATGGTTAGCAGCCGCCAGAGGGTGTTGATGGCTGAGCTGGTAGAGAATTACTGGACACTGAAGCTGCACAGACTGAAGGACCTTATGAAGTTTTGATCAGCTTGAGATCCACACGTCTGCAGAGGGACTAATGAGAATAAGTAATATATATATATATATATATATATATATAAAACACTATTTAAAAAAAAAAAGACAAAAGGCTGAGGAAAAAAGATGAGGGGAAACAAATGAACTAAAGGAAGAAAAAGGAGGGAGGAAAAGATCCTTTCTCTTATGTATTTCTTGTTTGTCATCTATTAGGACTTTTTGATATACATAAACCAAAGTTTTATACCAAAAAGCCAAGCTCAATCTCTTTGCAAATAGGCCAGTGTTCTGTATATTCATATTTTTCCATTGATAATACTTGCAAAGAATTAGGGAGTTTAGTCTCCATATAGCCAATGTAATATACTTCCAATAACCTAAATGTACAATTGAGATAGTAGTTCTTCTTTAAGGATATAAAATATGTGCTATGTAGTGCCCAGTGGTAAATGAATGTGATATAAAAGACTAATGAAAAATCAGTAATGTTTTGAAGATGTATTTTAATACTGTTTAATATTATCCAGATTACATTTGTGTAGTAATCAAGATGAACAAATTCAGCAGTCTAAGAAATACATATAGAAGTCTACTATTTTTGAAAGACAAAGTTAATTATCTATCTTCTAGTTACTTATAAGTGCTTTTGTTAAGGCCACGAAGAAAGGACAGCTTGGCATCTAACATTTAGAAGACCACATAAATTTAAATGGTACCTGCAAGATATATTGGAAAAGAAATATTTCCAAAGCACTACAGAAAGCTCCCACTGAACATAAAAAATATTTTTTTCTTAATACAAATTTAAAAAGACATTAGTCATGTTCCAAAAATTAAAGTTTCTCTTTCTCAGTTAATCATGTTAAATTTTTCTACATTATTCTTTGTATTGTTAATGTAAGCAAGGTTCTCTTTTACAATCAGAAAGCAAAAAGGTTAATGAATAATCTGGTATATAAAACTTTTCAGAATTCAAATACATTTTTCAGATTCATGAAGAAGATACACTCTGCACCTCAAGCAGCATTATGAGTTCTTCTGTGGGATTTTGATAGTGACAGTCTTAACTTCTGTGTATTCATGAAGGCCGTATTCTCCCCTAGATAAAACAGAACAAAGAGCCATACTTAGGTTAATGCTTTTTATATGAGTTATGTCCTTGATGGTATTTTCTGTTGGTGCTGTGCAATTGGCCAGATGTTTAACAAGGATACTGGACATACTTGGAAGACATCTGTGCAGCTAGACTACTGCTGGATGCCTTTTGAAAAGCTGCAGCAATTGTCTCCTGGGAAAAGTGTGAGAGAGAGCAGTTTCGTTTCTGTGCAAAAGAATGCTGTTTAATCAATTTAGTGCATTTCTAAACTGAGTTTCGTGGTCTTTACAAGCATGTTCATCAAGTCTTTTGAAAAAGCCTTCCTCTGCTGTCAAGATTTTTTTTTGAGTCAAAAAATAGGGACTTCATCTCAAGTAAGTGGGAGACATAATTAATGTAACTTCTCCCAGACAGTAAAAAATACTTAAATCTTACTGACATGTCATTAGCATAATTTCACCTTCAAGTTCTACACGATGAGATGAATCTTACTTGTATGCCTAGCTGTTTGGTAGTTGTCACAGACAAACCATTTAGACATAATTGACTGTTTTATGGAACACAAAGTTTTTAAAGTATGATGCCATCCAGTTCCCACAGCCACCTTACTCAGTACATATGTATGCAAAAGAGAAATCAGGATTCTGTGTTGTAGGAAAATTATTACTGATTCTCTTTTTCATATTATTTTGAGGAAGCATTCTGTTAATATGTAGTTTTCTTCATAATGGCATTATTATTCCAGGTATTTTTATTCTGTGTTTCAAGGAAATCAATGGTTTGACACAATGACTTCCTGATTATTTCAATGAAATTGCTTCACACGTACTTCTGCTGCTCCTACAACTGATTCCCACATATTTACAAAATTTCATTTTTCCATGGCAAAATTTCATGTCTATCCCATCCTTGCCTTTTAGCAGAAATATCTTTATTTTTTCACTAATTGCGATTTTGAACAGCATGAGGAAAACTTCATTTACACAAAATCTGAGTACCTTCACTTTTATAGAGATTATTAATTTTTATGACAACGTATTATTGTTTTCCTGTTATTTTCAGCAAATAAATCATCAAAATACTTCTGCAAAAATCAGCAGTCCAGAATCAATTTTCCGATTTTTGGCAATCAGCAAATGCAAAACAGTCTGTGTTAGTAATGGCAAAAATGTGGTGGTTATTTATTTATTTATTTATTTATTTTCCGTTTTGACATTTTCTAAAGCTCTCAGCATTGGCATAACTGCTTCCTTTGAAGTCAGTGGGAACTTTGCCATCAGGAGCAGATTTGATCCAGGGATGAGCAAGCATAAAAACCCAAGATTTTATCTCTCTTAAGAAAAAAAAAAAAAAGAGAGAGAGAGAGAGAGAGAAAGCACTGATATATTTCAGTTGCACATATAATTTTTAATTGCTTCAATTACTCAGTAAAAGTGCTTTGCAGTTGGCATAATGTCAGGAAAAACATATATATTCTGATTTATATTCTTTGCTTTAAAAATAATTTAACTAAACAGTGTAACACATTATCCATTGTTAATATGAAAATCACAATGAATGGAGGTAAACAGTACATGATTCAAATTGAACCTGGATTAAACCTTAAAAGTTTGAACCAATTTGATTAACTTTTAATTTCTGTAAACTTCATTTCCTTTCCTACTTCTTTGGGGAAAAAAAAAAAAAATGTCTGAAGACTACAGAGGGTTATTTCTGTCATTACATTTATCCGAGCTGTATAGACCTTTCAGGGAGCATTTAAAGGGGATTCCACAAAGTATGTAAGAACTGTATGTATAGTTAAATATATTCATGGAAATTACACTTTCTATATTTATGCAAAAACTGTACACCATAAACATGAGGATCAGTTTTGCATATCAGTAGACTGAAATAGATTAAATGTGATCATTTTGGAAAGATCTGTATCTAAGCAATTTTCATATTGGTTTCATAGAGGAATTCTTTGCTTGACATTGTGTCTGACAATGTGTGGCCTCTGAGTCCACAAAGTAGTCTGATAAATGAAATAGGGCATCCTAGTTGTGCATGTTGTTTTTAGAACTTCATTTTGTAGTTCCTGTGAACCTACAGTTTAAAAAACATTTACTTACATTTCTCGTCCATTTCCTGACATCTTAAATCCTCCAAAAGGACACTGAGCAGACATTGCACTATAACAATTAACCCTGGAAGAATAGGAAAATGACTTTAGTGTTCCACATTGTGGAACAAGTTTATTCACTTCTGAAAAATCAATGTTGCTCCATGAAGTATAATAAACTTGTGGTGATATTCACAAACCATATATGAGCAACACATTTGCAAAAATACAAGTATTTCAAGACTGAAAAAACCAAAGCGTTACTGGAAAATACATTACTATTACCAGGGCTCTAACATTGATCAAGGGCCTGCAAGCACTGACACGTCTTTCTGTTAATAATTATATAAATCTCCTTCCTAATTAATGAACCTAATTAATTAGGTAAATTCAGGATCACTTCAATATCTATTTAGGGAGTTTTGTTTGGTTCTTCTCAATGTTAAGCAATATTCTGTACTATGGTGGAGAACAAAAATACAATAATAAGTGAGAATGGAATTTCATAGAAGAATTTGTAGCATGAAGATTTTTACCAGAATGTACATTCTACTCCATAGCTGAGAAGTTCTTTCTGTCTTGCAACCTTGTCAAATCATATATTCTTTATTTTCATATCTTATAATTTCTCCAACTGCCAGCCTACTGGTTTCAGATTAGATATTAGGGAAAGATTCTTCACTGAGAGGGTGTTTGGACACTGGAACAGGCTCCACAAGGAAGTGGTCATGACACTCAGCCTACCAGAGTTCAAAAAGTATTTGGACAATGCTGACGTATAGTTCAATTTTTGGATGGTCTTGTGTGGAGCCAGAATTTGAAATTGATGATTCTTGTAGGTTCCTTCCAAGTCCCAATTCAGTAAAAAAGGTTCTCCTCATTATTAAGGATTCCTTGACAGAGCAATAATCACTTAAGAGTAAAAATCAAGGATTTTACTTTTATTTTAAACTTTCTTCCTTTTGAAAGATTATTGACTCTTAGGTCAAAATTGTTTATTCTAAGAAAGGATATGTTTTTTAAGTCACAGGACCTGGGCAGGAATTTTTACTGGCTGCAGGTGCTTTCAGATAAAACTTGAAAAGGACACAAGTTCTTTTGAGTTCAAGTAAAATTGGTTCTCTCTCTGATGCATTGTGATAACTGTAGGGAAATGCAGGTCTCTGTCAGTGATAGTCGTCAGATGGTCTTCTATTCCTCCAAGATTTCACTATTGTTTCTCTCAGACTTTGCCTTTCTGGATCCATGTAGGTGGCCTCTTTCTCTTCTATATCTGCATGGCAGATTCATTGGCTGCTTTTTCAGCCTTATAGTTTCCCTTGGTATCTTCTTACTTGAAACAGTTCTTTCCCCCTCTTGTGATTTTTTTCCTTTTCTCAACCACATTTTATTAATCGTTTCCACTACAGGAGGATTCTCTTCACAGGTTAATGACCAAGCAATTACAGAAAATGATCCCTGTAATTTGAGGATGTGTTGGGGTATCCCCAGATCCTGAATGGAAAGTAAAGCAGTACTCTTACTGTTTTTTTTTTTTGTTTGTTTGTTTGTTCTTTCAGACTAAGTTTACAGGACAACTGCATGAAGACTTAGAAGAAATATTTGTCTAGCAGCACATTAAGTATGGAAAGGTGAGGGGAAGAGAGTCAGAGGAGGATGGCACTAACCTACCTCTCTAAAGGTGACAAAGAATGGAAATAAAAATGTACGCCCCCAAATGTCCTACGATTACTGCCATTGTCACCTGTAGTTCTGAGGGAAGAATTAAATAAGTCATGACTTACCATACTGTCCCAGCCTGAAGAGCAGCTGCAAATGTCAGTGCTTTATCAATGTCTTTGGTAAAAACTGCTGCTGCTAAGCCATAACTAGTATTATTTGCCCTCTTGATAACTTCATCTACAGTTTTAAACTTCATAATTTGTTGAACAGGTCCAAATATCTGTTTCAAACACACATAAACATATGAAGTGGACTAGTATTGTTAAAATAATATTAAAATAAAAGTATTGTTAAAAATAATAAATATTTAATACAACTTTTTTTGTTGTTGTTGTTGTCAGACAGTCTTATTCCTAAATTAATTTGGTCAAGAGGATACATTTAAAACAGAGTTCTAAAAAGGATTATAAATTAACATAAAGGTTAAGACTTTTTAGCCTACAGCAAATGAAGTTAACCTCTTGTGGGGAAAAATAAATAAATAAAATTACCCAGTGGTAATGGTGTGTAGGCAGGGGGGCACTACCACATCTAATTACTCTTTTTCCCACAGATTGAGTTTTCCACTTGATTTTCCTTGAAAGTGTTTAATGATACTTTCTCACTGGACTTGTATGGTATGATTTATATAGATCAGAAGAACGTTCTCCCACAACCCAAATATTCCTTAAATTGCCTTGGCTTTGTGGAGGTTTATTATTCAATAGGTTCAAAATAATGTGAGAGGATCTGTTCTTGTTGTACTATTGACCTGAAGGAAACATCTCTGTGTTGTCTCCTACCTAACATCCAGACCAAAAGGGATAACTGAAATTACTTCTTGGGCAGCTCTCTCCTATTTTTCTTCCCTTTGCAATCAGATCTTGATGCTCTGCTGTTTGTCCATTTTAACATGAAGGTATGTTCAGCAGAATGCAGCAGCAGTATTGCTGGCTGCAAAAAGTAGCACGTAGATTTCTGACAGTTTTGAAGGAGTTTCTAGTGTGAATTATAATGGACACCAGTTGCACCCATTATTAATCAGGATGAATGTAAAAAAAAAAAAGACAACAACAATAACAAAAAAACAAAGCAACCAACCAACAACAGCAACAACAACAACAACAAACAGAAAAAGAAGAGGTCATAACTGCACTCTGGGGATGTTTTTGGAGGACTGGTTTCTCAAGAGAAAAGCAGATCTGCAGTCCTAACACGCTTCTTCCTTCCAGCTGGTCATTGCTGACCTGGCAATGCCCCCTTAATTGGTTTAGTACAAGCCGTTCAACACTGTGTGGGCACTTCTGCAAACAGATCTAGGTTAAATAACCCTGCAGAGGCAAAACTTTGCTTTGTTGAAATTGTTACCAGGCAAAATGTGTGTGGAAGCACAACCTGTCTTTTCTCTCATTGAAAAATAATTGTTTGGCACATTTGTGTCAAACCACAACCTGAGTGGCTCCTTAAGGAGTGAAGAGTTCATAAGCTGTGATTTCAAGGTTTGTTTCTCAGTTACAGGTTACCATGACTGATATCTGAGACACGGGTAGTGTGGGGTGATGTTATTAACAGTCCCAGCCTTAACATTTCTTGACTCCTATCAGCTTAAGCTGGAGCCTTTGTTGGCAGGCCAGCCTCACACTCCTCTCCCTCACCTCCACTGAGTTGGTGAAATGGGCATAAGAAACCAAGAAAAGGATTTTAAACAACACCAGACTGGAACGACAGATTTACTGGGAACATTTTTATGCCACCACTTGACCTTCTAAATGGATATTTTGTACAGAAATTTAAACAATCTCCAGTGAAAGTATGGACTGCCAAGAATTTATTTACCTCTTCTTTGGCGATGCGCATATCATCTGTAACATTAGAAAAAACTGTGGGCTGGATGAAGTAACCTTTGTCTCCCCATGGACCTCCTCCACATTCCAGTTTGGCTCCATCTTTTTTCCCACTCTCAATTAGCTCCAGGATTTTTTGAAACTGCTCCTTATCAATCTAAATGAAAAGATATTGCAGGGATGAAAGCAGCATACACTGATAACAATACTTCTAGCTCATTAACTGCAACTTAACAATGTTCCAGCTTTGTTCAATTTGTTCAACAACAATTGCATGTGTTGAAGTGGAACATCTGGACAGCCCTGCAAACATTCTTGTCATTAACTTCTCAAAAGTTTTTTTTTTTTTTTTCTCAGATAAATCATTAAAAAGAAATTTTGACATACTAGCATCAGCTGTGCAGGGACTGATATGCTGCGTTTCTTCAATGCAAAAGAAAAAAAAATGTATCTTATACTTCTCCTAGTATTGTTGTCAACCACAAATGTTTAATCCAAATGAGAACTGCTGAACTTTTTTCTGCAATCATAACAGAGGACTTGATCTAGCCTGCAAGATTATTCTGTGCTTTGTTGTGGCTGGTAGCTTGTCCCTCCTTTTCCCCTAAACTATTAAGGAAAGGTAAAAAGAAATAGTACATTAAAACTGAAATTCAGTGCTGTTTTCTGTTCCGAGTTGTTAGTGGAATAAAGACTCTTACCTTTGTGGTTTGAGAAAAACAGATGACAGATGTTTTGCTGGATGAAGCCAATCTCTCTCCCTCTCCCCCAAGTTCACCAGGAAATACAACATATGCCAAGCATATTTCAGTTTTGCGCTATGGTATAGTAGGTTTTAGTGCCTTTGGCTGGAAAGGGAGTTTACACTTCCACTCACAAAAGCTCACAAAGGGAGTACAAGAGAGATTTCCACTTCTCTAACTATTTTTTTAATGACAAAATGGGTTGAAGGAAATATTGTACACCTGAGTAGAAAGAGCTCACATTTATTACAGTCCCAGAATCATAGAATGGTTTGGATTGGAAGGGACCTCAAGGATCATCAAATTCCAATCCCCCTACCATGGGCAGGGAAACCTTCCACTAGACCGGCTGGATGAAAGCCCCATCCAACCTGACCTTAAATACTTCCAAGGATGGGGCATCCACAACTTCTCTGGGTAACATGTTACAATGCCTTACCACCCTCTGAGTTAAGAAATTCTTCCTTATAGCTAAACTAAATTTTATTTTTATTTTTTTTTAGTTTAAACCTGCTGCTCCTAGTCCTATCACTCCACTCCCTGACAAAGAGTCCCTCCCCAGCTTTCCTTTATGCCCCCTGTATGTATTTGGAAGGCCAGTAATAGGGTCTCCCTGGAGCCTTCTCCAAACTGAACTACTCCAACTCCCTCAGCCTGTCTTCATTGGACAGGTGCTCCAGTCCTTTGATCAAATTCATGGCCCTCTGGACTCGCTCCAACAGGTCCATGTCCTTCTTGTGCTGGGGACCCCAGAACTGCATGCAGTGGCCCAGGTGGGGTCGCACACGAGCAGAGTAGAGAGGGAGAATCACCTCCATTGATCAGCTGGTCATGCTGCTTTTGATGCCGGCCAGGATTTGGCTGGCTTTCTGGGACTGCAAGTGCACACTGCCAGCTCATGTTGAGCTTCTCACTAACCAGCACCCCCAGATCCTTCTCATCAAGGCTGCTCTCAATCCATTCTCTACCCAGCCTGTATTTGTGGGATTTGTGGGATTGCCCCGTGCAGGACCTTGCATTTGGCCTTGTTGAACCTCATGAGGTTTGCACAGAACCACCCCTCAAGCCTGTCCAGGTCCCTCTAGATGGCATCCCTTCCCTCCAGTATGTCAACCACACCACACAGCTTGGTGTAACTGACAAACTGGTCCCAGCACTGACCCCTAAGGAACACCACTCGTTACTGATCTCCATGTGGGTATTGATACATTAAGTGCAACTCTTTGAGTACAACCATCCAAACAATTTCTTACCCAGCAAGTGGTTCATCCATCAAATCCATGTCTCTCCAATTTAGAGACAAGGATATCATGCAGGACAGGAAAAAAGAAAACTTCTCATTTCCCTTCCTCTTCTCTGTAAGACCTCTAAGATCATCAAGTCAACAGTTAACCTATCACTGCCAAGTCTACCACTAAACCATGTCCCTCAGCACCACATCTACACCTTTTAAATATGTTCAAGGATGGTGACTCATTCACTTAATGGGACAGCCTGTTCTAATACTCCACAACCATTTCAATGAAGAATTTTTTCCTAACTTCATGCCTGCAGGGAAATTGCGTACAAGGTAACATTTATTTCAAGAAAAACTCAATGCTTCTTTGATAAAGGCCTACAATACAACACCCTCTCTTTTATTAATTAATTAATTTATTTATTCACAGTTTCATGACTCTTTTCTTCACTCTTTCGGAGTTCAACCCTTCAAGAACTGGCTCACGAAGACACTGAGATTACTTCTGGGGGGACTTTTGCGCAAACACTACTTCTCTATGATAATACTTATCAGCCAGTGAAGTAGGTGTGCATCTTATTTTCTTATTCATACAGTTAAAAAGGTGGCATTTCACCTTAAGCTACAAGTCTTACCATTGTAGAAAAAATATAGTATTTTAAAATGTTTTGGGGAATCTTGGATGTGTATTAGACTAAACAGTTACTCAACTAAAGCTATGATAAAAGCTATGATATTTATGGGGATATTTATTTATAAGGATATTCATAAGGAGGTGGTTTTTAGTTCCATGTGCTCCCCTTGTCATTATGCTTTCAAACAATTACCTTAGTACATGCTGAAGACAAAGTTTCTGCTACCTTGGTGGCCAAATATCTCTTGTGCATAAACATCATGAAGAGAAGAAAACGTTTAGATGATACAGCTCATGTTGTTTTCAGTCATCCCTTTGTTATTATTATCATCATAATTTTTCTTAATAATGTGTGAATTAGCATATATATGATCTTTTGCATTCCAGTAGGGACTTTGTCTCTTCTTTCATGCTCACTGTGCAAAGCACTACACAAACTTTCTGCCTGAGGCAGGTGCTGTCCCAGAGAGCCTGTGAACTGGAGGACAAATTTGGCTTTCAAGGAGGCTCTATGACACAACATAGTCAATAGGTTTCCTTTTCAAAAGAGAATTAGGCAAAGAACAGCATATGATTTAAGGGCAATGAGAGACTAAAAGCAATTACTGCAAAATAAATTTATCTAAAGTGCATGATTACATTTTCCATTAAAATTGGACTATAAGAACAGCACAGACAGAAACAGAACATACCAATTCTAGCAGGGCAAATTTCGTTAACCTTTGAAAAACTCATGATTTCTTCTAAATCTTGCTAAAAAGTAAAAGAGGTCAAAGAAAGCAAATGCTGAGAGGATTCCTCCCCTTCCATCTAATGTTTTAGTATTTTTTTTTCAAATGTTTAACTGTCTCTTTTAAGTAAAATTTACTTTTGTTTCTTATTTAAAATGCTAATATGAATTTCAAACTCAGTAAAGCCACAATAATATAAGACTAGATTTCTGTTAGCTCTGTGTTAGCTGTACACCAGCCTGACAAAAATATACCTGAATTCCTGGAGTTTCCTTGTTAGAAAATTCTCGTCCTCTGGCATTTAGATTTATTTAGCTGAACATATTAGCTCATTAGCTAGACACATCGCAGGATATCAAAATAGGATCCTTATGATTTTTACATTAGCTTGTGTAGCTTGGAATAAAATTTTCCAATTTACTTTGTTTCTTTGATTACAAAAAATGACTGTGATAACCAATGAAGAATATATTACATTATCGAATGTGTGGGAGTTCCTTTGTCTCCAGCTTTTGCTTTGTCTCTGGTACAATTCCTTTGTTCTGTGATGATCAAATGTGTTTATAGTAGCTCTTCCAAGAAAATGTATATCCTATAGTATAAACTGATATGGGAATAAGACCCAGGAAAAAAATAATTTAACAATTCTCTGATGTGATTGACAGAATCCACTGAATCCATTGTACTATGATATTAATGCTTATTAATGTTGCATTTCAGCCTTCATTTAATAGGGAAGCTCTTGGCATACACTTTTAACACAACCAGTAAAAAATATAAAGTGCTGTTTTTTAATTGTGGAATATTCTAAAATTGAGAACATCATAATGAAACACTAGCACCTTGGAAAAGGGTAAAAACCACTACCAGCTTTAGTTTCATCAAGCTACTCATTTACATTGGCAGTGTTTGAATATAATGCTAGCACTCCAACACGGGTGATCGAATTTACAGTTTTACAGCTGTTGCTCCATAATTTTCTCAATGCATTTAAGTTCTATATAATTGTCCCCTTTCCATAATACTGGAAAATAGAATGAAATTCTACCCTTAGGCATATCGTGGTAATACAAACAACCCTCACTCCATTTTTTTATCCAGTCTGACTACTGGACAATAATAAGTAGACTTAACACTACCACTGGAGTAGATTTTGAAGTACTTTAAAGTGTGATGTTCTGTCAAAATTATATAAGACATATAATATTACTTACTTGAGGGCCCTGCTGTACACCAGGCAACAGAGGATCCCCAAGGGTGTACTTCTTTGCTCGTTCAATGCTCCGGCGAACAAACTCATCATAAATAGGCTCTTCCACAAAAATTCTAGATCCTGCTATACAACACTGTCCTTGGTGGTAGAATAGACCAATATGCGCAAATTCCACAGCCGTGTCCACTGTAAAGAAATGCAGAGTTCATCAGATCTTAAGTTTGAGTGGTCACCTCTTAAATTATTTGCAAACCTTTGTAATGACATCTTGTTTCCCTTTTTAACAGTTTTTATTTATATGGTCCTTTAAAACACGGGTATTCATCTATTTACTGAAGTCCAAAGCTACTCTCATGTAGAGCAGCACAGTATGGCAAGACAAACACACATTCAACTGTTGTATGTGAAATGTTGGTTCAACATTATTTGCTTTATCGACAGTACCAAGAGAAAAATTCAGCTAGGAAGTTAATAAGGTCCATCTAGCTGTTTTTGGTTCTGAATTCTTGTTCCATTAGAATCATAATTACAATAAGGCTTGGCAAGCTGCCAGATGTTCCTGTTCATTCAAGAGCCATCAATTTCTGATGACAATTTGCTTTGAAACTATGGCAGGACCAGAAAACAAAATGGAATAAAACAAAACAAACAAGCAAACCAAACCAAACCAAACCAAAAAAACCAAAACAAAACAAAACTTTTCTTTAGGCAGATGCTTTTTTTTTTTTTTTTTTTTTTTTTTTTTTTTTTTTTTAACAGAGAGGTGAAAAACTATATGGGACTTGAAAAAGTAGTCAGTTTATGTAATGAAAATGCTACTAACGATCTGCATCTGCAAATATAATGTTAGGACTTTTTCCTCCAAGTTCCAATGTAACTCTTTTCAGGTTGCTCTTTCCTGCAGCTTCTTTGATCAGTTTTCCAACCTAAAAGGCAGAAAAAAAGACACCTTTACCTAAAAAATAACACCCCAGTAACACTTCTCTGATTTCCTTGAAAGTGGAAGTCATAGCTCAGAATTGTGTAACCAGTAGCTATAGAAATAAGTAATTGTAGAAATAAAAATAATAAGAAAAAAAAAAGGAGAGAGCAGAATTGGAAGGAAAGACTCAGTGTGTAGATGAATTGCAATCTACAAAGCAGTAGAACTCTTTCCTAGAACTGTTTTCCCCTGGAAATATTAATTTTATCTAACAAAGAGATCTGATGCCCGTTTGGTTCCATCATTCTACTTGCTTGCATGTGTAATCTAAACTAGACATTGATTTGTGCTCTGCTACTTGCTCTCAATAAATTGAAATGTATATATGGGAAAACCCTTTGATACATGAATTGAATGAGAGAAAATGTAGGTATCTACAGTGCCTGCATGACTAACTGCCTTATTATAGTTTCTCCCTTACCAGTAATAAGGAGACCTGAAAGAAGAGGAAACGGGCACAGCAAGGCAGAGCCCCTGTCCTGTTTCTTTCCACTGGTGGCGTAATTAAATGAACTTTTTTTTAATGAGAATTATCCTGGGAAAATTGTGAGGAAAAAACAAATCTTGCGGCACTTGCAGCTTTGGCCTGTAACTGCTAGTGTGTAGTAACCATCAGATATCTTCCCTTGTATGTCAGCCTTCCTGTCTTTGGGAATAGCTCTTCATGATACTGTCAGAAGAAAGGGACAGCCACCAAAATCAGGAAATATGATCCTGAAATATGATCCTGAAATATGATCCTGTCCACCTGCCTTTGGAGGACATTGGGCACGGGGAATTTTAGTTACTGTCTGCTGGGAATATATATGGACTATTTCTCATATGTCCTGGTTTTGGATCCTTTTCTTTTCCCACTATTTTAATGCTGATGGTTTCTGAGAATAAACACAGATCTTGCTCTCAGTGTACACTGACTGTTGACATGAGGCAATGATATTTATCTTTGGAGTGCACATCCAAGAAGTTAAAAGACCAGTTGGCAGCTCTTCCATGTAGCATGCACACAAACAGAAAGTACTATGCATACAGACGGATAGTACTGTACTGTAGTAAGGATAAAGTTAGAGAGTGCCTGCATTGAGAAATCTTCAGTCATATCAATCTTTGTTCTCGAGAGCAAAGGTTAGGAAAAATTAACAGTGACCTTCCTTTCAATTGTTAAACTGATACATATCCTTCTGAGGTATAACTGATATATACACTTCTAAGACCACCCAAATAATTATCTGTATCATTCAAATACCCTAAACCCATCACCTCACCTACATGTGTGCAGGACTAGGAATGAGAATTCTGAAGTAACTTCCTACCATCATGTTATTAAAGAGAACAGAGCACAGCTTTTTTCACTTTTTGTATTTTTTTTTTAAAGTTATACTTAAAAAGAAGCAAACAACAAAAGTTATTAAAATGTTTTCTTTTTAAAGGACAAGCCTTAAAATAGCATTGGTATATAGAAACCATTGTATCTCATGGAGTGCCTTTGTTTGAAGGGCTTTCCTGCAATACAAACATTGTTTAAATATGTTTAAAGTTAATAATAACCAACAAATCATTAAACAGACTTTGTTTAACAAACCAGCAGCCAAAAGAAAGAAAAAAGTTAAAACAGTTACATAGAACAAGTTAGACATTAAATCATTACTGGGAATCAGAGGGGCACAGTTCCTGCTTATATTTTCTTGCATTCATTATAATACCTCAGTAGAGCCTGTGAAGGCCACTTTATCTATATCCATGTGGTGAGAAATAGCAGCTCCAGCAGTAGGTCCAAAGCCCGGCACAATGTTCACAACTCCAGGTGGAAATCCTGCCTGAATTGGAAGAGAAAACGCCATAAAATTGGAGAAGTAATGATGACTAGAAAAACATGTCTCATATAGTCTTATTTCCCTTTTCAGTTCTCCAGTCACTTTTTCAGAGTAATATAGTTATTCTCAGCCTTACAGCCCCAGACATGTCCATTTCTCACATGATTTATGAACCCCAACAGATGTTATTTTATGCCATTGAGCTCTTTCTTAAAAGCAAACCATAAAAAAAAAACACAAACACAGGAAAAGAACACATTATTTTAGTTTTTAGTGCCATTGGCAAAAAGTACATTTTTTTTTCTCTCTCACTTGGATATGTAAAGAAAAAGATGGCTTAATTTTTTGGCAACATCATTAAAGTTGTTTGAATCATTCTGTGGGCTTGATGATTTTTGCTCATTACCTCTCATATTAAATGTCATTTAACTAATGATCTGCTGACTTACAATAAAATTATTTTAATAAAAATGATGGAAATGATACTTTCAACTCAATATTTTTACTCCTTTCTCTGGACAGCAGTAGAGAATGGATAAAATGACAGCTAACAGCACAGAAAGAGAAGACCATTTACCAAGCATGAAAAAGTTGGCTACTGAAGACATGTAAAGTTCCATTATCTGGCAAACTTTATAGTTAAAGAAAGTGCAAACTTTTGTGTCAAATCAAACCTCTATTTTCCTACAAATTCTATACTAGATACGTTTCTTCCGTTGACAAAATAAAATATTTTTTTCTAACTTCAGGCAAACTCCCTTGAATATAAAGTGCTGCTGGATTTCATGTCAGTTTATGAAGTAGCTATGGAATCTCAATGGCACTTATCAAGCAGAGAAAGCATAAAATTAAAAGACAAAAAAATGCATCTCTTGTCACTTAAATATGTCTCTTTTTAGCATTAATTGTGACTTTTGAATTGCATGCATAGATTCCATTTTGTTTGTAAAATGGTGTATTTCAGCTGGTGACTTATAGCTCCTAAGCCTCATGTCCTTCATTATGGACAGCAGACAATTACTTTTGTTTGAGTAACTTCATTTTCTTACAGGTTCAAGTGCTCTAATATGTTCCATCAGTTTTTTAATGCTCATTTAACTTTTCTGGTTAATAAGTCATAGAATACCCAGGAGCTGATGAGATGATGAGGTTCTTTCAATTTTCTTAGTATTGTGTTTCACGCATAATTTGTAGAGAAAATCTTTCTATGAGACTAATTCACACCAATTTTCATGTCTACTTCATGTAGAAGTTATTCTGTGTGTGTTAGCAAAGAAATTTTGTGAGGACTATTAAGAGAGATAGGAAGGATTATCAAGAATGACAGTATTTCTTTTTTAGATGTGTATACTTGAGAATAATTTAGATTTTAAATCATTAGATAGTTTCACAAGAATTCTAAAGTAAGTGCTGAACTGATCACTAAGGTTTTTATCACCAACAGGGAGTCAGGTTCCAACTTTACGTGGGTAATCCAGATGTAAACTAAAACTCAGCAATGTTTGGTTGAATAATTCTTGAGGGACATGATGATATAAATTTGTCTTTTATTAAAACCGTACTATATCTACCAGATAATACACTAAAGACATTTAACAATGGCATACCTAAACTTCTCATCCAGATGAACACTAAATGGGTAAAATGTATATCCTTTACTAAAAATGTTTTAGTGTTCTACCAGTCATTATCAGTAACAATTCTCAAATGGCATGCAAAAGTGATCTATGATCACATTGCCACTTTAGAGCTCTCCTTTTAAGTAATCAGAAATAATAGAAAAGGTACCTGCTTTTTTATCTCCTTGACCCAATATTATCTAATAGCATTTCCCACATAATAAAATAACAGTAGGATTTAGTTTCTTCTTAATACTCATTTAATTTGTTTGAAATAGCACTGGAGACTGTGTGCTATGCTGAATCATTGTTTTGAACCAGAATAATAAAAAGTGCCAAGTCATTGCCATTAGCACTGTACAAGGTTACTGAGCTGGCAGTTATTGACGTCTGTGCCAACTCTCCAAACATGTTAGATTACATTTGTTGATCTTATTGGGAAGTGAGATAGCTAAACTGTTTAACTGTTCTTTGGGTGTTTGCTGGGCTGGGCACAATAGTCAATGTAAATTTGGAACCGCTGGATAAACTATGACACTCCTTACATTCAAGAGCACAAAGTGCTCCCAGTTTCTGTGTGAAGAAAGTTCTTAAGTTTGGCAGCAGTCAAGCAATGCAGACTTACATCTCTCTGTTAATTACAAACCCAGCTGGGTGAAAAGTATATTCAGTTAAAAAATAATAATAATTATCTGATAATAATTAGCTGTACAAACAGGTTATTTTCTGTGATAACTATGCTAATAAAGCCATGGCCACCCACTTCAAAATACCCTGCTCCTGACTTCTTGTTTACTTTTAACTTTGAAAGGTACTGTGCAAATACGTTTACCAAGGAATGGAGTTTACTAAGTTGCTATTGTGAGTTTTTTTTTGTTTGTTTATTTTGTATTGTTTTGTTTTGTTTACTCTGTGTGTGTGGATAAAGCTGAAAGATATGTATGCTTTTGCCCTGGATTTGCTTCACTGGTTTACAGTAGGGTAAGTTCCATAGAACAAGGCTAGACATGCAATGAGAAGTACTTGCAGAGGACAGCCTAGCTTATATTACTTCTGTGGCATTTCAGCTGCAGTATTCTCTTACATTTCAAAGAAGGGCAAAAAACTGTGCTGTTACTGACTTACCTCTTTAATTAAGGATCCCATGTAAAGGGCAGTCAGTGGTGTTTGTTCTGCTGGTTTGACAACCACTGTGTTTCCACAACAAAGGGCAGGGGCGATCTTCCAGATAAACATAACCAATGGGAAGTTCCACTGAAAGACAGATGAGAAGGTGTATCCTATTACTAATACATAACCAAAATGCCTTTGCTTTTTTCTATGATAATAGCACCCAACTGTGTGGATGAACTCTTTGTTGAACTCTTTTCAAAGGGACGGTATTTCGAAAAAGCATCTGGCAAGCCACACTATACAAAGACCACTGATTTTGGTATATGTGATTCCAGGGGATCCAAGGTGTTAGTTAAAAACTGAAGAGACCAGAAGGGTACTCCTATCAGAAAGACTGTTGTAGAATTAGTGGTAAAGTTGGGAGTTTTGCTGTCTTGTTTCTTAAATGATCGTGTTCACCATCAATTCAGTTTTCTAAGGGAGACAAGGCAATAAGGTGTAACACTGCTGCTGTTCTCTTCCATTGTGGTTTCACTGTCTGCTTTCTATTGTGTTTAGTCCAACCAAACTGCAGAGCAGCTGATTCCTTTGGACTCCATGTTCAGCAGTGTAAGGGACTATGTCGTTGGCGAAAAATGGGCTGCCTCTTTGAGAATAATTCTAATAGCTTAGGAAGTATTAAGCCTTTGGGTCTCAGCACAAAAGATGCACAAGAAAGAGGAAAAGGAAGTTAACAGTTACCTAGTATGTCAGAAAATATGCAACTGCTCTTTATCTCATTTAAACATCACCCCAGCCTCAGAAATAACTGAAGAACAAATAACCCAAAATAAAAGATTACAGGGCTTTCTGGTCTTTCTTATTGAAGAAGAACTGGAAGTGGAAGGGAAACGCTGAGCTAGCAAAAGTGTTCTACAGCATTCACATAATCCTTAAATTATGTTTTATGTATAGACCTTGAACTAGGTGGCTTTAAATTTCAGTGGGGAGAAAACAGAGATATACTTAGAAATTCTTGAACATTTTGTATGGAAAGCCAGCATTTGTACAAATTGTCCATAATTCCAGGCTGTAATTTTACACAGAAGAGTGTCTAGTTCTTTACCATATCTTAACTCTGTGCTTCATTTGAAATATCTTGTGCTGGACTTACAAAAGAAACTAGATCAATAGATTCCCAAACTGTACTAGAAGCTGGATCCATATGCTGCGTTCTAGAGATGTTCTCTAAACCAAAGTAGTGGTCTAAAGATACAGAAAATCTGCAAGATCAGCTGAAGGATGTCAGGAACAAGAGTAGGTCCCACATATCGGAACAAACCTGATAGACAAGCTGACTCTTTTAGAATCTGGCAAGCTGTTGAGCAGGTCAAGTCAGGCTGCCAAACCTACTATGTGCAAAAAGGCATGTGGATTAGGCGTGACTAGCTCATATAACCATTTTCACAGCTACCTGTTGAAAGCATGTAGATCTCACAAAAAAAGTGTTTGAAAGTTCATTTCCTCAGTGTTTTGGATGCTCAGATTCAGGCAGGCCTTTTGAAACTTCATTTAGAATAAGCAAGTTCAGAACTGGGAATTTTGACGCTGATCAGGAACTTGGGAACGTGTCTTAGTATCATTGTGCCAATTAAATATATTCTTTATATTGCTTGTACCATCAACAAGGTAAATGATTCTCAGCCATAACTAGAGATTTTTGTTGTCCAGTTATTATATATAACAGAACAGATATTCCAGGTACCAAACACTTTATTGGTTATAGGCTTATATTACTCTCTCCAACTAGTTTATTTCCAAATCTTGGGGTTCCAGCAGAATGCAGTTCTATCTTTCAAACTAATTCATCAGCCAATCTTTTGTGTTTTATTTGCCCTCCACATACAGGGAGAAGAGAGACAAGGCTGGACTAGATTAACTGTTCAAAATGTCATGATTTGATGAAAGATTTTGATGAATACTTAAGATAGTCTCTAATTTTAGAAACAGAAAGTTTCTGACTGGTAATGTTTCACTAATCTGTTTGCAGAGAAAACATTTCAAAAGCATGCCCATTTACAACAGGAACATTTACGTGTTATATAAATGGCTTCAACTTACAGGAATAATTTGGCCACACACACCAATGGGCTCATGTCTTGTAAATGTGAAAAAGTTTCCATCTAGAGGAAGAAGAAATAAATTAGACATTCAGGAAAAACAGTTGTGAGAAACAGTTAAATCAGAAAGAAGATAAAGTTGGATACCAAACTTAGCTACATACAATTTTACTTAAGATATTTTCAAAATCTTAACTGTGCAAGAACAACTATGAAGTACATCTGGATTCAATCCCTACTTTCTTCATAGCTTCAAGGTTTGACTCTGTCGGTATGACTGAGTTTTCGCAGTGAAAACCCTGCTTCTCAAAGTGGTATGCACAGCATACCAATGAGCATTCTTCATTTCTTTTTTTTCTTATCACTTTTTTTTTTTTTGAAAGTTCTTCTCTAAAAGCTACTTGTAATCCTGGGTACATATCAGACATTTTTTTTAATATTAGACCTTAGCTTAAATCAAATCCATTAAGTATAAAATTCTCTTTGTTTCAAATAAACATGTGTTCCATTAAGCCTAGCATAGGGATACATGTCATGCAAAAAGTTTGAAGTATTTATCACTCCAGTATTCCTTAATTCCTTCTTTATTACCATTCTTTTCTTTGTCCTTCTGAGAGAAGGTGGCTAGCAACAATGTTTTCTTAGAGCTGCTTAATGGAAGAGGGAACAGAATAAAATTTCAGGAAAACAAAGAAAAGTTTCCTCTCTTTTAGTACTCTTCCTAATAAGCTATCCAATAACTGAAAGAAATACTATTGTTTCTGCTAATCTTTGCTTTAGTGAGCTGCTACCTGGCTTTCAGTATTGTACCCTTGCATAAATGATACCTTGCTATGCAAAAGTAACCTATGAGACTTACTAGATGTATATATAAGCTAAAAGTTTTCTTGTCAGTAAAATGTATTAGTGGTGCATAAAACAAGATAAGCTATATTAGGAACTGTCTAAAATATTTTCCATTTAAAATGTTTTTGGTGCTGTGAAGCTTCTAGAAAAAGGTAGTTTTACACAGGTCACATTGTTTCAATTATGTACATTTGTTATCTCAAAGCTACTCACCCATTGGAACAGTCCGACCATGGATTTTATCAGCCCAGCCTGCACAGTAGCGTAATGTTTTAATACAGGCACCTAAATCCATTAGGTAGGCAGTAGAAAAGAGTTTCCCACCATCGATGGCTTCCATTGTCTGCAAACAACAGCAATTACAAAGTTAATATGAACTATTGATAAGCCTTCTCATTTCTGTACTTCATCACTTAGTATCTTGTTGTTCAGTTCAGAGTACTAGCACTTAATACTAGCTTCTAGGGGATTAATTCCCCTCTAAAGGCTACTTAGCACTTGAAAAACCCAAGGTGGGAATTTGCAAATGAGAAAATGTCATGATGGTTTATTCTCAGTGACCTATCCAGATATCATGACCACCATACATTTGAAATGGTTAAGATGTTCCAGTTTAAACTGAATATTATACAAGCTGTAGATGTACAGCTAGGGGTCTGTGGGTTAATTGTTACAAATAAATTGAGTGGCCTCCCTTGACTTATGTACATTGACATAAAAGGAAGGCAGTAGTTTCCTACTGATAACTGTCACACTAACTTGGGATCCTCTACTTTTTAATTATCAAGAGAGATCTTTCTATGTGCTTAATGAATGATTGGCATCTTATATGAACAAGAAGAGACAAAGTATGGAATATAATTCTAAAATAAACCCCAAATCTCCTAATGTGCAAAGGAAAGATCTGAGACATCGGGAACTATTAAGAGAGAGAAATTAATTGTATCATTCCAGCCAAATCTAGGGAGTGTGGTTTGAGTTAATGCCATTTTAATACCCCTAACTATTGGGACATTTAGGTAAAGACTATGTGAAGTCCTTAGATAATGTCAACATCTTCTTAATAGTGCTAGATTTTTTTCTCAAGTTTTTCATCACAGAGACAGTGTGGACCTTCAGCTTTATGAACAATCTTGTAAGGATGCTTAGTAGTAAAAACCTGAAGTATAGTTTCAAGATCTAGTCAGATCTTAGAGATATTATTTTATTTTCTAAATGTTATTTTGCATGTCCAAAATTCCTTAATGTTCATAATGAGTATACTGACTAATTGTGAATGTACAATGTTTCACCAACAACCTGCCTCTAAAGTCCAAAATTTTAGTTAAATCGATGTACTGCAGATATCAAATTTGAGAGGACAGCAGAACAAATGGAGAAGTTATCAATGCTTTTTCAGCATACTGCTTACTATTCCAGAGTATACCTATATACCTATAGGACTGTTCAGCCTCTGGACTTCATGAGACTTCATGGACTTCATGAGAAACATAAGTATATAAAACAGTGAAATGGAATAATTTACATCCTGAATAGATGCAAAAACACATTAAAACACACATGAGCTAAGGGGTCTGTTTTGACCTCTAATATCTATAATGCTATTTGTAGCTGTAGCACTGGCTCTGCTGTTCTTAGGATAAGCTACGAGTGGACAAAGTCTGTGTTCATTGGAAACACTTTGTTCAAACACACCTTATCTAAAAGGGAAAAGTTGGCAATAATGTGAGGAATATGGGAAATAAAAACAAAGTCAGCAAAATAGAAACTTGGGAGGGGTCTCAGAGAAAAGGAGTATTTTAATATTATGAAAATGGCTAGTGGGAACGAAATCTAAATGTTTCATTTTTCTTATAGAAAAAAAAAAAGAAAAAAGAAAAAGATTATTTCTCTATCCCCTTTGCATGTGTAATACCTTAGGTGGTACAACAAAGAAGCAAATGCTAATTTGTCCAGTATTTAACTGAGAAGTGGGCATACATTTCCTATTAAAAAATGTAGCTCTCTTAAAATTTACCCTTTCTCAACTCCAATAAATCTAGCACTGTCAAGGTCACATTAGCCACTGAAGATTTCTCCTGAAAAACTAGGTGATTGTTATTCCATATCAAGGTGACAGGATTAGTTCAGTTGTTCAGAGAATCAACTTTCTTGAAGAAAAGTGTAAATCTGAGAGTTGTAATCTTCGGAGCTTGAGGACACAACCTCAGTTCCTTTGAATTTTTCATTTGTCTTTAAAAAGCTGTTTGGACATGCACAAGTGCCTTTGTATACTAAAGCCATAAAGAAAATAGAACAGGAAATAGACATTTCATTGCAGCTTTTGCATATTTTGGAGGTTTAAATTTTATTGACTTATTATTGGTGTGTTTTGTAGCTAATGGCTAAATACTTCTAATTGTGATTAAATCAGTCTGAGTGATGATCCTGAATGCTGGATGCTCTTGATTCTCTCTCACATATTGGCATATACCTGGCACAAAACCAGTGTTCATCTTCAGGAGAACACAAACAATTAACTTGCCTAAATATTCATTCCAGAAGGCATGTGAAATAGAAAAGAGATCATCTTAATTGTAGCATCAAACATGGAATAGGTAGAGTATTGCACTTTACCAAATAACTGGAACGTTTATTCTTTAAATGTTCTTCCTTGAATTACTGCAGTTAGATGGTGGTGCTACATCATCTGGTGATGCACACATCATCTGTGTGTCCACAGTTGAGCAGTAACATGGCCAACAAACAATAGTTGATAAAGACAGGAAATGATTGCCTACCACCCATGTTGCTGGGTTAAGGTGTTTTTTGTTTGTTTGTTTGCTTTTTTTAACTCATAGCCATTTGCAAGCAAGAGTTAGTGAAAACAATGTATAACACTGAAATTCAGAATTTCTTCCCACGCTCACTGGTATTATCTGTAAGCTCTGAGCTAGGCTTTGAGGTAAGGCCTTGACTCAGGTCTTGGTTTAGACAAGCGTTAAGCATAGGGTCTATATTAACGTGTCCTTGTGATTCAACAACTGAAATTGCATGGATTGTAGGCAGCTTTAATATCATCTTAAAGTTAATGAAATACTCAAGTACTTTGTGGACTTAGGGTGTCTGTCGACCAGAGTGTAAAACAGTTTAATATGGTGCATTTGGAATAGAGAGGGAAAAATGAATACTGAAACAGCCTCATTTTCCATGGTTGTAGTGCATTACTCTTGCTTATATCAATCTTTAAAAATCAGAACACAGATTTTTTTCCCCCTTTTTGTTCACATATTATACTCACAGCTAAAATCAATCTATCTCTTTCAACTAAATCAGCTAGTTTATTCAAGAGCCTTCCTCGCTCTGAAGCATCCATTGTACGCCAGGGTGATCCAAGCTCAAAAGCTCTTCTAGCTGCTTTAACAGCTTTGTCTACATCTGCCTGTGGGAGAAAAAAATAAAATTAATCAGTAATTGATTCTGTCATCCAGGCTTGTTAGTTGCTAAACATGCAAAGTGTTTTGCAATCCCAGTCTAATCAGAATTTGTACAGTAATTTTAGATATATAGGTTATTTTCTTTCAAACACTTTTCCTATCATTTCAGCAATGTGAAGTTGTATGAGAAGCAGATGGGTTTTCAAAGCTCATGAAATAAAAAATAAAATAAATAAAATAAAAATAAAATAATATAAAATAAAAACATATTAAGGAACTCCAGTTCTAAAAAGTCTCTCTTTTAGTGTCTGTAACTGGGGATGAATACACAAATTACAAATTTGCATTTGCATTTAAAATAATATTAACCGTTGAATAATTGACTATATTCAAAATGCTAAGCCTAAGTACTTTAAAGTTTAGGCATTGGCTCAAGATAATTTGTCAGCCCATTAATGTTTTTTATAACATAATGTGTTATTTACCATATGGCTTTTTGTGTAGTGAGAAAATATACAATCAATTACATGAAACTCTTTTGTGTGGAAAGTCGTTCCAGATAAAATGATAAAAAAATCCCTTGAGAAATGGTTTTTGAAACCTGGAAGTTTTTTTATATTTCATGTTAAAGATTCTGAAAGAAATATAACAACAAAAAGGAGGTTTATTGCAGTCTTTTGTTAAAAATTAAAAACAATGATTTTTGAAAAAGAGAAATACATATATGGAACATATTTTCTTAAGCAATTTGCATACTTTTTTTTTTTTTTCCTTCTGATTGCAAGAATCTCATCCATGTAAATCACTATGAGGTTAACTAAGTGACTAAGGTTAACAAAGTTGACTGCAGGTCAATGTGCAGGTTAAGTGGGTTCTAAATGTGGACCAGATCTAGAATCTTTAACTGATGTCTAACTAACTAATTCTCCTTCAATAGGGAAAAAAGAAAACCAAAGCCACAAACTAAAGTCTGGTATAGATCTGCTGGACAGGAGACTCACAAAACTTCCTAGGATGAAGTTTGAAAAATGGTAGTTGGGAAGGATCTTTACAACCTGCACAATCATTACTGTACTGACCCATTGTCTACAGCAGGTAGCTGAAATCTATCAGATTAAAAAGGGCTGTTTTTCTTCAAAAACTGCCAAAATGTTGTCAGATAACTCATCACTTATCTGTGACACAGAAATATGCATTCAGTGAATATTTAATTCTTTTTTTTTTTTTTCTTATCTCTTGTTATCATAAAAATTCTACAGCTTTGAAATACAACTTAGGATGTATGCCTTGGCCTACACCAGTAAAGAATGGGAGAAACCATGAGCTGCACTTGTGTGAATGATGTAAATTAAAATTAAAAACATTGCCATGTGTTCTTCAGTGTAGAAATAATTAAAACCAAGAAAAGGATATTTAATGATAATTATGGGCTGTGAATAACAAGTAAGGAAAAAAAAATATTCTTTAAATATATGAAATTTAATTTGGGAACATAAATCTATACCAAGAGAATAAAGCCGGTTAGATCTACACAGAGCTAGATTTTTTTTTGTTTAGTTTTTAAATAGACTTTTCATTAATATACATTTACCTTTGTTCTTACTGACCACGTGTTGAGCTGCTTTATTATTTACTATTTTACTAGGGGCCTTTAAGATTAGTGAATCTGGAAAAATTTTTTTTTTTTTTAAATACTACTGCAAGGCAGTGTACATCCCTATTGCACAAACAATTTCCTAAAATCTCTTGGCTTATTATGTAAAGAGTAGGCTCTAGAATATCAGGTTCGCAGTGCCCATGTAATTTATTAGATTTATACAGTTCACTTGGCAGTTTAGTTAATAGTTATTTTCTTTACACATTAGTTGGAAAAATTATTGGAGAGAAAGCAAACCTATGCATCAAATAGCATCATCTTTCTATTTAATGCATTGCTATATTGCCTGTAAAAAATTAAAACTAGAAAAATTCTGAATGTTAAATGAACAGTTGCAGGTCATGAGCAATTTAATTGGAGAATGAACAAATATTAGGCCAACCTGATTTTCAATATAATCTTATTTTCAAACACTGAATAGAGAAGTGATAGAAGTAGGGTTTTGCATCAAAAGCACTTACGGTGCTTTTCTGATAAAATTCAACAGTAAACAACATGCTTATGAAATGTTTTGGCTGAGGGAAAAACAAGCCTGAAATAATCTCAGTGATACTGAGATAGGTAACTGGGAATGAAAAAAGGCATGAGTAAGACGTTTTAAGAACTTACGATCAGACATATGAAGTTATCAAAAACTAGATTCATGCAGATTTTTTCAATTACCTTAGTCAAAGAAAAAATTTAAAATCTATCTTCGCTATAGCCTTCCTGTATGGTCACTATTGCTCATATACTTGACAGAGAGCTCTTGAGCCAAAGTTCATCAAGACATTCAGGATGAAATTACCTAACAGAATAACTAAGTTTTGGTGAGCACAGGAAGCTGAATGAACTCTGTTCCTACACATTTCTCAAAAAACCATTTAATTTCAGAGTGAATCTCTGTAAAGTCAAATATTCTTAAAGAGAGTGTGCTAACTATTTTGACAATAAATTGGTGGTGAACTTCCAGCACTAATAGACTGTTTATGAGTTTATTAATATCTTTCATGGATAAAATGGTGTTCAGCAGACATTTTGCTGCTAAATTTAAAACAGGCCTCATACACAAATAATTCTAGTGATGAATATTTCTTGGCTGAAATGAACATCAGATATCATTTTGTGAGAAATATAAGAAAATCTATTCTATTCTATTCTTTTTTTTTTTTTTTTCTTGCATTTGGACATCTAAATTTGACTTCAAAAGGGAAAACTAGAAAAGGAAATAAATATTTGCAGGAACCAAAACATTAATTGCAAAAACAATGTTATTTTCGAACAGTATTTTTAAAAAATATTTATTTATTTTGTGTTTGTGTGTGTGCAACTGTCAACTGGAAACAGAACATTCACTTCTCATACTTATTTTCTCATACTTTATCCAAAAATTTATTTACTCATCAGTTTTAAAAGTGTTTAAGCAACATTGTCTGTTCTATTTAAACAAGCAACTCCCCTACTTGATAACATATATTTAAACTCTATGGTCAAACTAAGTAAATCCTTTTTCATCTAAAAATACTTACTGTGATGAAAACACAAAGCTGCTTATTTGAGGACATAGCTTTTCATTATACATCTGATTAAATGCCATTTTCCAGTATTTTTTCTAGTAAAAAAAAAATCTCACACACGTAAAAAAAAAGTTTGTTTTTAAGTGTTAACAATGTTTTTACTTCTTTGCTTAAAATCATCAGTTTAACATCCAGTACAGAAATACACTTTGCTGGGATTAATGTCTATTTGGTAGATGACCTTCAGCTTCATAGCCCACTTTTGTACTATGTTTCAATATATTCTTCACAAAACTACATTTTCAAGATGACATTACTGAGAAGAAAAATTCACAGCTAAAAATGCTGATGGTAATGAACAGCTTCTCAGAGTCTCCATCAGAAGATGTTAGTATTTTTCCAATTTATGGCATTTGTAATGTAAAACCTTACATAAATGTGTTATGAACAGATTAGATAAGGAAGAGCCAGGAAAACAAACAAACAAAACAAAATAAAATGATGATTAAAAATAATGACAAAATAATAATAAAACTAGATGCCACTGATCAAACACAGCAAAAATAATTACTATTATTAACAGGAAAATTAACAAAAATGTTTCTACAAAACTTTCCTCATTATATTATTAGTATAATACCCTAAGAGTGAAGCACAAGAAAGGAGGGTGGAAGTATAGAATCATAGGATATCCTGAGTTGGAAGGGACCCACAAGGGTCATTGAGTCCAACTCCAGGGTCTGCACAGGACTACCCAAAAATCAGACCAGGTGTCTGAGAGCGTTGTCCAAACGTTTCTTGAACTCCAACAGGCTCGGCACTGTGACCACTGCCCTGGGGAGCCTGTCCCAGTGTCCAACCCCACCCTCTGGGTGCAGAACCTTTTCCCAACACCCAGCCTGATGCTCCCTTGTTGCAGCTCCATGCTGTTCCCTCAGGTCCTGTAGGTGTCCACTGAGAGCAGACATTAGCTACCTCCTGCCCGTCTGCTCCCCTCATGAAGGAGCTACAGGCTGCCATGAGGCCTCCCCATAAGTCACTCCCACACAGTGACTTCAGCCACTCCTTGTATGTTTCCACCTCTTTGTTACCCTTCCTTGGACATACCGTTTTATATCTTTTTTTTTTTTTTTAAATGTGGTGCCCAAAACTGCACAGAGCTCTCAAGGTGGGGCTGCACCAGCGCAGAGCAGAGCAGGACAATCCCTTCCCTCAACCAGCTAGCAGTGCTGTCTCTTGTGCACCTGAAGGTACGTTTGGTTCTTTTGGCTGCCGGGGCACACTGCTGGCTCATGTTCAACTTGCTGACAACCAGAACCCCCAGATCCCTTTCTGTGGGTCTACTCTCCAGTCTCTGAGCTCCCAGTCTGTACGTACAGCTAGAGTCACCTAGTCCCAAGTGCACAATTCAGCACTTGCTCTTGTTAAACTTTATATTTGTTAAACTTCATATCTTGTTAAACTTCATATTAACTGGTGATTGTCCAGTTCTTTAATTTGTCAAGATCTCTCTACAAGGTTTCTCTACAATCAAGAGAGTCAGCAGCTCCTCCCAATTTAGTATCATCTGCAAACTTACTCAAAACAACTTCTAGTCCTGTATCCAAGTCATTTATGAAAACATTAAAGAGTTTATTAAAAAAACCCAAACATTTAAAGTTTATATCAGCAGAGATGGATGCTCATCTTCCTGCTTTAATGCAGAATTGAATTTAAAGCTAAGTTTAAAAGAAGGAAAAACAAAACAAAACAAAACCCTCTACCTTGTCGCCTTCTTCAATCTCACAGATTTTCTCTTCATTTGCAGGGTTAAAGACTTCAAATTTTTTACCACTGACTGAATTGTGCCATTCATTGTTTATAAATATCTGTAAAGGAAAAAACAGTGCATTACTATTAGTAACATATATAGCTGTTGCCTATCTTCTATGTTAAAGAATAACACCAAGAGCTGTATGATAAGTACCTGAATTCAAAAAGGAATAGTTATTGCTAAATTACTATGAAGAGAAGAGTGATCATATATGCAGTTAACCAACTTTTAAAAATTTTCTTCTTTTGGAGAAAAGCCACTTTCTTTCTCCACAGCATATTTACACTTTGTTTCATACTATGAAAAGATATTTTTACACTGGGATCCTTCCTCTTTCAAACCAAAGTCTGTGATGTACAGTAGAGGTACAGTCCTAAATAACCTACCTAAAACTACCTGACTTTCCTGTGCTCATAGGACTGATAAATATGGGGGGCCTTTCTGTTACATGTCTCTTCAGAAATTAACACAGTATTTAGGTTTTGTGTAAATAGTACATGCAATTTATTGTGGAACATCATATCCTTTGGTTTTGCTTTGATTTCTCTTCACCTTCTCCCACCAAAGAAGGCAATCCCACCAAAAAATATCTGATAACACTATTTTTCTGAAATGAAAGTAAAGACTAAAAAACGTTTTACAGTCAACTGAATGAAGAAAATTAAAAAAGGAGATAACCAATTAGAGTAAAAAGCAAGCATGTGTACTTTATTTCCATGTTACAGAAGAAAAATAATCAGAGATTAGAGGGCTCTTATTTTTCACCAAAATCCTTTGACTTTGTGGATTGGTCCCTCACTGAATGTATTTTTAATTAGGATTTAAAAGCAGAAATTTAATGCTCTTAATCTTTTACATGAAATGTAGGATTTTTTTTTCCATTAAACAAAGGTAGAAATCACAAATGAAGAGGAAATAATGAATGTATTCACCAGAAGTATATTGTTAGAAACCACAGAGAAAGACTAGACTATATTTTTTGTTGATAGTTAGTACTCTTCACAGAAACACTCTCAAACAAAACAAAACAAAACAAAAAAACACACAGTAGTACATACTGGAAGAAAAGTTCTCTCTTGTATATAACAGTTGCCTTGAAAAAAGTTGAATTAATTTACCAATGAAGTAGAAACACCCACTTCTTTATTTACTCTTTTTCTGACTGTCCTAGTCTTATAAGTCTAGCATTCCAGATCAAACCACTACACATCAAAATGTTTACACTGGCCACACTAAAAAAGTTCAAGAGTTAAGAAGCAGGACAATTTGAACAGTGACTCGTGGGCAGCATATGACCATGGTCATATTCTAACATAGCTACACATATAATCTAATATACGCCTATAGATCTTAGACAATAATATGTGAAAAACTATGGCACTTCTGATCAGTGCTTTCAAAGTGAGTTCCCGCTTCTCTTTATGAAAGTGTTTGCAGTACCTTGGTCTGAACATTTTTGCATTGCAGTGCTCTATTTATTTCACAGAGGTTACACTATGGGTGGCAGGAGGGAGGTTCTGGTCACATGACCATAATGTTTAATTCAGCACATGAATATGATCATATAAACACATAACAAATGTTGCTGCTGGCAGTGTATATAACTTCAACACTTGGCAGTATTATAGTTCATGGTAGTGTATATGGGGGGGTTCTTCTCCCTGCCTTCCCTACCTGAATATCTCTCTGCAAAACACCAGAAATTCAAGCCTCTCTGGTTTTGTTTTTCAACATGTTCTGTAATTCCTGTTTTTGAAGGGTAAAGCTACTTTGCATGACTTCAGGCTTCAGTAAGATGATCCTTGGGTAACAGTTTTAGTTGTCATTGCTTTATGATCTGCACAATTATCTTCTGTTTAAAATGATACTAATCATTTGATGCCATTCATTACTTATTCAACAATTTCTATCAAGGTCCTGATTATCTCCAGTTTAATGACTGCAGCCTCCTAATCGTTTGTCACCCTCAAATTGGTGTCACTTCCCTGCCTCCTTTTTAGTAGATAGACATAAAATGCAACCACTCCTGTTAGTCTATTACCAATAGTCTTTTATTTATTTATTTACTTTATTTTTTTATTTTTTTTATTTAAACTGCAAGGGGTACTACAGAAAATCAATATTACTTGTGTCCAGTCTGTTAGTCATCCATCCTTCGTTCTAATTCTGAGGTTCCCTGTTATGTCTCTACACTGATGTTGCTCAACAGACACCAACGCTTGATTTTCCACCAGGAAAAGCAGGCCAGCATACTTTGCTCATGTAGGAGTTTTTCTCACAACTGTTAAGTGACATTGATTGGAAATGTCTAATAACATTAAAATAAGATACATTTGTGACTACAATTTAAATTAAATACTGTCCTGTTATATATTTCTATTTCAGTCTCTTCACAAACTACCAAACATATAGCTAGCAATTAAGAAGCATGTAAGAGGAACAATTGCGCAATAGCTGGCCTGAATCAAATATAATCACAACAGCTTACCTAACAGTGGTGAAATTGAGACCCAAAGTTCATTTAATAAATGGTAGGAACTATGTCCCTACTCAAAGTTTAAGCTTTTATACAGGCTGAAAAGCACAGTATGTACTGAATTTGCTTTGTGTGGCTGGAACAAACATCATCACATCTTGATGGCACAAGTAGAATAACAGCTAAACAAGGCAAGATGGGCATTGTTGTTTCCATAATTAAACTTTTATGATCCAAAGCCTTTTGCAATACAATACTGGCAATTCAAACCTAGAGACTTTTATATGGGAATAACTAATTAGCAAATGCATCATCACAACCAAAAGAAAAATTAAATGTTTGAAATGCTTATAACGTCTAAATGACATTAGTGTCATACAAAAATACTTTCTTCAGAGGCAGCACAAAATCCCCACCATGTATACTTTGCTTTTACTATTAATTTTGTTATCTGTTTGGCATAGTTTTTCCTTCTCTTCCAAGATCTGGTGTCCTAATTTCAATCATCTTATGTATCTTTTAAAAAAATGCCTAAAGAATGTACCAGGAGTGAGTAGTTCTGCATTGCTTTGTTTTTGGTTGCTGTTAATAAGACTGTTGATGCTATCTGTAGAAATTGGTCTGCTTTTCCATGAAAAAATAGGAAATAAACCACTACAATTATTCCTGAAAAACCAAACAAACAATATTTTTTAATTATGTCAGGAAAAATATGGCAACATGTACAGTATTCTTAAAAAGTAAATGTTGCCTTTTAAAAGATATACTTTATACCATTATAGAAATGTTATAGTATTTCTGAAATTTCTTTTCTGTTCTGTTAAAGAAGATACCAAAAAAATTACAGAATTACACAACTGTTGAGGCTGGAAGGGACCTCTGAAAGTCATCTGGTCCAACCCCTGCTCAAGCAGGTACACCTATAATGTCAAGCTGGGATGCTCAGAACCATGTCCAGATGGCTTTTGAAGATCCCCAAAGAGACAGACTCTACAACCGCTCTGAACAACCTGTGCCAGTGCACAGTCACACACACAGTAAAGTGTTTCCTGATGTTTAGGAGGAACATCTTGCATGCCAGTTTTTTCCCATTGCTTCTTGTCCTGAACCGATTCAGTAACTGCTGAACAGAGAATAAAATGAGCTACTAAAAACGTGCCCTATTTTAGCTGTAATTACCAACAAGTTTTATAACATTACGCAGCTGTGAAAATTTAAAGGACAAGCAGAGTGAAGGCTAGGGATCCCTGAGTGAAATTCGAGGTACTTATCTCCATTTGTAAATGAGAAATAGATTCTGGGTCTGATCTCCAGGTGTGTTAGATCCATGCTACCCCAGAGCCTGACAACTTTGAATCTCTGTGGATGAAATTGTCAATGTGAGTTAACTTTTTCATTCTGATTCTGTAGGTCAGTCTTCAAAGATAAAGGCAAACCTCATTGGAAAGATCTGAAATATGTCCCAGAGGATGAAAAGAGAAGAACGTGTTGCTACCAAGTGTGATGTATGTTGTTCTTTAAGGTGAACATGGCAATGTATGCAGTCCAATGTTATAAGCAGCTGTCATCCTCTGTCTAACCCTCAAACCCTCCACCAAAGGAAGGTTCACTCCCTTCTCACTGTCCACCAGTGTCATTTTGTGGCCAATATGCATGGGAGATCTTACTCATGCTCCTCACTGATCTCATGGCAGACACTGACTGTACTGGGTGTTTTGTGCTTGAACTGTGGGTACCTTGAGGATCATGGATGAGAGCAGCTTCCCCACATCTAATCAATCACTGGTTACAACCATGCAGGCAGAAGACTGCATGCTCAGAGAAGCAGGAATTTCTACATTTAAATAGAAAAACAAGAAATATTTGGAGGCAGGAAAATTAAAGCAAATGACAATTGATAAAGGGCAGGACAGAGACAGGATGACATAACTGCAAGAATTTTTGTATTTTTTTTTTGTCACATAGAACTGTGATTTAAACCCTACCACCACAACTATGTGTTATGAATATATGACAGCTTTCTGGGAGTTTTAGTTTTTTTTTTGCATACTACTGAAATTGTTTACTCTGACTGTCTGTGTAGTTACTAATAATTGGTTAATGGTTTGATAATATTGGCAAGACTGATAAAAAGATTATCTCTAAATTTATGTGGTAACAATTTCCTATTAATATATTCCTGTATGTTTCAGCTTGATTATATGTGGGCATCATATGTAGACTGTCATTGTTAGCTCCGGTCATCAGGGCAGATCAGCAAACACCTGAAATAACAAAAGCTCTAAGGGAAATTAAAATATTAGTTCCTTGAAATGTCAGATATACAATGAAACTGATCATAGGAGTATCCATGCAAAATTCTGACTGTTATGAAAGGGCAAAGACAGCAGTTAAGTAGTTAATATGAAAAAAGCCATCTTTAGTAACTAGTTACATTGCCAAGAAAAGAGACAAAGTAAAAGGTAAATATTAACATAACACTGCTATGATGTTACAATATGCCAAAATCATATCTGTCTGTAAAAGGAATAATAGTAAAACATACCATTTTTGGAAGTTTTGAAAGTATTTGTTTAAAAATTGCATTTATTGCCCCAACCAATATCAACCATAATATTACTTTAGAATATCTTTCTTATTAATGTTTCCAATACCATTCCCATTTAAACCATAACTTCATTACTTTAACTATATACACAACATTGTATCAGGACAGTATAAATCGAACTATCCAGATGTCTCTTTTTGAGCAAGACAGCAGTCTTATGCAGGTATGACAGACAGAATAGAGAAGGGAAAAAAAGTCAAAACCCTCCATGTAAGAGACACATATATGCGTGCATACATTGCAAGCAGCTGCATTCAAATGTGCATGCAGACATGCAGACATACTCATTTAAGTCTGTGGAGTTATGCTGAAAATGAACAAACAAACAAACAGGATAAGGCTCTCTAAATCCAGGGAACACTGATGTACCATCCAACAGCAGTCTCTGGCAAGTCCCTCATCTTACTGAAAAAAAAACACATTTGGGATCATTTTGAAATATGTTACGCAGTTTTGTCTGTCAGGCAGAACTCCTTTGGAAGCTTAGATTCTTTTTTTCTCATTTGTCGGGTGTGAATGCAAAAGACCTACTTTTCTATTGTACGTCCTGTGCATTGAGGATTCTCTCTGATGACTGAACATGGTCAATGAAGTTTAGGGCTGCAAATTTACTTTGCAAGGATTGATGTCTTAGAAGTGTTGTTGCAGTCATTTTTTAATTGTTGTTTCACTGTAGTTTTTTTTATTTTTTTGCTCTCATAGAATATAAGGATCGTTCAGATATTCTTGAATTTGATGCTATCAGTAAGTGTACAGTCATATCCAAGACTGAAAGAGATCTGTGACCCAAAAGCATATTCATTTCAAGTGCTATATTCTCTGATTTACTTGTCCCAAAGTATCTCATGGAGTCTCACTGTATTCTTTAAGCTGTACTGTTAAAATACATGAAATTATTTGAGGAACTACTGGAGACACAAACTGTAAACTTGAAGCAAGTACATCAATATGCAATATCTATGAAATCTTCTTAAGTTGACCTCTCCCCCGGTGTTTTTCTACACAAGAAACTGATAATGGGCTTATATATTTCATATAAGATTTTTTTTTCCCATTCAGAATTTTTTGTATGAAGAAAATTTACATAATGAACTAATAATCAGAGAACATATCCATTCTGTTCATTATCTATTTGAACTTTGGGATGCATCAGTTAGTGGCTTTTTATTTACAAAGTCAGCTGAGCTTAAAAAGAGTAGGTTTCTATAGTAGCTTTATAGCCAATGACCTTTCCCCAGGTATCTTAATTATATATATTTTTATATTTTTATCCCTCATCTTTGTTTGTGAAAGTAGTGATTACAAGGTACATGATACTTAGCTAAAGTTTTTCTTCACTCAGGGTGGTTTACCCTTGTACGTTTTCTGGTATTCCACACAGAGCCTAGTGAGATAATGCGTTGTCATTTTCTCCCCCTCATGTGATTTAACAACCTAATAATTAACTAATCTGAGTTTCTCTGTTTAAAGGAACATCATAAGGCTTAGTATATTTGAAAGTATCATGACAAATCATTTGTTACACAATCATTGTCTAATTCCTCAGTGCTGACTAAGTAAAATATTTACTAGTACATTTGTAGCCAGGTACCAACACTAGTTCTGTTTGTTGGAGTGTCTTTAAAGGAGATTCAGATATGAAAGCAATTCAAGATCACATTTTGTTCACACTTGAGGTTCAACAACCAAACCAATGTAATCATTGAAAATTAATCTGATTAAACTCTTGGAATTCAAATTTCCAAAGGAGTGCTTTGTTTTATGGTACATGAGAAAGGCACAATTGGTAATGTATCTATACCAACTTACAGATCAGTAGACTAGACTAGACTAGACTAGACTAGACTAGGATAGGATAGGATAGGATAGGATAGGATAGGATAGGATAGGATAGGATAGGATAGTTCAGTTGGAAGGAACCTACAAACGTCGTCTAATCCAACTGCCTGACTACTTCAGGCCTAACCAAAAGTTACTTCAGGCCTAACCCAAATGTATTACTGGGGGCATTGCCTGTGTGCCTCTTGAACACTGACAGGCATGGGACACTTCTTGCCTGTTCCAGTGTTTGACCACTGTCATGCAGTTAAACGATTTTTGTATGAGACCCAAACAATTCTATCTAATTTCTATCCCTCACATAGAAAACAAACAAACAGGAAAGTGCATTTAGTTTAAAGGAAAATCCTTGGGATATCTCCTCTAGACTTTCCTCCAGACAGATAGTGGTGGTAACTGTACCATTGTATACAAAGAGAAGGGAGAGTTTTCAGGTAAGAGGAACCTGTCGATGTCCAAGGTGCTTCAGGCAGAAGGATTTATACATCCATAGTAATTAATACTTTCCTGGTTCCTCCAGTGTAAATAGTCACAGCAATCCCACATTCCATGCGCTGACTTGCATGGCACAGGAGAAAAACAGGACAGGTAAGAAGACAAAAGTGGAAAGGTTATATTAAATTGTGGGAGGGAGGACTGATGGATTTGGGATAACATTTCTATTATCCCAGTTCTCTGTCCCTCAGTTCACTGTTGTGGCTTTCAGATAATCCTGTGTGTTATTTGAAGAGAGGAGGAATGCACTGCAAAATGTTTGATCTAATCAAATGTAGGTACATAGTTTTGCAAAGAAATGCATTGTATTTCTCCAGAGATACATATTATATGTTGTTTTTCAGGAAATGGTATCTCTTGTGCAGAAAAAAAACACATTAATTTACTATGTGCCACTCTCCTTAACTGGGTATTACAGAAACTTCAAGCATGCTGACTGTTTTGTGATTCCTTTTTGTGTTACTAGAATGGGTTTTGCCGATGAATAGAAAGATAAAAATTTTTATAGGAATTTCTGTCATTATTCACTTACACAGGATTTCTGAGTAGGCAATTTTCTCATATTAGTTTTTTTTTGTTTTCCATTGGGGAAAAAAGAGGGAAAAAACAAAAACAAACAACACAAAACAAAAAAAATCACTGTAGTTTGTTGTTTCTAGAACACCAAAGTCCCCTGTGTACAAATGTATCATCCCTGAATTAAGCTTTTTTTTTTTTTTTTTTTTCTGAGAGAGGAAGAGATATCACATAGTAGAGCTACATAGCTTTCCTAGCCTGTTAAATATTTACAAAGT
This sequence comes from Anser anser, assembly GCF_964211835.1. Taxonomy (NCBI): domain Eukaryota; kingdom Metazoa; phylum Chordata; class Aves; order Anseriformes; family Anatidae; genus Anser; species Anser anser. The sequence goes on from NC_139723.1 coordinate 49,000,368, forward strand.
AAGGTCCTGCATGATTTATTCAAGAAAG